>NC_081249.1:43773961-44126082 GCF_030490865.1 Poecile atricapillus | reverse complement strand
AAGCTATTTTAGACTAGAAGCTGTTGGGGTCTTTTTCTATATTTGCAATGTACTTTTCATCAGCATGCTGTCTATAAGAAACACACAAATAACACCAACATATTTGTACATTTCAAAAAGTTTAGAAATTTTTCTACTAAATCAGTCAGCCTCTATCTGACTGATTGCAGGTAGAAATAAGAATCACTTATCTTTTCATTTCTACTGTGGTGTTAAAGCTCTGAACAATGGATTTGTATTTTCTACTTACTACATGAAACACTTTTTTGCATTTTTCATTTTGCCAGTATCCCATGTGTAAAGAAAGGCATCAGGCACCTTGCTCTTGGCCAGATGGTAGAAATGCATATTTGGCCATTTTCCTGCTTTTTGGGTTGCCTGTGTTATTTTGTGTTCTGTTTCCCTTCTACTTATTTGTTCTTGAATGTGTTCCCCTGTGCCCTTGCTTTGCCATAAAATTGCCTTTACTCTAAGCAACAGCAAGCTGTGTGTTCATGTTGTAGAGGTTTGACACTGTTTTCTCTCAGCGGGCTTCCCAGCACCTGCTGTAATATCCATAATCTAAACCTTCTTTGCCTCCACTGTTGAAGTATTTTTTATTTTTGGAATGTAAGTGTCAACAGATGTGATTGAAGATAATGAGACATGGTACCACTGTGAGATTACACTTGGGAGGGTGGAGGGGGGAAATTGTGCAAAATAGATGGCCCTCGCAAATGTATGCTGGTTATCTATCTGTAATCAGGTTGATTTTCAGTGTACTGTCTCGATTAGATGGATAGATTATTTTTGGCTAATCAAATCATTAAAAGTTAACAAAACCACTCACATATAACGTGTAAGTACAGACATTAGATGGATAAATTTAGAAATTACTTAACCTCCAACAAATTCATCATGCCATGCCTGATGCAACATACCTTCAGTATACTAAATACAACACAATTAACCATTTCAGCAGTTTGAAAAGTCTTATGTTGATTTGAAAAATGAAGAACAAATTCTCATTACTTATATTCCTATCTAAGCAAGCTTCTATACAGGTTTCCTCATGAAAAAGGAAAAGGGAAATAAGAGATTGTAATTATTTGATAATGCTGGAAGCAAGTACAATTGATTAGGATAGTGCAGGATAGTTTAGATTTTTTAGCTCATTAGTTCAAGACTGGAGGGTGTTGTCATGTTGTCATTGCTGTTGCATGCATCACACAAATGTTGAGATTTTGCTTTGACAAAGATATGCCTACTCGAGCTGAACTGTAGATGAAAGAAGGGAGCACAGAAATACTGTGTGATCTCAGCCTTTATTTTGTGGTATATTTACACACTAACTTGCAATTCATTGCAAATGTGACCCTCAAAAGCTATCTTTAGAAATGAAAAATGCAGTTTAAAATTTGAGATTCAGAAGAGAGTGAAAATAGAAAAGATGTGATGATATTTTTCAGATATTTTCAGATATGATTTGCTCCTCTCAGATATTAAAAGACTTTCAGGTGTGCTATAAGTGCTTTTACTTTTGTTGAAGGTCGTAGTTAGATCTAGAGAAAATTACTTTGGAAAATGTTTTACATGTTTGACACACAATCAAGAGAGAATTTTTGATATGATAAAAGTGTTATGTTGAGTACAAGACACAGCCTACAAACACACACTGAGAACTGAATACATACTGAGAAGTATTTCCCACTGTGAAGTATTTTCAACCAATTGTTTCTTTTACAGCATTTATTTTTGTTATTGTATGTGGTTGCTTTAATTTAGTAAAGAATTCTTTTTATTTTCATACAAATAACTAAATTAAAACACAATGACATTAACTAATAACTGGTCAGCTAAACATGTACTGCCACAGCATTACCAAGCAGCAAATCACATGATAAAATCGCACAATATAAGAAACTGTATGTATAAAAAACTGTTTCTTGTCTCTCACTTTTTCTTTATGTATTTCTGAGATAGATTCCAGCATCAATTACACAATATTTTTCATTAGCCACATATTATATTTTCTCTAAACCCACTTGGGAATGGAAATAGAGGAAGAAACTTAAAAAAACACGGCATTTTCCAACGCAGAGATTCCCAGGATGACATAATACCAAAGTCCTGTTGGAATGAGAATTTACTTGTATACATAGACTTGTTTAAATGTAAGATTTCAGAGATCAGGGGTCAGAAGAAGGCACGATGCATGGCTTCTGTACAGATCTTACATCAAATATCACCTTGATCTCTTTATCAAAAGGAGGCATTTTCACAATCAAATCCAGAAAATGCTTTTGGTTTTGGCTTTATTTCATAGTATTTTTCCAAGCTGCACAGTACCTACCTCTGTGCATTTAAGCATCTGTGGGTGGGAAATCTGTAGGATCATTTGTCAAAAAACACACCTCAAAATGGTTTTGTTTTGGAATGCAGGGAAAGACCAATATTTAATCTAAACATCTGTAGCTTGAAGGTATTTTCTCCTATTCTTTAAGCATTGCAGGATAGTTATTCCACATTCCTGCAAACACACACTCCTTAATATTAATAAGACTACTCTTAGTAGAAACAGGTTATGATAAAATTAAGTATGTTCAATACAATTCAAGGATGGAGTGTCTGTTAAAACTATTTCACTGAGTCAATTGGCTTAACATATCAAAGAAAATATAAAATAGATAATTGTATCAAGTTATAAAAAGCATGAATGTCCTACATCATGCTTAAGTACTATATAGCAGGATTTCTTCTTAGACATTAGAAAATCATAAGAAAATGCAGAAAATTCAGTATATGAGGTAGCACAGAAGATATATCTACAGCTGAGAAGTGTTCTGATCAGACTGGGACATTTATGAGCTGCGAAAATCTTAGCAGAACTATAATATTTTCCAAGCAAGTAGAAAGAATTTTGATATTGCCCATGCAGTCATCAGCCAGCCTCTTCAATTAAAATTACAATAGTGACATAAAGTATCACACAGATGGTGTGTTACATTTTAGACATGGAGTCAAGAAGACAATTCAGGTGTTGAAGAAAACATCCTCCAGAAGTATGGACAGCACCAGAGAAATAAACTGCACAAAATTAAGTATTCTGCTCAGGAAAGCTGCTTGGCTCATTATAATGAGCCAGAGTCATGGTATTTTCACAGCAAAATAGGAAGGGAAATACACCTGAGAAAATAGAAAGTCTGAAAGAGATTTATGGACACACAAAATGATCATCAAGTTACAACATACATATAAGCAAATTAGATGACCTAAAAAGTCATCACACTTTCGATTTAGGAAGCCTCATGTAGTAAACAACAGACTCTCAATGCTTTTTCCTCTTTAGATACTTGAAATTGGATCAAACTCTTGAGAATTTCAGTGTGGATCTGAGCAGTTTCATTTCTCACCAGTGACAGTGGGAGTTTATGTGTTTCGGTGTCATGAAGGTTTGTAGAAATAAATTACTGCAGAGTACTAATCCAGTATTAGACTGGTAGAATAAAATTTGGCACTCTAAAATCTTAAAATCTTTGCAGAAACCATAATAATTTTCTTTTATTTTTTATTTTTTTTTTAAAAAGTATGTTCTATTTTTCAGCTGAAGTACTGCATCTAAGTCTGGAGGCCACAACACAAGGAAGATGTGGACCTGTTAGAACTAGTCTAGAAGAGGGCCAAAAGATGATCAAAGGGCTGGAACACCTCTCTTGCAAAAACAGTTTGAGAGCTGGATTTGTTCAGCATGGAGAAGAGAAGGCTCCAGAGGGGTCTTTTTGTTACCTTTCAGTACTTGTAGGGGGCATATAAAAAAAGAAAGTGTGTGTTTTTACACTGACACATAATTATGTGTAATTAATAATTATTAAGGAGGAAACTTTCTAAACTAAAAGAAATTTGTGTTAGTCATTAGGAAAAAATTCTCTACTCAGAGGTCAGTGAGGCACAGGAGCAGGTTACCCAGGCAAGTTGTGGATTACCCATCTCTTGGAACCGTTTAAGGACAGGTTGGATGAAGCTTTGAACATGGCATAATGGGTGTCATCCATGTTCATGGATTGAAACTATAGGATGTTTAAGGTCCTTTCCAATCTACATCATACCTCTAATAAGGAATCAACATACAAAATTTTAAAAGATGTTTTTATAACATTTTCCCATTCTATTCATAGTAAATAACTTATGTAAATAATATAATCTGAACTATTTAAAATAAAATATAATGGATTACTTTTCTTTGGTCAAATTCTGCTATTTAAAACTACCACTTGGCATTTCTACTGTGCAAGTCATCCAAGGACACGAAAATGCTTTATAAACGTAAATTAATTAAATCCACATTAGGCTCATGTGGAAGTAATGGAAAAGAGGAGTCATTTTATATGTGACTAAAATACAAACACCTTCATGGAGGTATGTGCCAGCTCTTTAAGTCTTCACAACCTCATTAGGCAGTAGATTAAGACAAGAAGTGATTAATATTCAACTAAAAATGCAGAATAAATGTGTTTATGTGAAACCTGCTCACTTGATTTAATCAAAGCACTAAAAATTAGTCATAAAATTTTATGTAAAGCATTTATTCTTTTATTTGTTCCTCCTGCCTCTGGGTAGACAACTAATCTGCAGAAGGAAATCCCTCTGAATTTCTACTTGTTCTTATTGCTAATATTTATTCAGTTACATTATAACTAACATATCCAACTATTATAAGGTGATAGTAAAGAAGTAAAACTTCTTTATAGTCTTTGTATTTAAAAAATTCTACAGAAGGTTAATTCTTTCAGGAAAAGACTTTTTTCAGTTCTGTATTTATGCCACCTAGCTATAGTTTATCTATCAATCATACTGCAGAATGATTTATATTTTAATTAACCTCTGATATAAAGAAAAAAAAGAAAGACCCAACAGAAATGTCTGGTTATAGACAAGACAAAATTTCTTTCATTTTAGACAGTAATTCAGTAATAGCAGTTGTGTAGTAGAGATTTTCAAGACATCATAAGGGCCTTATATGTCCTAATGCATGAAATAAAGAAGCATACGGAACACAATTTGATGACTGTGTAAAACAATTAAACTAGTTTAAAAGCCTAAGAATAGTAGAGAATTAAAAATTATTTCCCTGAACATATACCATGTAGTGGATTCTTTGAAAGAAGAGCGCCTTTGAAAATTATATTCTGCTACTGGGACATAAATAATCCAAATATTGACTAGACTTGCCTATGATAGATTGCAAAAACTGGCATGTTTGCATTTAAGTCATATGATTTCAATCCCTCAAGAATATCTTAATGTTAAAATGACATAGTATCCTGAACTTATTTTGAAACACTCATAAATAAATACTCATAAATATATATAAAATCCTGATTTATTTTTTTTTCTGTAGCATCCCTATCCCTCCTTTATTGTCTTAGCACTGACAAACAAGCAAACATAACTCTGCTTTGTGTTCCTTCTATTCATTCCATTTAATTAATCTCATAAGACTGAAGCTTTGAAGCATTCATATTTCAGTATTGCAAATTAACAATCGTTATTTCAGTTATAAATGAAGGAATTGAAAATCTAAAACTACCAAAAATTCTGTTGGAATTTAACATAAGTACTAGAAGACAGAAAAGAAACTTCTGAAACATATTTTAGGCTTGTGTCAAGTTTTCAATGGGGATTACCGTGTCTCAAGGGGACATGAGCAGTTGCTGGTTGCTATAAAGACGTTTATTATATGACCTACACTCTTGCTTCGTATCTATGTGGTTTAATATATTTTAATTCTTTTCCCTCTCTGAGGGACTCAGAGAGGCTTTTATTTTAGATTCAAACAGACTTGCTCAAAATCTATTGACTCTTATGTCAACAGAAGTGAAGAGTAATAAAAAACAACATCCAATTTTGGATTATTAAAACAACAGTGAACTGAAATAAAACACATAGTCTTTGAATAACCTGAAAATACTTGGACAAAAATGATCTCAAAAAAAGGATAAAAGTAGTAAGGAAAAATAATTTTCTGGACAAAAGCCACAGAAAATATTACTAATTTTGAGAGCTTAATTTCTTTGTATTCATTTGCAAACATGAGCATTGCAAATTTGCAATTCATTTGACTTAGCAACTTATGAGATGGCAGAATGCAATGTATGACCATGCTAATCATGCTGGGAAGATGATTTGGTTTGTGCTTTGACAGCAGTTCAAAGCTCTGTTATCCTAAAATGAATTGGACTATGTTTGTGGAGAGCATGTAGTCACAGTCTGTGAGATTAGTAAGCACTATATGAGACCTTCTCCCTTCTCATTTTCTCCTGAGACCTTCTCTTCCTTGTACTTTCCTTCATGGGATGGGATGTTTTATCTCCAAGCTTCTTCTTTCATGCACTCGCTAATGTCACACACACCCACACCCACACCCATACCCACAGTTTGATCCAATTTAAAGCTCTGCCTCTTTCTGTGGCTGAAAGCATTAATGACCATGAAGAAGGAATGGTTAGGACTGCACATAGGACCTCTAGCACCTGTTGGGTGGAAAAAGGAGGACTCAAATATGCTTTAATTCTCCACTTTTTCTGGCATCTTAAAAGGATGGGGGTAGGAGACAGACGATAGATTTATTGCTCTCTATTATCCAGCAATGCTGTGTTTTGTGGGGGTTTTTGGTGTTTTTTTGGGATTTGTTTTGTTTTGTTTTGTTTTGGTTTGTTTTGGTTTGTTATGGTTTTTTTTAAGGATGGGGTGGTGGCCAGTGGGTGTTTCATATGAGCCTGCATCTGGAACCAACATAATAGCTTTGGCATGGCCACATTAAAAAAGTCATAAGATGTGCCAGGGAACGAGTAGTAAAATGAAACCTCAACAGAAGAATTAGTTGTGTTAGGATTCCCTCTAAGGGGAGAAAAGAACTGAAGGTTTTACTGAGAGGGTGACTCATCTAAATGACCCTCTCAAAATCCAGCTATGTCCAAATGGAATAAAATACCAAGTATGTGGAACCAGAACCTCAGTCATTCTAATTAACATGTTATAGAGAAAGATCTTGCTTCAGATTCCATCAGACCACTACTGCTATGGGGGTCACACTGCTCCAGGGATGGAGGAGATGGAACCAAAAATCAGAATTATATTTTCTTTTTTATATAGATGGAGAATAGGATTATGTCCTCTTATAATACCAGCTGTGCACCCAAAGTTGGATGAGATTAATCTAATGTAAAATGTTTTAAAACCTGGGGGATGTAGTGCTTGGGATATTTGTTTATTTATTTAATACTTCTCTTTAAATTAATATATTACATTTAATATGTCATTTCTATGAAGTACCATGAAGATTGGACAAGGTATTTCCATTTTCAAAGCAAAACTGGATTTACTATGGCTCCACAATTTGGGCCATATAGAAAATGGAAACAATGAGTTGGTTTTTTTTCCTTGAAACTAGGAAGATTTTATTCAGTATCTTCACTGTGAGCAAGTATTTTAAAGAAACACTGTAAAATTTATAAGAAAATTTAACTGCCATAGTTGAGAGCTCGGCATGCGTTTTTGTCACATTTTTTTTCTGCCCTCTCCTGACCATTGAATGCTTAACCAAGCAAATTTAGTATTCAGTTATCACACATTTGGTATATAGTAGTATTAAATCATACATACACAACCTTTCCTTGGCAAGCTGGTTTAGATTTTGGTCCTCTCGTAGGCTGTGACAGGTGGAGAGAGACACTGAGAGCAACACGTGAGCATCTCAGGCTCCCTCCAGCAGCATCTCCTGAGCTCCCCTTGCTCTGTTGCTAAGGAAACAGGACAAGCATACAGCTGCCGTTCCTCTCTCTGAAAACCACAACACCTAAAATGTGATTAAGAACTGTCTGTTTTCATGTTGAGGAGTCATAAGTTTTAGAGCTTCCAGCCCAGGTTGCTCTGCAGCATAATGGAAAAAGGAATAAATTAGAGTGGGGGAAAATTCTTACTAAAAATGTCTCAAGCAAGCTGCTGCTCTTTTAGTTTAGAGCTATGTATAAATACAGCTATTTATAATCTGCTGCTGCAATCATTATGTCAGTATATTCAGTACAAAACTCTTTGCAAATAGTGCTGTGACTCAGAAGATCCAGAATATTTTTCAAGGGCAAGCACTGTACAGCTTGGATCTCCCTTATATCTTTGAGAGTTTTGTGACTCTGAGTCATTGGTCTCCAAGCTTGCAATTAAGAAGGGCATAAATAATGCTATGACCTATAATTATTGATACTTAGAATACATTATAAATAAAAGTCTCCTCATAATGTCATAATACTGATCCAGAACTTTCCTTGCCTCACATAGCTCATGATTCTGAAAAGATGTAACAAGGCACTTAGGTTGATATATATGTATTTGTAGCTGGAAAGAAAGGACACAGTAAAGCTGAGGCTTTAAGTTCATAGACTCAGACATCAATAGGACTTTTCTTATAGAGACAGCAACATGTGCAGCTTCATGGTAATGACAGTTTTTCAAAGATACCACCAGACAACATTAAAACAAGAGGGCACTGAAGATATAGATTCCCTTCATAGTCTGTTGAGTTTAGTGTGACTGAGGTGTTTGTTGCCATATACAAAGTCAGAATCATTGTACACACGTATAGTAGGCACAGATTATGTTGTCTTAATGTATTGCAGTCTGTAAAGTTCAATAAAGTCTAACACCAACTAATGAACTTGTTCTATATATGATTTTCTATGCAGAAAGAATATTTAGCAGTTTCCTCAAATCCATAAAGTTAACTAAGTTTCAATGTTGTGCTGTTTTGCTAACAAACATAAAACAAGGATTTTAATGAAGATGAAAGGTTTTTTTTCTCCCGTTTTTGAAAATTTGCTTTTTCAAGTATTAATTCTGATTAGAATCAGAATCCAAAAGCATTTTTTCAGGTATGGCTTTATACTCAATTTGTCTACGAAATTACTGTCCTTTAAAACAGTCCTGTTAAAATGATAGAGCAAAAGCCACATTAAATAGACCAGCAGTTAAAAAGCCCAATGAATGCTTGATAAAAAGAGTAAATAAAAACATTCTTGTCCTGAACACTAATTCATAATATTTCTAATATTATATAATATAATATATAATATAATATAATATAATATAATATAATATAATATAATATAATATAACATTATATAACATTATATAACATAATATAATATAATATAATATAATATAATATAATATAATATAATATAATATAATATAATATAATATAATATAACATTATATTATATTATATTATATTATATTATATTATATTATATTATATTATATTATATTATATTATATTATATTATATTATATTATATTATATTATATTATTATAATAATTTCTAATATTCTTCTACACATAAAATAATGCAAATCCAAAGTGTCTTGCACACTGAAATGGCATAGTTAAATATTCTGATAAATCCTGGGGTTTTGTTCCCCTTAATCTTAGACTTACTTTGGGCTAATATGCTTCTGTTATAATCTCTTAAAATATTTTTCTTGGAAGTCAAACCTCCTTGGAACTCAGAGACATAAAGAGAATGTCTCAAACTGCACATGGTCTTTTGTACAACTTTGGAGTAAGCAAGGTTTATAGTAGAAAAGCTTTATAGATTTATTGCTTCAAATTATTCTTGTGAATATACTGAAGTGCCATTGGTTATGGCAATCACACCAAAAGTAAAAAATAGGAGACAAAGACATTGCAGCATAAGCTGGTGTGCAGCCAGTAGGACTGGTTCACTTCTGAGTGTACGAATCATTATTTTTTAAAAGAGTACAGCGATAGAAGTGTTTCCTCTACATGTTAAGAAGCTCCAACAGATGACATGTAGGTCTAACAATTCAAAGATCAGTGTGTTTCCAGGCATTTCTTGGCAGTTTGAGTTTCAACTCTCAACAGTCTTACAAGCATCAGTATGTAATGTCATGTAATTTTCCAGATTTCTGTAACCGCTATCTTTTGATTAAATTGACACAGTGGTTTTACCGTATTTTCAGACAGAGATGCATTGCTTTGACTTGCTGATTATGTAGCTGCTGATAAAGAAGTTCCACTTCAGCAGTTTCAGAATCAATAGCAAGAAATGCAACTGCAGGCCATATGCTTGCTCCTTACTTTATTACTTTCCTTTTTGGTGTTATTGCAGTCTAGGGGCTCCCTAGATATCTAACATGGTACTTTTTAATCTTTTAAAATGTCATACTGCTGCCAGGACACTGTTTGAATGGGTTTACTCTCATCACTTCAGAGGAAAAGCAATAGCAAAGAAAACCTGGAGAGAAAGCATTTGCCCTTACTGATTTTGACCTGAAGGGTGCATGCAGCACACATCTGTTTTCCATGGAAAATATCAGCCAGCATACTCACTGATTGCTCTTACTTTTTAATGTATACTGAATAGCAAAGAGTAAATTAATTTTGCTGAGAATTTTTTTCATTTTGCAGACATATCTTCAGTTTCTTGCGCTGCAACATAAAAGCTTTGCCTGCGCCTAGCAGTGAAATTGTATCCACAGATGTTGCAGAATCAAAAAAAAAAAAAAAATTCAAAACTACCTTCACCTCCTCTTGAAAATTTCTTTACATAGTTACATAAATTGATTGCATAATCCAGCTGCTGTCAGCTTCAGTCTGGGTCTTGTCAGAAGCATTTCTCAAAGTGCCTACTTTGATAGAACCTTTCTATTTTTTCTCTTCCTTTCTTCTTAGATGACATTGTCACTCTCAGTAAGCCTTGATAACCCCTTTAATTTTAAATGAACTGAAAAGGCATAGCTATTGAGGGAAAGGAATGAGGAAAAGAGGAACCAGGAAAAAAAAAAAATAAACTCTAACTGAAAATATTAAAATCTTAAATAATATCAATTACTTATGCACTGTTTTCAGACTACCAATTATGTACAAATAAAAAATACTGTTAATAAGATCTGAAACATAAGATCTATTCTGAGAGATGTTGAAAAATATCCTATTTCTAGCTAATTTCTCTAGGTCCTGTGAATCTCCTCATATTTATCAAAGCTTTAAACTCTCTGTTATTGGGAAAAATATCACACTATAGATGACATACAGTCATCTGATGATATATAAAGAAAAGAAGAAAGTAGTACTTAATCTATCAAGGCAAAACATTTTTATTTTATGGGAAAAAGTGAATATGTAGAGATATAGATTAAATCATTGTTCAGGTAATTTTTTCTGTGCCATTTCTTGCTGTTATCAGTTTCTAGGCAGTGTCACCACCCACAGGTAGGGGCTGTGATGTTTATTATAAATCCTTGTCAGGCTGAACAAAGACAAATACTGGATACATGTCAGGGAATCTAATGTTTTCATTTTACACTCACTATAACTCCAGCTATCAGCCCATTATTTAGAATCAGAAGGTGTTAAATAATGAAATTTTAAATGTAAATAGACCTCCACAAAACTGTAAGCCAACAACCCCTAAATTCTGTATAGTACACCTCAGTAAATTCTCAATTTCCACAGCAAACTCCTCAAAGGGGCTGGCTTACAAGCCACAATACACCATTACACAACTCTCCACTCCCACAGCAGAGTTCAGAATGGAGTAGAGAGTAGAAGTTGACAGCTGTGCTTTGACCAGGCAAAGCAAGAGAGGAAAGCAAATATCACCAGTCCTTACCACCAAAATTCCCCCAGCAGTCATGTAGTGATCAGGCTAGTTCCTGTTCCATTCAGTACTCACCCCTGCTATTGATCGAGAATGACACAACCTGTGCACCTCCTTTGACCAAATGCTCCAATACCTCAAAGTGCCTTTTGTTTGCCACAAAACTTCTTCCTTCAATCTCATCACTGCCAAGCTGGAAAACTAATAGAGGATAATCATCAGAGGGACATACCAGATCAAGATGCGTCAAGTACATAAATTTTATTTAAGATTGCGTTAAGAAAAAAGGCTTGTTTTTACCACACCTCAGAAACAGATTAGGCCTTTTACTTAGTTAGTGGAAACAAACAAAATAATCAAATAAAATACTACAACAAGCAAGAATAACTTAACAGTCCCTTAAATAACTGAATATTATTAGGTATAAAAACCTAACTCATAATCCATGCAGATGATGATCTGTAAACAACCAGTACTAAATAGCTTATCAAACAGTAGCCCTTTGGAAATCCATTAAAAAACCCACAGGCTCATACCTAGCTGTATTGGACATGATTGATTCTTTGCATGCCAGATAAATATAAGAAAAAATACAAGGATGTCTGAAGGATACTTCTTGAATAGCATATTCCTGCTGCACTCCTCAGAAGATGAGATTGATTCATCAACATGCCTTTTATTCAAAGACTTAGCCTGGTAATAAACTTAGCAATTTTAGTGTCAGCAATCATTAGCCTAAAAGGTTCTTTCAGAGAAAGCTGGATTGGATAGATATCTGGTCCAAAGTCTTTCTATTATTACACTAATTAGATTGTGGCAATGCCTTAAATTTATAGGGCAGGAAGAAAATAGGAATCTTTTAGACAAAACAAGAATATGGCCTGATCAGAGCCAGAATCATCAGTTCAGCTATGCCTGTTTTATGTCTCCTAAGAACAGATACAAAGTAGTCCTCCAAGAATACATGGAGAACAAATCTAGATATATTAAGCAAGACCTTGGATTTGTTGTAGAGTGTATTATGTAGACTGAAGGAAATGGTCTTCTGTTTTTAGCCATGATTGATAGAGGGGAACTACAAAAAAATTTGATTTCTGGCATTCACTCTGATACCAAGAATTTTGTTTGTTATTTTTGGTTTGTTTTTTTGGTTTGTTTTTCTTAGGCAGGGGGGAGGGGTGCTTGTTTGCTTGTGGGTTTCTTGGTGGTTTTTGTTTGTGTTTGCTTGTTTGTGGAGGGTTTTTTCTCCTGTAGTCACAGAAATGCTGTATTTCTGTCTAGACCTTGATTTTTTAGCTTAATCAAAATCCAGCTGCAGTTCCGTTGTTTGCAGTTCCCTGCTCACCAGATTAATAAATCAGCACAGCTAATGCACAGCATTCCCTTAAAATTAACTTCATAAAAATCTATAATAGGCTTAAGTAAAATTAATCAAATAGCTATATATTAAAGTTTATGAAAACATGGTCAGAACTGGATCTCTTAGAGAGGTTTACTGTTATCAAGGTGCAGAAATGTGCACTTGGAAGACATGGATAGAAATTAAGATAACACATGTTCTAGAGTGATGAAATTTTTGTAACTGACTTAGAACCAACAAAGCACGAGTCTCATGAAAATTTTCTTACCCTCTAAACAAGTTTGTTTTTTTTTAAATTTTAGCAATTACTAAAAATAAAGAATTAATTTTATCTTTTGGTTTTGTTAAAGATGTGCTTTAAGGATCTGAAGTGGAAACATATGATGAAGAGAACTCATGCATTTTCATAGCATAATTGAAGGTATAGTAGTGTAAAAGTTGTGTAATATATGTATTTTACATATTATTGGGTGATTATTACTTGAGATTTAAATCTGAAATGCTAATCTAGTTATTTTAAACTAGAAATTTGTTTTAACCCTGATAGATTGTACACGTTTCTATTATAAGTGACCCAGGAAGGTTGAATATAAAATTATTGTGTTGCATTTTGTGCACATCCCAGTTCAGTGTTAGAATGTTCACCACAACTTGTTTATTAAAGTCAAATATTTAGATTATCATTTTGAGATATCTGCCAAATATACTATGCATTAATATATAATTATTATTTATATTTACATTTATAAGATAGGTAATTCTGAATTATATGTTATCATAAGGAAGCTTAAACATTCTCTTTTAAAAAAAATATAATCACACAATAATTTCCTGAATATAACAAAAAAATTTCTTTTAATATAAAAAAAGAAAGTTGAAACTGTTGAAGAGTAGAGAAGATCTATGTCTTGTGTTTCTTAAATGCATTATCTTCTATTGTTCTTACTTGAATATTTGCTGCCAAGGCTGAAATATTCAACAATGTTTTGTCTACGTAGACAATAATTTTTGTAGTAGATTTGTGAATAGAGGCACAAGAACTACTGTATAAGCACAAAGATCATAAGTGGTTCATCTAAGACAGAATTCAGTTTCTCAAGGTCTTGCAAATCAGATACATTTGTACTTGCAGCTTAGCTTGATAATCCACCATATGTAAGAAACTATGATTTTATTCAGGTGGGCATTGAAGTGCAAAGGCATCTTTCATGTCATGTACATGTATTAACAAGAGACTGCTTTTTATGTTTGTATTTGAAATTTTACTCAGCCTTTCTACCTCAATATTTACTTATTTTAAGTACAACATTCAGTTACATGACATGGCAAGTTTTTGTATGGACAAGATTATTTTCAATATTTTTTATTTATAGTAAAAAAGGGAAAAGTCTACAGTTTGCTCTTTATCCAACTTGAGGTTCATTTAAATTTATTTTACACTGCAATTGTGTTCATTTCCAGGAATTCCTCTCATGTTTTGACATCTTGTCAGAGGACTGGTCTATAAATATACCAGCTTGATGAAAGCAGATTTTCCACCCCCTGAAACCAATCTTTTCATGTTGGTAAGTTCAGATTCTGCTAACTACAGATAATTTCTCCTGTAACGTAGCTCTGCTGATAGCATTTGCTGTTGATTTCAATCAGACTTTTTAGATCAGTAATAATTTTTAGATCAGTATTTTTTAGTGGCTGTAAGAAAGTTATTTGAAGGAGTTCAGTCATTAACTTGGTGATATTCAACTTGAGATTCAGAAGTTTAACTTCAGAAGCTTGGTTCAATTCCCCACTTGAGATGTGCATTTCCATTTCCATCTCTAGTTCCACTTGAAAAGCTCAATGATATTTGAAAATCCAGCAAGGCTGGCAGGTACAAGAGAGAACTTTTGGGACTTCTGCTTTACTTCTAGGGTTTGATTCCATTGCTGGCAGTTGGATGCCTGGATCACTTGCTATGTCTTCATGTGTCTTAATGTCCTGCAGGTGTTTTTCAAGTTTGGGCATCTCTCTTAGAATAGCAGCTAGAAACTAGACATTTAGAAAATCTCCAATCAGATTCACCTCCAAATTTTGGCCTCATTGATCTCCCATTAGGTGTGAAATCATATTAAGTTAAAATTTGTAATGTGCCACTGCACATGAAGGAATGGATCTGTGAATGAGACAATATGAAGCTGTCTCAGAGTGCACCCTGACATTATGCATAACATTGTTATTTTATTTTCAGAAGTTCAATATCTTAATTAATCTACTGCTCTAATGCATAATATCATTAATAGAAATGTTTTGACAACAGTATCTTCAAAATAATTTGGAGAAAACATGTATATGATTTTATGTATTGATCTATTTTAAATTATGTTTAAAAAGCTCCAATATGTCAGTGAGGGAATTCTAAACAACCATTTAAAAAGTAAATTATAAATTCAATGCTATCAAGAAAATTGATTTGGAAAAAAATCAAAATTTCATAAAAACAGGACGACATTCTCAATTTTATAAAGCAGTGTTGTAGTAATGACAGCACACTTTTTACAAGGAATCTCAAAGACAAAAGTTAATTTCTAGGGTTTTTTTCACCAAGTAGTTAATTTTCCATAAAATCTCCCTTCTGACATAATCTGAAGAAAGGCAGAATAAAAATTCAATTAATATATTTTAGAAGAATGTTTAAAAAAAGAATAATAACACCTTTCTTTTGGTGAATCAATTTTACATTGCATCATTTAGAGTTGATGGATTATTATTCTTCTGAAATTGTTTTTCTTAACCACATAGGGTAATTTTATTACCTTACCTTAATTCTCATTTAAGTATGTTGTAGAAAAAAATTACTGGAAATTACAGAAAATACACTTAAACATACTTTGGAGATTTGTTCAAGATATAAAACTGAAAATATTTATATTTTAAAATGTGATCCATTTTTTCTCATTATTTAAACATTTTAAAAATCCATTTTGTACAAGTCTTTAAAGTCAATGTTAATGTTAATAAAATATCAATAGGGGCAATAATAATGTATCCAGATTTTTTGGTTTTGACCATGATGATAAAATTTGACATTTAAAATATACTTTTTCCTCTGTTTAATGTATAGTTGCTAATGGATTTTAAGTTTTTGATTCCCTATTGATAATTTCTTGTTCTGTTATTTTTTTCACAGATATTTAATGATGGGAGGTGGGATTAAAAAAGTAATTTTCCTTTTATTTATTTAATGTTTGGGGTTCTAAAGTAAAATGTTCTTAAGCATTTTAGGGTCACTTTTCATGAAAAAATAGATACCTAATAAATTCCACCTCAGTATTCCCTATATGATGCAGTAAATTTATTACAGTAATAACTGCTCTGCTTGGGTTGTAGGCATGCATTCATCTGAAAGAACTTATTAAGAAACAAAATACCTGTTTATTCTGATGAATAGGTGTAAATTATATGCAGTCTTCATTCAAAAATGCAGAATCTAATTTTTTTATCATTTAATCATATCTACATGTTCAGATTTTCAAACTTGTCTGGTTCTGTTAAACATACACACAAATTTGCTAAGTAAGACATATTTTAAACTGCATCTTTATTCATTGCCAGCCAAATAGGATTTTTTTCTACTTATTTTATGCCAGCATCCATGAATTTAGGCCCTGCAACTAATATATAACAAAGCATGCCTTGCTGTCCTTAAATTTAAAGACACTTAGCATGGAAAATATCATGGGTTACTTAGTAGAGTACCCCAATCTAGAATGTAAAATCACACTTTGCGTAATAAATATCATTTGTATTTACAAATATCTTCTAATGTTCACTTTGAAAATCAGAGATTTATAATTTATTTGTCTTGCTTTCTCCATAGAAACAGTTCTAAATAGCACCAAACAGCAGTAAACTTTCTTTACCTCTTTTTAAGTTAAATACTTCTTCTTAATACCTTTTTGAATTTAGAATCCAAAAACATTATCAACTCTGCTACATTGTTTTAAATTTTTAGTTTATAAAGTGACTGAGAAATTCCCTCAGTGTCAATATATAAGTACTAAGGAAATAAATTACTCCTGTGATTATGATTAAAGGAGTAAGCTCTCAGGGGGCCATAACCCACATTTTAAATTTCCACATGATAATTGATTATTCATGTGAATATATTGTTGTCAATTTTACATATCTGTAACTGTTTGAGAATATTGATGGCCTACAGAAGAAGGATGGCCTATTGATGGCAGTGTCAACACTTATGATTCATGTCATGGTTTAACTTGGGTTGTAATAGCTCTTTTAGAAACAGGTCTAGTATATTAATTAAGTAAATTATTTTATTAATGGAAAGGCTTGAACCACGTGTCTAGGAAACACTACAGCACTCTTTTCTGGGACTGCTTTTTACCACCCCAGGAGATTCTTCCCAAGACAAATCTGCAATGGATAATAGTAGGAGCAAGCAGCTTCAGATGTCAGCCTGATAGACTTATAGCATTATAGAATAGTTTAGGTTGGCAAAATCCTTTATCATCAAGCCCCACTACAAAGCCAATACTGCCATGTCCATAACTAAACTATGTCTGTAAGAGCCACATCTACACATCTTTCAAATACCTCCAGGGTTGATGATTCAACCACTTCCCTGGGCAGCCTGTTCCCAGTGCTTGACAACAGTTCAGCTGGAATTAAGCAATCAGTTTTGAAAAGTTAAAAAGTATTAGAAATATCTGTGTTTTTTTTCAAAGATAGATGTTTTCACATCAGAAAAAGAGGGAAGGCTATTGTGTTCCTATAATTGGATTCAGTTCTGTTTGCTGATCTAGCTAATTTTTTAAGTGACTAGAATTGCCATAATAGACACAGGTTGAATCGTGATATGGAGACAGAATGAATATCATGATAGAGTCAAACTTTGCAGAGTCTTTATAGAAGGTAAGAATAGTGTGTCTGCCAAGCTGTGTTGACTAGTGCTGTAGTAGTTCAACTTCTGGACCTGGATTCAGTCTTTATGCATATATATGGGAGAAGGGATTTGCTGAGCATCTGACGTTTGCTGTTCCTTATTAGCAAATATCTGCACTGATCATTTGCTTTTTGAAGCAGCAATGATAGCAAAGCTCTGTCATTTGACCATTCGCGGAGAAAGAAGTGTCTCCATATGGTCATACTAAGCTCTTGGAAAAATCACTGATGTTGCAAATAACCTCAGTAAGGACTGAAGTTCTTCCATCAGATGTGGAAAAGAAAGGTAACTGTGAAACACGGACAAAATTAGGCTTCTAGAGCATTGTAATGTAGGTGGATAATGAATTGTGTAGGGCATGATAGAAAGTGCCAGTAGAGGAGTATATATAAATTTTGTAAAAACCATAAAATCTCCTGTTAGTGACTATTAAGACACTTGTGGGAATATACCAGTGTGAATGAAATGTCAGTTACAAAAGTACTGGAAGAAAGGTTGGGCTGACTGCACATCTGCTTGCCCCAGAGTCCCTATCAGGAGCCTGATTGTGGTGTTTAGATGTTTGCCTCTTTTCTGTCTGACTTAAATCTCTTTCTTTGTTAAGTAGACACTTGGCTATTTTATAATATCTGTCTCAATTTCTACTGCTTGATCTTGTCTATTTTGTATAAATATTGAATTATTAATTAGAAAAAAAGCAGATTTTCCCAAATTGAGCATGAATATTGCAAACCCTGGGTAAAACTGGAGGAAAATAGGGATTAATTGCTTTGGACTTTAGTCGCTTTTTTCCTCCTTGAAAATTTTTAATAATCCCTCATTACAATCATACTGGTCAATAAGAAAATCCACAAGGGATACATTTAGCCAAGCTTTCTGGCCAAAACTGCATAAAAGCATTTGGGAAATCACAAAAATTTTCCAAGAGTGGGAAAATTATGTCTCTCTAGATCAGCACATTACATTTCTATTGCTTGGGAATAAGACGATGCAGCAAGTTTACCAGCACAAGAGGGACTTAATGCCTCTTGTGAAGTACTCATGTTTTACTTACAGTTCTGCACAATTTGAGCTAGTATTTAAATACCATACATTATATTCATTTCTGTAAGCCTTCTGCCAGCATCTGACTGGCATAAGTAGATTCTAGATTCAAATTGAATAAATTATCTTAAATTTCTATGTCAACATTTAGAACAATAAAACTAAATATTCTGATGCTCAGCTAAATAATTTGCTCCACTTAAATCACACAAACCAATTTCTTTGGTAAAAATCCTTCTCTTAAAGGGAGAAAACAAAAAAAAAATTAATAAAAATAACAGTAATGTAAGTAAATACTATTGTGTCCAGGACATAACTTTATTTTAGGAATAAAACAAAAATATTTCATAGTTTATGAAACCCTTGTGTAGGGCTAGTTCAGTTCAGTCTTTTCCGTCATAAGTTGGCAATTTTTCACTTTGTTGGGAGTTTTTTTGTGTTTTGGTTTTTTATAATCCTTTTCAAAGGTAATCAAACAATATTGAAGAGCTAACCACTTCTAATATTTCCACTTTCATGTTGCCATCAATATCTTCTCCTTTTCATAAAATATCATTAAATTGCCTTTTGTAGTTCATCTTTCTTAAGTAATATTTTTTTTCAATTTATTGGGGCAAAAAAGAAGGTGTGGTTGTGGGTGGTTTACTTTTTTGTTTTATCCCTTGACTGCCTAATATTCACAAAGAAAGCAGGCCATGGGAACACAAACTTAAAGAACAGTAGGTCTGGAAAAAATGTTTTAGTTCAACCTTTACACTGTCACAAGTTAAGGAATGCTTCAATGATGGTACCAGATATTGTGTTATCTGTTTAGAAATATTATAATAAAGTTCTACACTACCTATCAGCAGTGCTTCCAAGTCAGCTGTACTACCAACTCTGCTTTCAGTTGTTCTTATTTCAAATTCAGCTGAATACTTCAAGCTGCTTTCTGAGAATGCATGAAGAAGGGCTTGTTGTCTATAGCAATCTGTGGTATATTGGTTCCTTTTTCTAACCTTTTGACTTTTTTCTTTTAGTAGCCAGAGACTTGAATATGTCTTTACAAATTTTAGTGTTGTTATCAGGCCATCTCCAAAGGCAATCAAGATAATTTTGAATTCCAGTCTTGTCTTCTAAAGCTTACTCAATCCAGTAGATTAATAGAATCTAGGCTTCTCACTTCTAGGGGATACCTTTTTTTGCACATATAAATACTGACTGAGTCCAGGAAAACTTCTGAAAGTTTATAAATATGTCTTTTTAGTTGACAGAGAATTGTTTTATTTCTTACTTTCAAAGCATGTTTTCATCTATACATGTGTATATTTTTATTTATACAACATTTACTAGAATATGATAAGAACAACATAATAACAATGTAAAAATTACTGAAGTTAATGTTTTTGTTAAACTCTTTTTTTTTGTCTTGCTCTTACCAATATTAATAATTTTTAGGTTTTTTCACCTGACTTTTCCATACTAGTCCAAATTTCTCATATTTTGTAAGGGGCTATATAAAGATAATCTCTTCTTTATAAGTAAAATAAATTTCTTTTTTTTTTTACAAAATGCATTATCCTGATCAAGAAAACTGGAGGTTTGCTATCTGCAAATCTATGTTTTAATTTACAGAATCCTTCTCCAAGAATTATTCTTCAATGCTCAGCTGATACCAAAGGCAAGAATCTAAAATAAACACTAAAGAGTACATTACTTACAATTGCTTAATAACAACATTGAAAAAGTTACAAATTAAGTATATTTGACATATTGACAGTTTTAAGTTTTGCTTCCCTTCTCATAGTTCATCATGTAATGGCATCAATATAAATCCCTAAATTAGCACATTCTTCTCTGGAGAAATGAGTATAACTAAGATGAACTTTAGGGGCTGATGTCTATCATCCTGGAGATCATGTTCGTGTTTATGAGGAAGCTGCACTTTAACAGCAGTTCACTCAGTCTGTATCATTCCACCACTCAATAAGGAATAGACTCTTCCTAGTGGGAGAAAGAGATAGTTTCTACAAATTATCTCTATTGGTACATCTAAGGCAACAAGTTTTTTTCACATTTTCTATTATAGTCTTAGATTTATCAACTACATATTGCAATAGTCTTTGGAACAATAGCTTATCTGACTCATTAACAGAACCCTCCTGCCCATTCCAAACAAACCAAACCTACCAGAGCATCATTACTATTTAAGGAATATTAAGTTCCATATTTTGAAGAAGGAATGAATGCATTACCTAAAATGCCCTGAAAGTTTGGCATATTACTTGTGTAATATTACTATTTCCTGTCCATCTGGGAGTTGTGCCAACTTTTTACTTTTGTGCTTTTCTATGGTGTTGTTCACATCTTACCTTTTTCTTTTTTCACTGCAGTCTTCCATAATTATTTACATGTCCTTGCACTGGATATTTTTTCATATTGGCCCTGTTCATCATGCCCATCATAATTATAAAAGGGAGATGTTCACACTGTTATTTCTACACGTCAGCATTTTATAGTGCACCACTTTCATACAAATATTAACCATAATAATCCCTTCCTTCCTTCCTTCCTTCCTTCCTTCCTTCCTTCCTTCCTTCCTTCCTTCCTTCCTTCCTTCCTTCCTTCCTTCCTTCCTTCCTTCCTTCCTTCCTTCCTTCCTTCCTTCCTTCCTTCCTTCCTTCCTTCCTTCCTTCCTTCCTTCCTTCCTTCCTTCCTTCCTTCCTTCCTTCCTTCCTTCCTTCCTTCCTTCCTTCCTTCCTTCCTTCCTTCCTTCCTTCCTTCCTTCCTTCCGCCACTTCCTTCCGCCACTTCCTTCCGCCACTTCCTTCCGCCACTTCCTTCCTTCCTTCCGCCACTTCCTTCCTTCCTTCCGCCACTTCCTTCCTTCCTTCCTTCCTTCCTTCCTTCCTTCCTTCCTTCCTTCCTTCCTTCCTTCCTTCCTTCCTTCCTTCCTTCCTTCCTTCCTTCCTTCCTTCCTTCCTTCCTTCCTTCCTTCCTTCCTTCCTTCCTTCCTTCCTTCCTTCCTTCCTTCCTTCCTTCCTTCCTTCCTTCCTTCCTTCCTTCCTTCCTTCCTTCCTTCCGCCACTTCCTTCCTTCCTTCCGCCACTTCCTTCCTTCCTTCCTTCCTTCCGCCACTTCCTTCCTTCCGCCACTTCCTTCCTTCCGCCACTTCCTTCCGCCACTTCCTTCCGCCACTTCCTTCCGCCACTTCCTTCCTTCCTTCCGCCACTTCCTTCCGCCACTTCCTTCCGCCACTTCCTTCCGCCACTTCCTTCCTTCCGCCACTTCCTTCCTTCCGCCACTTCCTTCCTTCCGCCACTTCCTTCCTTCCTTCCTTCCTTCCTTCCTTCCTTCCTTCCTTCCTTCCTTCCTTCCTTCCTTCCTTCCTTCCTTCCTTCCTTCCTTCCTTCCTTCCTTCCTTCCTTCCTTCCTTCCTTCCTTCCTTCCTTCCTTCCTTCCTTCCTTCCGCCACTTCCTTCCGCCACTTCCTTCCTTCCGCCACTTCCTTCCTTCCTTCCGCCACTTCCTTCCTTCCTTCCGCCACTTCCTTCCTTCCTTCCTTCCTTCCTTCCTTCCTTCCTTCCTTCCTTCCTTCCTTCCTTCCTTCCTTCCTTCCTTCCTTCCTTCCTTCCTTCCTTCCTTCCTTCCTTCCTTCCTTCCTTCCTTCCTTCCTTCCTTCCTTCCTTCCTTCCTTCCTTCCTTCCTTCCTTCCTTCCTTCCGCCACTTCCGCCACTTCCGCCACTTCCGCCACTTCCGCCACTTCCTTCCGCCACTTCCTTCCGCCACTTCCTTCCGCCACTTCCTTCCTTCCTTCCTTCCTTCCTTCCTTCCGCCACTTCCTTCCGCCACTTCCTTCCGCCACTTCCTTCCTTCCGCCACTTCCTTCCTTCCGCCACTTCCTTCCTTCCGCCACTTCCTTCCTTCCGCCACTTCCTTCCGCCACTTCCTTCCTTCCGCCACTTCCTTCCTTCCTTCCTCCCTCCCTCCCTCCCTCCCTCCCTCCCTCCCCTCCCGATTTTTCTACCTGAAAACACATAATAAAGATCTTTGCAGAAGACTGAGGATTTTGTTTTAAGAAAATTATCTTGAATAAAAAATAAAAATCTTTATGAACACCCAAGTTTCATAAAAAAGATGGAGCAGATTCCAGGAGCATTAATTTCTTAATTAACCAGTTTAGTTGTAAACAGCTGCAGCATAACATTTGCACAGAGCATATACATTGGCATTGCACACAAAATAAAGTATGTGATGGGAAACTTTATTCTCAGACAGTCAAGATTCTTAAACTGGGCTCGTATTTTTCATGACAGTATTTCATATATATCTCTAGGACCTTCAGTGTCTGAAATTGAAAGAAGTTACGTGTCCTCCTTGATTGTTGCCTCTTTTTATGTCTTTATCCTTCACTTGGTACTATAATCCCCTTGTCATAACTTTCATCTAAGTATACAAAAAAGAGGATTTCTGCTTCCAGCAAGAAAAGTATATGAAAGAGTGACAGGTCTTCTACCTGAGGGCTATTTCAATGTTTAATGCTCTTGTACATAAATGGGAACTTTACAAAATTCTTGAGGAAGATATATTTTTGACAGGTAAGGAAACACAAAACACTGTGGTAACCAACGAGCTGAAAAAAATATTAATTGTCTATGCTCAATGAGTACTAGTAAGATTAATAACAATAATTGTTTTACTGGATGTGAAATTCAGGGGGGTGATTTTCAAAATACCAGCCAGTCAACAAGAGATATGAAAACTAATGCAAAATTAAATGTTGGGATTAGGTCTACATTTGTGCTAAAAGTAGATATATGAATTATCACTTATAGGGTTAGTTCTACAGTAACAGTAACTTCTCATGGATATTGTTTACCCAAATTTTTGCTCATACAGTTTCCAGTCTGGCCTTTGGGCATTGGTACCTCATTTAGAATCCAATCCCTGTGGAAATTGTTGTATGAATTATAATTTTCTCATTTATTCTGACTGAGACTGTATTAACTCAATGACTGTATAAGAGATCTTGAGTTTTCCCCCTGCACATAACTACCTCTAGACAATAGTGTAGCTGTTTTATCCAGGAGCATCTGCAAACCTCATAAACTCTGCAGAACTCCTCAAAGCTGAACTTCCAGTGGGGGAGTTCAGAAATACATCTCTACAGTCATAAAGACATTGGAAACATTTTTCCAACTACTCACCTGAGGATGAGCAACCTTGCATCAAAAACGACTTTAAATACATATTAAAATACAGAAACCCATAAGGCTGAATATCACTTCCAATGTATATTTGTCGAAGATCAGCTAACTCTAAGTTCTCTAACAAAACCTTTTAAACAGTCAATTGGACTTTTGACTCATTAAAACCAAAATAGCAACTCTCGATTATGCTAGCAAATAATTTTAAAATTAAACAGAAAAGGGCATACGTGAGAAGTCTTGATTCTTTGTAAAAGTTCCTGAATATGAAGAATTCTATCTCATTTTTATGGGAGAAATAAGCACAGTAGATATGAAAATAATTTTAAAAAATTAAACAAACCTCAATATAGAACACTAGAAAACAAAGGGTGCTGAAAAAGTGTAATTTATATAATAATAGCTGGGGGTGGGGAGTGGGGGTGGGAAAGTTAAATCAGAAATTCAAAATCTAAGAATAATAATAGATAAGATAAATTAAAAAAGAATTTTTGCCTGCCCTGAATAAAATATATAATAAATGTCCTTTATAGCTATAATGAAATACTGAAAAAAAGGGCAAACATGGAGAAGCAGACAAGAGAAAAGTATTTTTAGATGAATTTTGAAACAGATGGAGAATCATGTGGATACAAACCCATTTGAATATATGGCACTTTAAAAATTCAGGAAAATGTTGGTGGTGTTAGACTGAAAATAGATATCTACATATCAGGACAAATTAAAAAAATATGAGAACTGTAACTTAGATGGTGACCTGAAGAAAACAGGGGAGGGAAGAGGAATAGGGAGCAAGGGAGGGAGGGAGGGAGGGAGGAGGTGAGAGAAATGTTTCTTATAACTGTTTACAATTCCTTTATGTTGGTTAATCTTAGTTGCCAAGAAGCTGAAAAAAATGTACAAGGTAGAAGTTAAAATTATTCTATTTCCTACATTCTATTCAAAGCTTCTTTTTCTCCAACCTCTTAAATGTGTAATTTATGCTAATTTTAATATCTCTGAGGTATTTTAAAGACCTTGTGGAAAAGTTTACACTACAGTTAATATCCTTTAGGACATGAACAGTCACAGTAAAACATTTTTTGCAGTAGCCAGAACGAGGCGTGGCTAGGACCCAGAGGTTATTCTATATGACCTCACATCATTTTCAGGGAAGGTGGGAAGGACTCACTTCAGGGTCACTGTAGGATGTTGGATTATCAGGGGTTTTCCTGGGAGGTTAGAGCAGTGAGTTTCTCTCACCCTCTGTCATCAGCATTTTTTCTGTAACTGTTCCTTTTCTTATCTCATTGCTGTTTCCAGTAAATTGTTTCTATCTCAGCCCATGATCTTTACCTCTTCTGCCTCAAGTTTACTTCTTCAGCCCTATACAGGGGAGGAGAGGGGAAGGAGAAGTGAGTGAGTGAGTGGCATATTGTTGGATGTGGATTCAGTGGGAACATTAAATCATGTTTCCTAAACCATGACATATACAAATAGTCATCAAGAATGTAATCAATGACATTTTTACTTTCATATTTCTCTATGTATGGTTACAGAATCTCAGGACATCAAGTTATTTTTCTTGTACTCATAAATTCTTATCTATCTGCTAAGCAAAAAGAAGTCATGATCAAATTTTTAAACTGTTAATATTATTGTAGTGTTATTCCTGATACATGTTTCATTGCTATTAAACTGATTTTTCAGTATTACTTCATAAAAGTTCCATTTAACATTGGGGCCAATTTTAATGAGTATCAAGAATAAATTTATGGTGAATTCACTGTGGTGGGAGGCCAGATGCCTGCCAGCTGCTCTCTCCCTCACCCTGCTCAACAGGACACAAGAAGAGAGTTAGATGGAAAAGTTCATGGTTTAAGATAAGCTCATCACTCACTAGTACAGCAAAGCCAGATTTGATTTAGGGAAAATTAATTTAATTTATTGCTGATTTTAAAAAGAGTAGGATGGTGAGAAACAAAGAATAAAACTAATTTTTATTAAATGAGAGGAAGGCAGGCATCACCCCTGCCTTCCTCTCAGGCTCAACTTCATTCTGCCATTCTCAGTTCCTTTAGCTCTTTATCCCCAAGCAATTCAGAGGGACATGACAAGGGGTTTGTGATCAATTCATAACACTTCATATATGCCTCTTCTTACTCATCACAGTATACCCCTGCTCCAAGATATGGTCCCAAACATGGGGTAAAGTCATTCAGAGGAAGACTGCTCCAGTGTGAGGTCTTCCAAGGGCTGCAGTGTGGCTGTCTGCACTGATGTGGTCCTTTCCATGGGCTGCGGTGACTACCTACTTCATGGAGGTCCTCACATACTGCAGTGGGACAACGTACCTCACCAGATGAGAAGGAAAGTGTACATTTCAAACAACATATTGACAAATACCTGCACCCTCTTCAGAGACTGAATCAGCCAAAGTATACATTTTACAAAATTAATTTAGAAAGTGTAGGAGTCAATTGCCTTTAATAAAAACATTAACTAGTACTAACACAAAACCTCTTGCACAACATCTAAACTTTCCATCAGAATATATTGGTCAAATATTAGCTCTTACTGTGACTGTGTTAATTTTAAACAAATAAAATCCTTTGTAAGTTTAGAAGTCTGAGTATAACAATGTGGAATGGCTCATGTTTGAGATGTGGAAAATGAAACTGTGTATAAATCATGTCTATCCTTCTGGGGATTTTATTTCTGACTTAGTTGATGCCCAAAAGTTATTCTTTACCTTTTTTATTACTGTTGGAAATGGCTGCTTCTTACAGTAAATGATATCTTATCCAGACCGAGATGTTTAAAAAAAGATTGAGTTGGATCAACATGTTGGATTTGTGCTAAAGGAATTAATTTTAAAGACATTACAGTGTGCACTGAGAATATTTAGTATTCATCTCTCTGCTCTGCATCCTGAATCCAGCCTGCACATGTGCTCACCAGAGAAGGACATGAAAGGCCAATATTCATTTGGCACTTTTCCTCTAAGCTTCCTCCATACATCATGCATTTCCAATGTTATTCAGTTTGAGGTTATGGGCACAGAGCTAATGTGAACATTGTACTAAAGCCAGCTAAACCAGAAAGAACAACGCCGTCTACATGCCAGTGTTTTCATTTTCTGATCAAATGTCTTACAGTTCCAGAAAGCCAGAGGCGTTTAATATGCCTGTCTGGCAAGAAAGATCAATACGCATGTTTAGGGGTCTAGGAGAAGGAAGAAATTAATGAAGATTTATGTATCAATCAATTCTTTGAAAGAATGGAAAGTAAATGTAAAACATTATATTAATGAAAATTCAGGTTCCAAAAATTAAAGCTGCATTTTATGTTACATATCTTTGTGCATAAAGCTAATTTATCTTGCAGTTCACACTGCTTTCCAAGCAACAATGAAACAGATGATGAACCTAGGTGAAGTAGGTTTGTCTACTTCAGACAGGCTACTAAGACTTTCTACTTCCCATATTGCTAAAGATTTTCTCTAATTTGTTGGAAGAATAAACCTAAACATTCTACAAAATTTATTCTTAATTTTAAAATTTTACTCTGTATTTTTCATAATAGAAAAATTTTTCACTAGAAAATTGCATTTTGCAAAAAAACTGCCACAAGGATCCAAAACAATACAATTTGCAGATTTCTTCTTTAAGCATGAAGTGTAAAACTTAAGCAACAGAAAGATCCATGATCCTTATTCAAGCAGACTGCATCAGAGAGAATTTCTTAGGTTTTAGAAAAATTATTGCAATGTTACTGATAGCGTAAAAGTATGACTGAAGTTTGCAACAGTGAATGAGTTAAGTTCAAACCAAAAAAAAAAAAAAACTTCATTAAATATTTGTAGTTTATACTGAAATGTCCTAGGGAAAATAATCTCAAGCAATAAATAAATACTGACAGCCCTGTATTTATGAAGCTTTTGGAGAGACAGAAGTGTATTGAGAAACACTTCTGTTGAATATAAACAGCTTTAAAAGCTTTCAGAGGAAATTGGTGTACAATGTTATTTGCAAGAATAGAAAACATTTTTTGGACTATCAAAAGGGACCATTTACAAATGCACTATTGCAGTAGAGGCAAAAAGAAGAAAAGTGGCACTACAAATATGTCTTTGTTTTGTTTCAGAAGCCATAACAATACGTCTGTTGTTTTAGAAACAGTCAGAAAATTTAAGTGTTTCAGTAACAAAGCAAACAAATTTCTGTTATGGACAAAATCAGTGATGAATGCTGACTACATAAGAAAATTAATGTATTCTTAAAATGAGAAACCATTATAAGTGAAGAAACGAGCATTTATTATATTTTACTGCTGAAAAGAAGTTATGGTGTTTTGTGTTCTATCTTAAACAGCTTTAGTTTCATCACTGGGAGTTTGATATCAGTTTCCACCAAAGTGTGTGCTCTTGATTATGATAAATGGATGGCATGAGGTCATAATGCATGCAATAAAGAACACAGTGTACTTCAGTAAAAATCAGAGATTTTGTCTTAGTTGTAAATTCAGTCAATTCAAATAGAAGCTCTGACTAAATCCCAGTAGAAACTAAGGTGATGATAAACCTTCTTGATTAGAGACTTTGGAAAACAAAGCCATACAAAATTAAAATAGATCAAACAGAGCAAAAAATTGTTGGAATTATAGTATTAGCAGAACTTCTACAAGTGTTTTATTTTGACACTCTTTTGCTTTCTAGTTGATGTAAGAGGTCCTTAAAGATGCTGTGCCCAGGGGACAGCCCAGATGAACAATTCCTAGCAAGAAAAAAGAAAATGAATTAATAGCTCTAGAATATATTGCTGTTTTTCTGAGGCCTATTGTCAATCTTAGTGTTCCCAGAAGGCTCCTGAAGAAAACAGATCCTGATGATAATTTTAACATTTCTCCAGTTGAACTGGTGAATAGATCTCTATAGTACAGACATAAAATTGTTAAAATGAGAAGCTGTGTTAAAAAGATGAGGTTTTAAAGATGGGAAGAGGAGACAATTTTTTTAAAAAGCCCCACTCATTTAAATAAAACAAAACAAAAGCAAACAATGATACAGAAGGAAGAAGATGTATGCAAACAGCTAGCAGAAATGATTAAAGTTCGTATTTCAAATCCAAGCGGACAGAGTTATAGGAGAATTGCTAATGAGGACTAGTTTTGGCTAATAGGTAGTCATTTTCCCCTTCTCTGACCCCTTAAATGGCAGTATTCTTTTTCATATGCACTCTATGGTACTTGCTGGCTTGACCACAGCTTGTCCTACATGACTGGAAATCCCCAGTTCCTCATAGAGTACATCTGTCCTATGCTGTAGCATGAAGGAAGTCTCATGTTGCTAATTTCCCTCACTGTGTGTTTCTGATGCACTCAAGTGTGTTGCTGGTATACCTCATGGTTTCCTGATATACAGTACTAGGGCTGAAGCCATACCCGAGTGAACCTTTGGAAACATTCCTCTTGGAGTGGGGTTGTTCAGTCATTTAGCACTTTGCTGTCTGTGCCTTAAACTCAAAACTGCCATGAGCATCCCTATTGCTAATCTGGTTGTGAATGTATGGAGTCTCACAGTGGATAAACCTCATGTCCTTCTCTCTTTGCCTTTCTTTAGTTGTTAATCAAGTGCATCTGGAGTACACTGTCATATTTTGTGGATGTTTTGTGTCCTACGCAGTATAAGCTGATGAAACGTGCTTTATTGTGTTTAATTTTGACATTTTATTTAAATTTTCTTTCCCTCAATAAATTCTGTATGATATGCAACTGTCATAAATGCATAATAGTTTTCCTGTTAAAATGATGTGATAGTAAGGAGCATTCAAAATATGTCACAGTTAAGCATGGCCTGACATCTATAAGTACAAAAGGAGAAAATGAAGTTGAGTGTATATGACCATGAGATCAGCTGCCCAGAGAAAGCAGGTCCATACTAAAGGAGATAGAAGATAAAAATTATTTGGGAATAATATTTGCACCCAAGAGGGTCAAAAAGATGTTGAAGAACATTACTTGTTATTACCAGAATTACTTGTTGTTGCCAGAATCACTGACCTATCATGGGCTACCAACATCTTTTCTGCCATTGATCCATCAGCAGAATATTCCCCATGGCCAGTTTGTTATGCTGGACTGAGCAGGCAGAGGTGTTCTGCAACAAAGACACAGAAATTACCAAACCGAACAGCAGGACAGATTTTTCCCTTCATTGGAGTTTTCCAGGTTCCTTCCACTTTCATGATTATAATTCTTGGGTTATTGTTTTTGATGCTCATGTCAGCTGGTGCTTAGACTGAATTTATTTCTTTGCCACCTGGTGCAGAATCTACAGACTCTTTTTGTTTCTACTCCATTACTTAGGAAGTTAAATTGCTAATCACAGTTGGGCTCAGCTCGTGAAAAATAAAGTGCATTGTCATTAAAATGATCACACGAACAAGCAAGCAAACAAAAATTCTCCTTAAAGCTGTAGCTGGGAACTTCTTCCAGCCATAGTTAGTAACAAACATGCAGAGCCATCTTCTTTCTCTTTGTTATACATTTGCCATTAGCTTTCAGAAGAGTAAGCAACTCCTCATCAAGATACACATTCCAACATATGGCAGTACCTGCATTACCTGCAGCCTGGAAAATGTACCATTCTAAACTGACTAAAGCAGGATTGTAATATTCAGATATTCAAGATCTTCTCACTCGGTCTGCCCTTGGTGGTTGTACTCCCTATATTTTATTTTATATTTTTTTCCTTTCTCAAATACTCATCATAGGTGCAAGCTTAACTTACCCACACCAATACCAACATCTCCTGTTGCCCACAATTTGACATCTGCAGATCACTAGAGAAGTAGAATGACACTCTGAAAGCATGGAAACAGGCCCAAAACACTTTAAAGAAACTGGAGAGATTATCAGTATGCTTTGAGAAATGTCAAAAGTCTTCTTAAGACTCAAAGGGGTATTTTGAAATTCCACATATTTGGATGTGAATGAACAATGCATGGTATAAATGACATATTAGGGGGACAAAAATTATGCTCCAGTTCTATTCATATTCCATACATTCAACTAATTGCTCAGTTGGTTACATATTTAAAGATGTTTCCTGAAGCCCTTGATTCAGCAATGCATTTTGTTTATCTTATCCAAGGCACATGATGTAAACCATAAAACATGTTACGACTGATTTATACTTAAACTTTAGTTAATGTAAGCATAATAGGTCAGTGCATACATATACACATTACAGATTTTCTCTGTACAAATTACCCTATTTTAATACTATGAAAATTTCTAATTAAACTTCTCTATGTGCTGTTAAAAGTTACTTCAGCAAAAGCTTTATTAAAAGAAGTTCAAATTCTGCACTTCTGAGACATAAGCCTTCAAATAATAAAGCTACAAGAATCATGGTCATTTTTTGTTTGTTTTTTTGTTTGTTAGTAGTTCACTCGCAGGGCCACAAATATTCTTACTTACAAATATGTCAACTGAATAATTTTCAGAAAAAAATCCATAATTATTTATAGCTAATTTCACATCACCAAGAACACCGATCCAAAATCTAACTTATTAGTTATAGTGGGCTCTTTGCAGTTTCTTTCTTGACAGGAAAGCAGTCAGATACCAGAAGTCCCATTAAATAGAGTGCAGGTTACTTTAACAGAACTGTGTGGAAAAAGCTAATTAACATTTTGATATCTAAGGCTGTTTTTCTGTGTAAGCAACACTGGAAAATGGGCTACAATAGTGCCAGACTCATTAAGGATTCAGAGTTTGCAGAACAATATCAAACTCTCCCAAGGAGGCCCATGTTAAGAACTGTGGTTAAGACCAAGCCAAATGCACAAAGGTGACATCAGAATATTCTGACAAAAGCTAAACTTTTGAGTCTTTTCACCTTTCTTTGTATGTCAGATACTAAAGATATGAGCAGGTTTCAACATACAGGTGAAAAGATTATTTGCAACAATTTAAATTGAATAAGAAATGATAATGAATTACTCTTTTGTTACCTTGAAGAGATGGAAGTTGTTGTTTGTGCAGTTATCTCTTTACAGATGTTCTCCACTTGTCCTCACTTTGATAATTAAAAAAAAAAAAAAAAAGAATTTTTGAACATATTAATTTGATCTGTATTTTAATGCACTGAGTTTCAGTGTTTAAATTACAAATGGCATCAAGCTGTGTTTTCAATTATTTTTTAAAAGGAAACTCCTCGCAATTAATGTGACTAGGATTCCCATCACAGAGGACTAATGTCAACCATCTGTTTTTAATTTTACAATTATATCAGAAATCTTTTCAAAACAGAGTAAGCATTTTACATGTAGAAGACAAGACACTTATGATGAGGAATTTAAAATGTTATACTTTTTAATTTTAAAGATATTATACAAAAATGATGGCAATGTTTTTTTTTTTTCCTTAAAAAAATTACAGCTGACACCAAATTATTCTTAATTTATTTCATGCTATTAATTTCTAATTAGTTTCATGCAATTACCTTCACATTAATCTTTTCTTCAGCTATTTAGAAAAAAATGTTCTGTTGTTCTGTACTGCTTTCCCCAGGAACAGAAACTATCCTTTTGTTTTGTTAGAGCATCTTTCTAAAAAGACAATTGGTTAGTTTTCAAAAACCTAAAGAAAAATATAATTTGAATATTTCCATTTTTTCCCATGAAGTTTTATATTTACAATTTTGATTTAAATGTATGTGAAAAATTCAAACTGATAAAGAAAATAAGGTTTTTGATTTGGTAAAGGTGTTTTACAGGAAAATGGGTTTTAGGTTTGGGGGTTTTTCTTTTGGTAGGGTTTTTTTGTTTACTTGTGTTAGTTTTGAATTGTTTGGAATATTTTTCTGAGCTGAAAAAATATGTTCAATGCTTTTTTTTTTAAGATGTTTTGAGTCCAAGGGATTCTGAGCACTCTTCACTTATCCTGTATGAAAACACTGTACGAGTGGAATAGTCTACTCACGTGCAGCACACCCTAGACCTTTGCTGCAGTGTAGTGATGGATGGAATAGCACATTCATGCATAATGGATGTGTGCATGCATCCAAAACATTATTGGGTTTTCCAAATATTTTCAAACATGGAGACAACCAGCAATTTTTAAACAAGCAAATAAACAAAAACCTCAACAAACAACCCAAGAGAGAGAGAGAAAATATGTTTGTTAAAAATGAGGTGAATTCTGCAGGTAAGTTGTATATTAATAAAGTAAAAAAATTAATAATTAAATATTCATAATTAAATATTCATAATTATAATACGGTTGATAATATGTGTAGATTGTGTAGGGATAAGTTTAAAATCATAGGTAACTGAGTACAGAACAGACTGAATTACAATAAACAAATTTGCTTTAAATGTGTAAAAATACAGTCATATCCTGATCCACTTTGAACATATTTAATATATAAGATACACAACTATAATTGAGCACTATTTTGTCCACAACAACATTTATAAAGCTTAATAGTTTTTAAAATAGCTGGTCATAGAATTTAAGTAGGACACACTTTTGAAGGGCACTGAAAATTAAGATAATCACTGTTCTTCAAAATGTTTTTAAGTGGAAAATTGCAATGTCTGTTCAGTAAACAAACTGTGGCATGTAAAAAGATCAGGAACACCATGTGGGTAACAGCTGAAAACTGAAAAGGGTATGAGTATTCTTTAAACACCCACATTCAATATGTGTAATTTTATGCAAGATGGAAATCACAGGAAAATCACACACTATCAGTTAAGTGAGTCATGGCTAATAGAGACCCAATACAAACGTATGACAAAGCTGAAACAAAAATTGTTAAATTACACAGGTTTTCTCCTATCACTTGACTGAATATTAAACTAAAGGGGAAAAATATATTTCTAATATATTAGATGGGGGTTTTTAAGTGTACCCTAACATTCTTCTAGTAAATCTATAAAATATGCAACTAGTAATCTAATTCCTCCAGTAAAATAAAAAGGAATATTGTAACGAGAGATGGCAGGACAGCAAGCTGCATTAGATATTAAAAACTTTAGAACAGTTTTCAACTAAAAGTATTTCAGCATTTTTCAGTGGCTATAGGCTTAACATATCTTCAATAGAAGTAACCAAAAGTAAATATGTCATCAAATTCCTTATAAATATCCCCTTGGTGTGTCTTGCTCAGTGTTACTGCCTTTCTACTCCAACCCCCTAAATGAGGGAAAAGTGAGAAACTGGGTTCTCACCACTAAAAAGAGGTTAGTTAGCTGCTGATAAGTTCCTCATACAACTAGCATAATAAATGTTTCAGCTTAATGCCTCTGGTCTCCCCTCTCTCACCACTTTTAAAATATTTACTTGTTTAAAGGATTTTTAAAATGGTCTCTCATGTGGCAGAAATAACCTAGCATACTTGATTCTAGCCCTAGGTTCTACAAGTAGTTGACATTTTTGATGCTTCCTCTAGATACAAATTATCCCTTGTGTTCTGTTTTTATTTCTTATCAGCTATGAACATCTCTCTGATTTTATGCACATTTATTTACATAAGCAAAGTTTAAAATAATTTTGTCTGGAATTTCAAAGCAACAATTGAAATGAATGAAGTCAAATGGAATTAATTGGAAGGACAAAAATATTATTTGACTGCATAACTTTAATCATAAGTGAAAAACTTTGTATATCAGAATACAGATGCAGTGGAAGATGAAGCCATAAAGAGTAAACAGTATTCAGAGATCCTGTGTTGCACACAGAAGCTTCTTGCATTTGCCTGATATATTTATTATATTTTTTTATTAGAAAATTGCAACATGATCTACTTAGAAGTGTTTTAAAAGTTTCTCAGGAGAAGATAATCAACTAATTACTTCCTTAATTTTTTTTTTTTTTCAAACAATTAAATAATTTTATATTAATTTTTTTTTTTTCCTATGTATTCCAAAAACTGTTTGGGATTAAAAGAAATGTTACTGGTGTTAATTCATAGAGACTTCTTAATTAGTATGAAGCAGTTACTATACACAAATACATATTGTAAACTGTGCTTCTTTAGATTCAGATGTTCTTTCCACAAATAGCCATGTTTCATAGGGGATTTTTTTCAGTTTTGAAGGTCAATCATACTTTTCTTCACTTATTCCTGTCATACTAAGTCTCATATTAGTTCAAATGTCTTCCCTCTTGGTAAATTGTGTGCATAAGTAATGTGCCTTCCCATGTGTCCAATTCCCCAGAAACTGTTTCATCTTTCACTAAATTTTAAAGCAATTGATTACCAGTTTGCAGGAATTGAAAATATATTTTAAGGAATGAATTTTTTTCCTTCTCCAATGTCTCTAATCTCTTTTATATTAAGCTATAATTTCAATTAAGGATGCAGATCCAGCTTTTAGACACCTCAGATTTTTTAATCTGAATATAGCTGTTTTCTCGTAAACTAGACTATCTAAGCTCACAGAGTTTGGTGGAAATCTGAGCTAAATCTACAGGTATCTAATAATATTTGAGGACATTTAGACATCAAAATATATCCTCACAATAGAAGCATATTTAACATAGGAATTGGTATATGTTCATCAGCAGATTGATGGAATGACAGCGTGATGCCAGTTCTGGTATACTGGTGCATCACATGCCAATTTCTTGAGGTATTACCCTGTAGAAAAAGACTGAAGATTCTTTGATGGATTTTGGCTACTTTAACCATCACTAGTTTAATGTTACTAAAATAAAGGCAAAGGAAATAAAATAAAAATTAAAATAAATAAAATAAATAAAATTAAATTAAAAAATAAAAGGAAAAGGATATCAAATGCAATCTAAGATTCTTGAATTTTATGTTCTTTCATGCTGAATAAAATTCTTATTTCTAGTAATACGGTGTTGATACAATATGTTAAGGCAGATGGTGCTACTTCTTACCTTAAACACTTGGATTCGGAGAATTTATTTCTATTAAAGTCTGAAGACATGGTGCTTAAGTTTCATAAAAGTTGAGATGAAAACTAAGAAATCTTAATATTTATTACTATTAAATATATTAATTATAGTATAATTGATTAGTACTTTAAATATCAAGTACAATATCTTCTTCTTCCTGGTTTGGTGGGGGATTTTTTGAGCAACTGAGTCAGTTCTCTATTACATTTTGAAAGAAAACAAGAAAGTATTATAGACCTATGAAAACAGTTCTATAGAATTTTATGAGATAAGTTAAAAACTTATTTTTTGATTGTGCAAATGCCTATTTTCTTACCTAAGCTGGTATGTCCAGTGTTATTTCAAAACAGATTTCCTGGTTTCCACTACAATTAGAATTCTTTTGTCTCTTTAACTTGAAGACTTTTTTTAAAGTATTTATCTTGGGTCCTCAACCTCATTAAAACATTCATACTGAATCATAAACTGGGACATCAGAGAAACAATTCAGATTTTATTTTTTAGACATGCTGACATCTTGCACCTTCTCAAAACCACATTAATTCACGTTAGCATGTGATGTATATATGTTGATGGAAACACCAAAATTCACTGTTTATGTTGTGGCCTTATGTGTTAGTTTTTGTGGAAATACGCTGAGGTAAAATCAGCCTAGCAGTGAGATTTTCTATTTGCATTATCAACTCAGAGATTCAGTCATAGGCATGAAACATCAAAAATACATAGTTGAAGTATTTGTTCTTTATGCAATGTGTTACAAGCCACTGTTTTCCACAGCTTCAACCCAAAAAACCAGTTTAGTAACTGCCCAAATCTTTCCAAACAATAAATAAACTAATTCTAGTAATGGTAGATAATGGCTTTACTGTAGTGCACAGGACTTGTTAAAGGATTATGAGTTCAGTTAATTGAAGATTGAAAATTATATCAGAAAACAATAACTTCCAAAAGTAACAGACGTAGATTGTATTCAGATGTATGACCTAATGTCTTTTTCTTTTTCTCCTAACAAATTGCTTTAATTAATAAAATTTGATAATTCCAGTAATAACTGGAATAAGAACTTGTTTCTAAGAAAGAAATGTGACAGGGAAATGCCTACATTTGTAATCAATTTTAACTTTCATTTAATAAACTGCAAATAAGAATGATGAGCAAAAGTATTTAATCAAATAATTCAGACAGAATTCTGCAATGCTGTAATGTGTTGGATAGCATGAACAAAAAATTGTAGCATACTGTAATATATTCCATTAATATAGTGCTGGCACATAACGCAGACATGATTTACATTTTCAAATATTTACTTGGAGTACTGTGGTGGTATGATATACAAACTACAGAAACTATTAATCAGAGTATTTGGTTCTGAACACTGATATTAGCTCATTAATTTTCTTGCAGCTTAAATGTGTTTCCATTAAGTCAAAATTTTGCCATTAGCATTAAGTGTGAGTCAAAAGGGTGATATTGCAACTTCACTTACAATGTGTTCCATGAATGTTCAATCTGCAAGCTATTAAGAAGAGAAGAACCAATCAGAGGTAAAAATCATGTGCAATCTAAGTCCTGGCTGGGTGCATTTGATTGCAATCAAGAATCATCTGATCATCGAACCAAGAGTACTGGAAATAAAATATATTCTGAATTTTGTAATATTTCACTTAAAGGATGTATAATTCTGTTCTCCTTTACTCTGAGGGTTTTGATTTGCAGCCTGATTGTTTTCCTACTCATAGAATCCCTGAAGAAAAAATAAATTATGTTCCATAAGTGCATCTCTATGTCATACATAAAAGTTACAATACATACAAGCACACAAAACAAACAGATTTAGAGGTCACCTTAATATCAATGGAAAAAAAAATAGGTAATTTATAAATGATATACATTTCTGTGTTTGAACCTGCAATATAACTAAACCGTGCTTTGCTCAATTCTCCCACCTAGTTTCTTTAATTCTGACTTAGAAACTTTTAATAAAGAACAAAATAAATTGCATATATCTTTTAACATTAGCTTGCATAAATCCTGATAATTTTGTAAGCTTATAAGGCATACAAATAGCAGTAAAAAATATTCTGATACAATGTATTTTTAGTTCACAGACATAATTTGATGTTAATTTTAGTTTCTGTTTTGATTTCCTGACTTCAAAGTGAAGATTTCTTTATAAAAATTTGTTAAATGAAAAGGGTATTTTTACATCACCACTGTCCCTCTCAGCTGTAATGGTGATGTCCTAATCTGAATAAGATTAGCTGCATCCTTACTACTAAGAAAAAGAATTCTTACAATAAAGTGCTACACTTGTATCTGTCTTCCTTTCAAGATGGTTAACAAAACTCCTGTTTCTTGTATACTTTTATTCAGTTATTATCAAGCAATATTAGAAGTTACTTAGGGATGATACTACTTTTTGTTTGTTTCTTTCTTTCTTTTTGTTTTTGTTTTTCTGTAACAAATGCATTCTAGAAAGGAAAGGGAATTCATCAAAAATAAATTATTTAGTCCAGGAGGAACTGAGGTCTGACAGAGAAAACACTGCAAATATTCTCAGAAAAACAGAAACAGCCCTTGTTTCCCAAATCAATTATTTTTAAAGGCTGGTTAAGATAAAGCTTTGGGATTTTTTAGCCCTCAGACATGTGCCACAGAGTGCTACAGTATGTTGCTCAAAAAACAAAAGGAAAAAAAGGCACATTAACCCACTTTTGTATTAATACACAATTTGTATATGTTTTTTAATCAAGCAAATTACAAGTGTTTCTCTCACTTTACTCCAAAAAAATTGCTTTTACGATGTAACAATATATTTCACAATTGATGATTTATTTTGAGGGGAGTAAGTAAACACGGACCTCTTCCTCTTGCCACCAAACCTTGAATTGTGCTGTTATAAGGACACCTGCAGAGTAAAGAACAAAAGGGGGCTTTTGGTGGCAACTCTTTCCCCTCTATAACTTTCCATTCTACTATGGATTAATCTCAGAAGTATTTATCTTCAGTAATCACAAGACATTGCATTTCTAGTGATGTAACAGATGGCCAGATACATAAAGTGAGGTAAGAAAACCCCTCTCAACCCAACAGCAAACTCTCTGAAACATTCATTTTAATACGAAAGATTGATTTTGAAATATTTTTACATTAGATTTAAAGCAAATATTTTCAGCTTTCATTTTAAACTCTAGAAATTTCAAGTTCAACTCCAGATTTCAAGAAATCATTGTTGTGAATTGCAACCTCCAGGTAAGCCTCTATCTTCCAAGTCAGAACGCTAACATGTTTAACCTCCTCTTCCAAAACCATTAAGTGTTGAAAATTATTATAGAAGGACAGAAAAGTGGCCACATGATGATAAGGCGTAAAAGATGACCTTTTTTTCTGCCTCATATGTATGCTTTCACTTTGAGCAAACGTATAGCTAAGAAAAATAGCTTAATGTATTGTCTTTCAGGTCTATTGTCTATTCATGCATACATATCTTTATTTTGAAAGAATTCCCTACTGCCTTGTTTGTTTTGTTTGTTGTGTTTTGGAAAAATTCTTCAAAAGATGGCTTTTAATTTTATTAAATGAAAACATACTATTAAGAAAAGATTACACTGACAAAAGTATGAAAAAAGGGTTATTCAACAGGAATACACAACAAAATTAACACCCTTAACTATTAGTTTTTTTCTGATTCTTTGCCACAAATCTGTTTTAGGTAAATTTCCAGCAAATCCCTGAAGTCTATTTTTAAATTTTGCAACACATCATAGTTTAAATACTTCCCTAAGTATTTTAACTCAGAATAAAGAACAGCAAAAAAGCATATGATATTATTGAAAAATAAAGGCTATTATGTAAGACAATTCAAAACATTAAAAGTACAAGTTTCTCAAAATGTACAATGAATATGAAGGTGCACATAACCTTTAAAAAGTAAACTTTTGTGATCTTTCTTTTATAAATTTTAATCAATTTCTTAACAAATCCCCATCTGACTTCAAAACAGTAGTTATCTTTAAATAACATCTGAAAATTTTTATTAAGTGTTTGCTAAGGTGACACTTAAGCTTTTAAGTATATATGGTATTCAATTATTAATAAATTACTGGCAATATATTTATTATTCCAGTGAAACACTGTAAAAGAGATTAATGTTTTTAATAGGCAATCACTCTTCAGCATTTACTGAAAGTGAATATTATTCTTCTTTTAACCAAATTGATTTTGTTGATTAGGTATAATTGGGTATTTGTTAATAATGGTGGGTTTTTTTTGTTTTTTTGTTTTTTTTATTTAGATGCTTAAATATCATAAGTGGAATTTGACTGACTTCATGCAGATATCAAAATAAGATCTGTGAATAAGACCCAGAAAGGTATCTCTTTTCTTCCTTTATAATAAAGTGACATGACATGACAATTTTACCTACAGATCTTCAGTTTTAAGTTGGATGGACTTCATCTTCCAGATCTTCTATAAAATGATCCTCATATTATATCATCATAATTTAAAAAAAAAAAAAAATAGAATAATTTAAATTGAATTGGAAGGAACCCCTAAAGATGATCTAGTCCAACCTCCTTGCCATTAGCAGGTACATCTTTCACTGGACCAGGTTGCTCAAAGGCCCATCCAACCTAACCTTGAACACTTTTAATGATGTGAACATCCTGGACAACCTCTTCCACAGTTTTACCACCCTTATTGTAAAAAATGCCTTCACTATTTGCAATCTAAATTTACCCTTTTTCAGCTTAAAAACATTCTCCCTTATCCTGTTACTGCAGACCATTATACAAAGCCTGTCTTTCTCATAAATCTCTTTTAAAGATTGAAAAACAGCAATAAAATATTCCCAGAGCCTTCTGTTCTTGAGGCTGAACAACCCCAACTCTCTCAGCTGATATTGAACATTATCATATGCTATCTGCTATTCCAATACAATGTGTGCAGTTATAACACTGTTCTGAACAATGTTTAGGTCAGACTTTTTGTGTTATGGATTAAAAGCAAGTAATATAATAGAATATCAGATGTGCTTTTCCCCAAAGTCCATACTTATTTGATATTCATGCTTTGTTCTGGAAAACACAGGGATGGCTACACCCTTCTTTAAAAATATATTCTGTAACTTCAGAAGAATTTCAGATTTCTAAATTGCTGCATGTCATAATGTATGTGTGTAAATGCAACTTTAAAAGTCTCAAAAGTATCATGCAACAGCCGTTTTCATATAGATTTTGGTAAAAGGAAAAGACAGAGCACTGAAGCAATGATGACAGATTTTCCCTCCATTTCCCGAAAAGAATATTTTGCAAGATTTCAGGGAGAAAAAACACAAAGCAGTAGAGAATTTCTGATAAAGACAAGTTGGTGCAAATCAAGAATCAACATTTTAAAAATAACACACATAATTCTTTTAAACTGCCATCACATGAGGACTGATTTATCGATATTGTAAGAGGCAGATATGAACTGTACTGTCCACAACTTCTTGCTGTCAAAAAGTATTATTCAGCTCTCTAAGGCTGGCTGCTCATTATAAAATGAAAGCTGTGCTGATGCAAAAGCAGCTCTGATGATGCCTCACATATACATTCATGCAGCTCTCTTTCATTTTGCTATGCATTTGTCTTAAAACTGTTAAATTGATCAAAGCCCGCTAATGTCTTTTATTGCCTTTTCAGCTACTAATTCTTTTTGATGATCAAGGCAATGAATCAACTGTAACTTTTGGAACTTGTTTAAGCCCTGTGCAAAACCTTATTTTTTATCATCTATTTTTAGTCATTTCACTGATGTCTCCTCTGTTATATTATTTTTTTCACTCTGTACAGAACTTTCAGAAAGACATTATAAAAGTTCTTTGACTAGCCATTTTCTTATGAATAAAGTAACCTTGTCAAAACATGAAAAGTGCCAGAAGACATTTAACAACAAAGACTTTATAGTATCAGCACACAAAATTTATTCCTGATGCAAGACTAACCTTATTTTCAATAAAAACTAATAAATTTATTAAATGTCTGACATTTTATCAATACTGTAAACATTACTTGACGTATGAACATATGCTATAGAGATATGAAAAGAAAAAAAATACGGAGGAAAAATAAGAAAGAGGTTCCCATCCTATTTATTCTTTTGACAACAAAACTGATTATTGATTATAGTTTTAATTGAGTGTAGGACATTGGACTATATGAGAAAATACCAATATTAATTATAAGTGTGTAGGTAGACATATGTAAAAAAAAATCTGATATCAAATAAACTTGAAAGATTTTTCTCTTTTTATCCTGCTTGTCTTTTTTATGAAAATTCAAAAGAAAGAAAAATAAAGGCTTTTATTTTGCAGAAACACTGGAATTCACTAGAAGGAAAGTTTGAGGTTATTGGAACACAGGATAAAAATTCTGTTGACTAAATATTGGTATCTAGCATCATTATATGAAACATATATTTATTTATATCTACAATTCTGGTATGGAAGTATAAGACTTCAAGGACCCACACAGAAGAAAGAAGAATTCAAGAATTAGAGCCACAGCACCTGAAAAACTCTGGATTTCCACTTTCCTCACACCCTGATGGTTATATTTGCAGCTGATGAGACTACAGAATGTTAAAAGTACAATTATTTCTGTCTCAGACCTTGTTTTAGTTTAAGATGTAAAGCAATGTCTTGTATAAGCAATTACAAAACATACAATTTTTTGTACTTATTTGAGTGCTTTGTTTCAAACAGAATTACAGAATCATTTAGGTTGGAAAATGTCAAGATGAAATACAAGGGATGGGACCACTTTGCTTCAAAATGATTTATTGCTCAAGTAGCCATATAAGATACCAGTTTCAAGGCATGAGGTTTTAAGGAAGCAACAAACCAGCCATAGCTCTAAGAAGTCACGAGTTTCTTCTCTGCAAGGCAATATATAACTTTTTAGTCCAATAGACAGTTGACACAAAACTTGTTTTCACTTATTAACTTATCACCTTTACTTAATTTTGCTGCACTGCATCTCTTTCTTAGCCAATAAGCTGACAGGTCACGTATTCACACACTTTCTTACTACAGTTTCTACATCTCTAACTTACTCTATGCATTACATTATTACAGCTTATACCTCAAACTATTTTACCTAATATAATTTCTTACTCAAGGCATATTCTTACTTGTAACTATAGGAACATAAATTTATAATTTCTCTGCCCACGGTCTGTGTACTTTCATCACTGCATCAATCCAAGCTCTTTCCAAGGCTGCAAATTGAACTCTTCAGGATATGTAGAAGTTTCTATTCCTCGGTTTCCAACAGAAAAAGATCTCCAAGAACTTTTGACTGACCACAACCTTGTTAACTAGACAATAGCACTAAGTGCCATGCTCGGTTTTTTCTTCAACACTTCCAGGGGTGGTGACTCCAGCACCTCCCTGAGCAGTCCAGCCCAATACTTAACAACCCTCTCCTTGAAGAAATTCCACCTGATGTCTAATACGAGCCTTCTCTGGTGCAGCTCAAGTCCATGATCTCAACCTTGTAATTGGTTTCCTGGGAGAATAAGCCAACCCCCATCTGGGTACAACCTCATTTCAGGAAGTTGTAGAGAGCAATAAGGAGCCCCCTGAGCCTCCTTTTCTCCAGGCTAAACAGCCGCAGCCCCCTCAGCCGCTCTCGCAGGATTTACTCTCTAGCCCATTCACCAGCTTTGTTGCCCTTCTGTGGACACACTCCAGCACCTCAATATCTTCCTTGAAGTGAGGGACCCAGAACTAGACACAGGACTTGAGGAACATCCTCACCAGTTGTCCTCACAACATTTCACCTGTGAAAACCAGGATGTGTTTTTCCCAGGTACATGGCTAAACATGTAGTGTTCTCAATTTCTGTGTAAGAGTAGAAATGCACACATTCACTTTGAAATAAAGCCCCCACATTTTAAGGGAACACTTTAAGGAAAACAAATAGTTTTTATTGGTATTTATGACCCAATAAATTGGACAGGAAGTAAGGAAAAAAAACTTACTCTGTTTTTTATGTTGGGTTTAGCTCATCTGAAATTAGATGGTGGAAGAAAAAGATTTTTGTCAACCACAATAAATGAGACAACCTAATTAATACACGTACAATATACTCAAGGGTCTACCTCCAACACATTCAACAAGAGTCAAGGCTAATGATCACAGATCCAAATAAATAGCATTGTCATACTTATACCAGCATATTGATGACAAACTTAGTATATAGTGTACAGAAAGTAATTTCATGCTTCACTTTCTACTTATTTTCATGTTTAGATAAGCAATTAATGTCCTTCCAGCTGTTTCTGGATGTTGTAGTTCCTGGGAGTAGTACTATGCATGCCCAAACAAAATTAATTAAATGCTGCATAACACCGTACTTGTTGGAACAGAATTTTTGAAACAGATGCAACCAGCCATAATATTTAAATCCAAAGGTTTATCTCTCTCAGTATCTAGATGTAGTGAATGAGGAAAATCTAGAAAAAAATATGAGAAATATCCAGAAGGATATTTCTCTAGAAAAATTCTCAGAAATAAGATACATGAAATACAGAGATTTCATAAGTTAAAGCATTTGTCTTTGAAGTTTATTACAATGTCTAACAAAGTCTAACACAATTTTCGAGGAGACACTCTTTACTTATGTTAGCTGAGTTTAGTTGACAATTGACTTCTGCCATATTTAAGAGTACCAATTTACCACAGTCTTTAAGCAGATACAAAGGTTAATTGCCTTAAGTAGGTGTTATGCAATATTGACCATCCATCACTGCTCTCTACTTGCCCATTCAACTGTTCACCACAGCTCTTTGAGTGCAACCACCCAACCAATTGCTTTGTATGGTCCATCCACCAAATCTGTCTCTCCTGTTTAGAGACAAGGATATCTTGTGAGACAGTGTCAAATGCTTTGTATGTCCAGCTAGATGACATCAATTACTCTTCCTTCAACTGCAAACATGTTACATGCATCAAAGTTTTTTTCTGGTTTAAACCTCATTTCATGCCCTATGGTTATTATGAATCTGGAATTTTGTTGGCTATGGCAGTGAAAACAAAGATTAGTCCAGTATTTCTCATTAGCTCCCAGGAACATTTTTAAAACCTCATATTTTAATGAAGTATTAAGCAAATCTTATAAATTCGTAGCAATACTGAATAATGATATTTTAGCACATCCTAATGGTACAGACACTTTTTTTCACCCCACATTTCAAAAAGGGATAGGATTTTTTTTAATTGAATGGTATGTCATGATTTGAAAAATGGAAGCTTAAGAAAATGTGAGACTTCAAGAATATTTTCAGCTAATGGCTTTGAAACATCATCCAGCTTTAATTAAACAGAATACTTTTTCACCACGTGTTTTTCTGATGTAAGTTCCTTTACATACACAGGTCTGTTCTCATGGTGTCTGACAACACTGAAGAGGGAGAATGTCTAAGCATTGCGACATAACCTCCATAATCTAGAAACCTTGGGGTTTACATGATGCTTGGGGAACTCACAGAACAAATGCCATCCATCAAGAGAATATATTTGCTGTTATTGATTATGAAAGTTAACTATCATGAGTGGGAGAAATAACAAATCTTTAGACATTCATACTTTTGCTTCTAACTTCAAGGAAAACTAGAAGTTATATTGTGTTTCCTAGAAGGAATCTGTAAAACTTGGAATGTGAAATTATGAAACTTTCTAAGAAAAGCCAAAACACTGAGAATAATAAATGACACAACTTCAAAATTATCAGTATCATTCATATGTATATGAATGTATCATCATAATTTAATATAGAAATAATCATAATGTAGAATAGAAAGCTATAGAATGGATGTTATGCATTCTTTTCCAGGCTGTAGTGTACTATACCTGTGCATGGCTTGTGTACTTTTTTTAAGAATAACAATTTAGTTTTAAAATACTTTCTGCTCTTCTGGTAGGCTATATATTTAGGAGTGCTCCTTAATGAATGTGGATTTACCAGAGAATTATATCCAAAACTGTAGAAGCCATATGCCAATTTTCTACAATCTCCATGCACCACCTCAAACCTGAGAATTCATGAATTCCGGTGCAATATCATTAACCCCATTCACCTGTTCCTGCTCACATACAGACTACTACTGATCAGTTATTAACTTAGTTCCTTAACAGGAAAAAACTGTAGTACTGTGTAGCAACCAGTCTTGTAAAACTTGAAGGAAGACAGATTGACTCTAGCTGCTAAACTTCCTTTTCTGCATTTGTGCTGATTGTATTCGGATTAATGCTATTTATTCTCTCTTTAAAAATACATTTCACAAAGTTGAGGCTGTGATATTACATACAAATTTTCAGTAATAATTGCATTCCAGAACTGTACTTTGCATAAATATGGATTAACTTAGATTGAGAGAGACAACTCCCTGGACAGACTAATGTCACATTATCTGAGATTGCTTAGAGCTGTGCCCATCTTTCAAGTGACGGAGACTTCACAAGCTCTCTTAGCAGCATGTTTCACTTTTTCACAACTGTCACTATATTTTTGCTTGTTTGTTTGTTTTTATATCTATTTGAAATTGTTTTTACTGCAATTTGTTTCCACTGCACTTTGTTTCCTGTGGCCCATCACCCTTTCACTGTTGCACCTCTCAGAAGAGTTTGATTTTTTTTCTCTATAATTACTTAGTGACATCTCAAGAAAAGCAATTGCCTTTTTGTGGGCAGAGCATGGCAATTAGGTCTCTTCCTCAGCATGAATAAACCCAGAGTCTAGATCTCTCGACTCAAGCCTTCAGCCACGTTTTTGGCCACTTTTTAAACTTTTTCAGTTTGCAAATGCTTTCCTCATATCTGTGAGTGTCAGTACCAGGTACTTCTGCTGGTTCAGTCTTATGAGTGGTGAATAATGAAGGGTAATTAATTACTTCCTTGCACCCACTGACTACTTCTAACTAGGCTCTGTGCTCTCCCTGATGGAGCCCACTTTGGAGCTGGCATTACAACAAGGGTGTGCTGCTGACCTTCATTCAGCTTGGTTTCCATCAGGACTTCTGTCTCTATTTCTGCAAAGCTTCTTTCAAGTATTGCTGGGTAATCTCCATTTCACTGCTATTGTGAAAGATACCAAGACTGATTTTGTCAGTGGAAGTTAACTGTAATTTACAAAAAAAATTGTAAGGGAAATGGGCTTATCCTGGGGAAGAAAGGGATTAATAATTCTGTGAGGAGACAAAATAGTATTTCATCTGGATCAAATTGTCTCATTTGAGTGTCAAGAAAGCTTGATTTGTTCTGAGGAACTACTTGGAGAAATTAATAGATATGGAGAATAAATATGAGACAACAAGAAAATGGTCATATTGGAGGAGAAGCCAGAGAAACAATACTATAAACTAAAGAGATGAAGATAAAAGATGAGCCATAAAATTATGAACTGCTAAAAGACATTGAATAAGAATAAAAATGTAAGAGTTAATGTAAGAGTTAAGTCTAAAAGCAGAATACAGCAAATAGACAAATCAGAAATTCAATACAGGAGGAAATAATAGGAAAAATATGCAAAGTAGCAGAAGAATATAGGAGCAGAAATGTGCCTCAGGCCTTGTGCGATGAGATAAAGCAGATGACTGGAAGACCTGAACTGAAGATGTTGGCAGTGAGAGACAAGTGTTGACAAATTACTATGGATAAGAAATGAATAAGTGATGGAAAGAAGGTTTTGAAGAGACATACAATGTGCAATTACAGGACCTGAAATAAGCCTGGAGAACATTCTCTCTGGAGATGCATACTTCAAATAAATGAAGAAAAACAAATCTCAGAATTCTTGCGAGAAAAACTAAAAATATCTGTACAAAGCTTGACAAGAATGAATGCAGAAAGGGAAAATAATGTGGACTAAAAAATGTGAGACTTCCACAACCTTGCAAGAAAATATGATAAATATAAAAATTACATGATCCAGAAGATATTTAACATCAATTCCAGAAAAGAGCAGGCATGAGCAAATGAGAAAATTCATCTACAAGAAAGGTGAGAGGAATAAGAGAAAAACATATTGAGCATTAACTTATTCATTCTACTGGCATTTACAAGGATGCTGAATATGGGAATGACAGTGTCAGTGACTTTTCCAGAGGAATGAATAATATGGATCAGATTCTTGTGATAATAGAGATTCTGGAAAATATCACTGTTAGGTAACACACTACAGTAACTTCACAAGACTCAGACTTTCGATTTAATTTGAAATAATAGAATATAGAACCTAAGAATGAATGGAATTTTTTAAAAGATAAGCTTGTTGGCACAATATGTCTTTAGAGAATTAGTGACAGCAATAGGCACAGATGAGAAACTGACCAGATTATTACAGGCTAACAAGTGAGACAATCAAAGATGCTATCATATGTATTCCTTTTAGTGATTAAAAGTAGAAAAATATTTTTTTACTGGAAGCCAAAACAGGATAATTGATTTTATGTGAGAAGTAAGTGAGACAACCAAAGGGGAAACCTTAGATGTACAAATAATCACAGAATCATGGTCCGGTTCGACAACTATTTACAGAGAATTATGAGACAGAGTCGTTAGTGCCTTGAAGAAATTATTTGAATTCAAGTGCTGAATTAGAGTTGAACCAATGCTAAAAGTCAGATTTGTTGAAGTACTCAGGAGGAAGATGTCCTCTTTTATTCTTCTTTGGAATCGAATATCAGTAAAATGTCAGAAAAGTCTGAATTTGGTAAGTTTCCTAAAGATGAAGAAAATTCCTTTAAACTTTCAGCATTTACTACTACAAAGACACTTTCCATCAATCATAGCAACAGCAAAACTGCAAGAATAAATTTACTGAATTTGAAGTTAATTAAATATAAAATCTTCACTTCCTGTATGGTTGTAAATGTAAATGTAATGTAAATGTAATGTAAACTAGTTTGAATACACATTCTTTATACTTTTAAGGATTTCTACAGTAATAAACTCAATAAAATTTGACAAAAAAAATCATGAGATAAAGAGAAACAGGAAACAACATGTTTAAACACTTTAACCCTCAAAACACAGTGCACATTTTTTCAGAGCTAAAAGAAATTGAAATTCCAACTTCTAACTCTGGTCCTCCACGGGCTGCAGGTGGTCTCTGCTCCACTCTGATCCTCCATGGGCTGCAGGGGCACAGCAGCTTCACCATGGTCGGCACCAGGGCCTGCAGGAGAATCTGCTCTGACACTTGGGAGCACCTCCTGCCCCTCCTTGTTTGCTGACCTTGGTATCTGCAGAGTTGTTTCTGCCGTATTTTCTCACTCCTTTCTCACACAGCTGCTGCACAGCAGGTTTTACCCTTCCTGAAATATGCTTTCACAGAAGATCCACCAAGATTGCTGATGGGTTTGGCTTTTACAAATTAAGGGCCCATATTGAAATCTGTTCTGTTGGACAGAGGGGCAGCTCCTGGTGCCTTTTCACAGAAGCCATGGCTTTAGCCTCCATCCTGCTAGTAAAACATAGCTACGTAAACCAATTTCAGTAAGAAATTAAAATTCTTTATTTAATATGTAATGGACATTTTCTATGGCAGAGAGGTTTCCTGCTCGCAAAATGCTGGCTGTTGTAGTCTAGTTCAGACAGAACCTTATAAATAGAAAATGAAACCAAAGTTTCTAGAGGCATGTGGAACAAAGACACTAAAACTTGGATAAAAAAGGAAGTCTACGGCATAGATGAAAACTGGAAGAAACAGTGCATAAACAGATATACTGTCAGTCCTTAGATATAATCAAAAGAGGTTTTGGACTTTGAATCTTTTAGTTTCCACACCTTTTTCTCCCTTGTTAAGCCCCCAGTTTCTTCTGCTGAGGTGAGACTTAATCAAGTAAATCCTTTGATCAATGAACATAGTTAAAAATTAAAAGATCCATGATTCCTGGCCCTGAACATTGTCACTCTGTTGTTGATGAAGGATAGCTGGAAAGGACACTTCAGGGTCTGCTGTTCTCATATAGAGCTGCCAGTAGTACCCAGACCCACATTTCTTAGGATTCTTGGAAATCAGCCCTTACCTCGGCAGGGTGCTGAGAACAGAAGGGGATAAATAAAAATTTGTAAAGTGCTGGGTGGCTTCCCCTATACCTACTTTAAGAATTCACTCGATCTCAGTGACAATGAGGAGAGAAAGGAGAGATTGGTATTACTTGCAATATCTTCCACCCTGCCTTTCCTTTTTTGATAGCTCTGTTCAATTCAGACCAGAGCTATATTTCATTTAGCTGCTTTCATCATACCAGACCTACACAGGAAACAGCCTGCAGTGAGCCTGGCCAGAATGATTTACTATTACAACACATCACCCTATAGGCTTAAAATGCACAAAAAGCGATTTTAGCAGCTCTCTGTGGGATGTAGGCAATACAGATTTCATGTTGTAACACATGAGCAAGAGCAGATATAAATGTCTATACTAACTCTCTCTAAGCAGCCATGGAATCTCTGGCTGAAGGAGGATTAACTTCTTGTCAGGCATTAAAATCTATAATAAGAAATATAGTAACTGAATAGAGTTGGTGGGTGTTTTTGTTCAATGCAGAAGGGAACTAGAAGGTCTGACAAGAATCCAAATGCTTTGAAATGGAAAACTAGTTAAGGGCTGTAAGTACTTAACCAGTTAAAGGTTAAGAGAATTGTGAGCTAAGAATGCAGATTTATGAGTTTGAAAGGGGCTAATAAATAATGACAAATAAAACGTTATGATTAAGCCATTTCTGCTTGTGATAAATGATACAGTTCTTTTCCTGAATAAAAGTTCACTGGATTCTTAATTACTTGTCCAAATGGACTGAAAAAAATGTAATTAAGACTGAACAAATGTTTTGTTTTAACTTGATACTTTTCATAAGTGCTACTGAATAAAGGTTTTACAGAATTGCTTCTGATAAAGGCATCACTGCTTATTGTGGTTGGCTTAGGAATGACACGTTAGCTTCATGGCAATATTCAAGGCTTCAAACTTCATCTGCATTTCATATAGGAGCTTTTGTTCTTAAGACAGAACTATCAAGAAACAGAATGTTTGGGGTATTTTCCTTAAGGTTGTTAATTTCTTTCTTTATAGTGAAGTCTAGTCTAAATATCCAATCCTTGACAAATTATTTAGAGGTGAGGAGTGATGCAAGAAGTCAAAAAAAAGACTCTGACATTTGGCTTAAAGAAATATGTTAAAAAAAGAAAACATTCTGATTTAAAAGCTTTGGTCTTGTACAACAGAAAAATAAACTTAATGCTAAAAAGGCAACAGAATACATACTTGGCTACTCACTTAGTGAGCAAGCACTACAAATATCTTTACTCTGTGTGAAAAAGCAATTGAGAAAGGGAATCATTCTCTTTAACATTGATTTGAACACCAAGAATGTACCTAGACACATTTTTTTTTTCTCTCACCTAAAATGAAATGGTTATTCTAAAATGAAATGATAGTGCCATTAGGTTCTGTTTCTTCATTACCTACCTTATCTACATATCTAGTACTATATTACCTTAGCTAGCAACAGAAATACCTGAGGGTCAGTGAATGTGCATTTTTTCATTATTGCATTTTCAAACAAAATGCAGACTAGGAGTAGTAAATGTCTGCTGGTTCTAAGGTTACACCAATAGTAAGAATAATCACAGCTGTTCTACTGATTTATTAGCTAATGATAATATCAAATATTGAAATAGGGTTGAAAAGAAATTTAGAGTTTCAAAATGCTATGTAGGTGCTAAACTATAAAGTGATCAATTAATTATATATATTTTTTTTAACTGAAAAAGCAAAAATAAAATTTATGTCTGTGCTTCTATTATTATGTTGCTTGGTAATATTTTGCAGAACTGTAAGGTTCTCTACCAAAAAAAAAAAAAAAAAAGCAAATAAGTTGTTCTCTGTGCCGTAGGACTTAAAAAGTCCGTTTTCTCATGGGTTTATATTCATTATTATCTTCATGCTCTGCTGCAGCCAAATGCCTATGACTACTACTTATACCTAAAAAGGTGGATTTTTTCCTTGTGCCTCAGTCCATGTAATGGATGTATGCAGCTTCTAGATACTAGGCTGGTTGAGCGAGCAGTTGGAGATCTGTTTCTGCTTTGGAAGTCTGCTTCTGTCTGTTTGGAGAACATATGTCTAAAGCAAAATAAAGAAGGACTTATTTTTCCCAATTTCTTCCCCAGTGCTAGGATAATAATAGCTCCAAGCTCTACTTTAGTTCTTAGGTCCTTGGAAACATGTAGTGTGGGATTTAGGTCTAACAGCTCAAACCAGCTGCCTTAAGGCAGGTTACTCCTATCTACAGAGGATAGGAGTAACCTGCCTTAGAAAACAGAGCAGATGTGACACAGAATATATACACTATATCAACATGCTTCCAAGTTAGTAGCTGGAGGTCAAGATGGATAATTTAGGACACTCCAGATGGTACTGCATGCTTTCGGAACACCTGTGGAGAACACTGAATATAAGAATCTACATGATATCCAGGTCTCTAAAATCTTATTATAATTAACAGATAATTAATTAATGTATAATTACATTAATCAATACACTTAGCTACAGCTGAAGCTGGAACACTAGAGTCAACTCTAAAGATAATACTAAGACACTGGGCAACAATCTAGAGATTTGGAAATTTCGGAGTCTAGATGTAGATGCTTCTGTTCTGTATGATGAGTAAACCTTATTATTCAATTATTCCTTATTATTCAATTCAGTTATGGATCTACAGGTGGGGAATAAAAAATAATTTTATCAACCTGGTCAACCTGTTGATGAGTTTTGATAAAGGTACATTAAGAGAGGGAGAAAATGACTCACAGTCATGGGAGGAAGCAGTGGACCAGGCTGGCAAACAAAGGATGATGTGAAATAAAAATATCTTAAAAAATAATTTATTTTATAAGTCATAAATTATTTTATAATTTATTTATTTTAGGCAAAACAGACTTAAGATGGGGATATTAATTTAACTTATTATTAATCAAATCAGAGCAGGATAATGAGAAATAAAAACTAAATCTTAAAACACCTTCTCTCCACCCCTTCCTTCTTTCCAGGCTCAAGCTTAATAACGAGTTTTTTACCTTCTCCCCCACAGATGGGTAACATGGGTCAGCTCATCACAGGCTGCCTGTGCTGCTCCTCCTTCCCCAGGGGGAGGAGTCCTCACAATCTATCCTTGTCCCAGTGTTGGGTCCCTCCCATGGATGAAAGTCAATGTGAATGCTTAAACTGTTATGTAACTCGCTATTCCTGAAACTATGGTTTAGAAATCAGATTTGGCACACTGCATGAAATTTCTTACCCAAAAAAAAAAAAAAAAAAAAAAAAAAAAAAAAAAAAAAAAATCTTGCTCTACTAGCAAGTTTATTTCTAATAGTATAAAATTCTTCTCTGTGTGACATCAAAAACTTTTCCCTTGTTTTCCCTGAAGCAAAGTGTTTTGGAAATTCAGAGCTAGATCAACAATGGTAGATCCTTCATCCAAATACTACATAGTGTAAGCAGTTATTTGAACATTTCCAGATTAGAATTTTGCCCTTTACAAATACGTTTTATACATACAAGAGGGCCTGTTGGCTGATTATTTTCTATCACATCTGTTTGGATGGCATCATGCCCATTCACAAGCACATCAAACCCTTGCCCAAGGGCAAAGCTACCAACCAAGCAAGCACTAGTTAAGAAAAGGCCCACAAAGAAGATACAGTAGGCTAAAATAATGTACTGCAAGGTAAGGAAAATAAGAAGCTTCTATACAGAATATAGATGTATACATAATCTATATAGATATCTATATTATATATAGAATAATCTTTTGTTACATTGAATATGAAGTTTGGAGGAGGAGTGAAAGAGGGATTTTGCTGAGATAACAGTGTGGAGTAGGTGAAATGCTGAGATAACAGACAACAGTTTGCTAAATATATCATGGCAGGTACAAATATGTGCACAAGTACAGAAACAAACATTACCTTTGCTAGAAAATTATTTTCAAAAGACAACAATGGTGCTACTAGTAAGATCAATAAGCAAGCAGATGGTGATACATGTATTTGTAATATTTCACTCAGGCAGCGTTTGAAGTGCTTTAATTAGTTCAGCTGTCCAAGCCTCTTTCTCCCCCCTGTCATCCCTCACTTATTATGTCAATAGAAAAGGAAATATTAAAATCATTATTGTTACGGTAAAGATGGAAAAGGTGAGGAAAACTTATAAAGGTCATCAAACAAGACTGTAGAAATGCCTTGGATAAAATACAATTTTGTTTTTAGTCATGAAATATAATTTCAGAGAAAAAATTGAAATGGACAGAATGCTTAAAGCTACAGTATAAAAAGAAATGAAGATTGATCTGGATAACTAAAGATTTAGCAAAAGGAGAACAAAATCATTAAAATCTGTGATTATATTGTGTTTATAATCACAATAATGGGCTGTACTTTTTCTTTTAAGTTATATTAATAAAACCATAAAGATTTAACAAGACCATATAAATACTATTGTTGAAGGTAATGGGAATAGGTACTAATAATATTCATAGTAACTGCTGTCTGGAGAGTAGTCCTGGGTTGAAAAAGAATGGGGTTTTAATTTTTTTTTCTGCATATCTTTTACCATACAACAACTCTTTCAGCAACTCTATTTTTTGCAATGCTAGCAAGCAAACAAAAACTGTGTCCAATCCTAGTTTTCACATCGGCCTTTCTGGGCGTGAGAAACGCTATGTATACTTTCTGAACTTAACATGCATATGTTAATTTCTGAGTCAAATGAAAATTAATTATTACATTAACAATGATTTAATGAATATAGTATTTCATGCCTTCTTTTATAAAATAAGGCTACTTTATCCTGGAATGATTTTTCCCAAGGAGGCTGAAAATGGTTAATCCTCTTGTGCATGTCTTTATGGTAAAATTACCTGTCTCCCTCAACATGAAGATGTGGCCATGATGTTCCATACAATTGCCTACAATTTGCATGGAGTGTCTGTAATTATGTAAAGTAATCTCACTTCTACTCTGGTTTGTGCCAGTCCAAATGCTGTCTGGTAACCAAAGCAGTCAATTTTCTTACTTGCATTACCGATTTTCTTCATGAAAATATTTGCACATTTGTTTTGTAAGAAAATTTGCAACTTAGATTTTCTTTCTCTTTCTCTTTCACCAAGGACAAAACCAATTTGCCACCATGAACTAAAGATTCAATTTATGAATATGTTTAAACTTTACCTACCACTGCTCTGTAAAGTATAATAAGATAAATAATTTATATTGCAATAGAAGATTAATCCCAGAAAATAATGGCAAACTTCTGGTAAAAATTTCCTATTCAATTTCTGCCTTCATAAGCAATATCAGAGCAAGTCCATGAATCCCCATAATTTACATGATACCACACTAAAATTAGAAGATATATGTTAATTGACCGACAAAAACACATACTGTTACTGTCTTGCTACTATCATATCTCAATTTATACACTGAAAATTCTAGTTAGGGCTCTAGTCACTATCAGCAAAGCATGAACATGTGGGCATGAACAGATATCAGTCAGGGTGATGGACTACACTTCAGACCGCCACAATAAAACATCTAACTGTTTTGAGTAAGAACTCTTCCAATATAGATTTTGAGCTGTCCTTCAGATTTCCACAGGCAGCTCTCACTCTTCTTAGACCAATTTCAATGTTTTTATATGTTGAGCAATACCCTGGATAAAATTCCTTTGATTCTTCTCCTCCTCAGGCTGAACAGCCCCAAATCTTTCAGCCACTCTTCATAAGAGAGGTGTTCCAGCCTTGTGATGAACTTAATGGCCATCCTCTGGACTCATTCCAATAGGTTAATATTTTTCCTGTGTTGGCAGCTCTAGATGGACATGTAGTCCAGGTACTGTCCCTCAGGAGTGGACTAGAGGGGGAGAATCATCTCAGTTCTCCACCTGCTGGTCAGTGCTTTTGATGCAGCCCAGAAAGTGGTTGTCGTTTTGGCCTGCAAGTGCACACACCTGCATCACGTTGAGATTTTCATCATGAGCATTCCCAAGTGCTTCTCCTCAAGGCTAGTACAAAAGGCACAATATGTTTGTCTTCCTTGAAGTTTTCTGCAGAATTTTCTTTCTGTACTGTTTCTACAATTACTATACAGAATTCTATGTAAAGCTGATCTTAAGGAAAATCTATAAAAAGAAACTCTGGGTTTTTTTCAACACACACACACATATATATATATGCATGTGTGTATAAAATCAGAAATCAATTTTTGTGGATTTTATGGATGTTATTACTGACTCATGAAGCTGTCAGGAGGAGCAGAACTAGCACTCTTATTTCTCTGATTAGGTTATGAGGATTTCACTGTTTGCCCTTCCTGCCTGCCTGCCTGCCTTCCCGCCTTCCTGCCTGCCTTCCGCCTGCCCACCCGGCCTCCCACCCGCCCTTTATTTTGTCTCTCTTCCTATTCTTCTTCCAATCTGTAAAATTAAACATTTGAAGGTTTTTCACCCTGTTTTTACCCTCTCTGTCTATCTACATTACTTACTGGCAGCTAAAAAAATCCTTTTAATCTCTGCCTCCTCTGAAATATCTTTGGGACTTGAGATTCTGTCATTAGCACTGAAGAAAAAAAAATAAAATTAATGGATATAAGTTTTGCTGAAATGTGGCATTGAAGCAATTTTGAAACGTTTGCAGATTTTTTTCATTACAACTTTATAACTATCCAAGAGCAGAACAGAAATTAGAAAAGATTAAAAGCTGTTTTGCGAAGAATTCCTAGGATATCATTTCATTTGAGGATATGACAGAGTCAGAGATCAGTAAAAATGTAGTATCTACCTGTATTATAGATTAAATAAAGGACAAGGAAGTATAGTTAATTTCCTGTACGACAGTGGCCCATATATTTTATAATGTAACAAAAATAAATGAATGTATAATTTATTTCTGTGTGAAAGGTAAATGGAAGTAAACCAGATACCATAAACATTGTTCAAGTGACATTTGAGCAGCATAAAACACAGAGAAAAGAGAAAATTCAGCATCAGAGAGGAAATAACATCCAATATCCTACTGCAGACTGAGAAAACATTCTTTTCTGAATATTAGCCTTTCAGAGGGTGAGGTATAAGACATGATTATGTTAAAATATTATGAATTTGTAGAGTAATCTGTCTTTTCAGAAGAATCATGAATTCATAGTGAAATGGGAAAGAAAATATTTACAATACTTTTATAGGCTTTGAGTCCTAAATTTTGTTGCTGACACTTTTTCTTAAGTGGAGAGCTGAAGAGCAGCAGTGATAAACCCTAAGTTAGTTCCAAATTCTTCCAAACCCCTCCTAAAAAACACTTCATACATTGCAGCTAGAGTTTAATTCAAACTTTACAGCCAGGGTTTCTAGTTTTCAACTGTCACACATTTTCTGGGAAACTTCAGTGATCCCCTTTCGTACAAATCATATTTCTCATATTAATTTTTAGAGGGGAAATATGTAGTGATGGTCTGCTAGTAAGAACCTGTTAAAATATTTAGTCTCCAGATGGTTCTCCAGAACTAGGACAACATTATGGGATGCTATGAAGCAGATCCACATATATTTGGTTCTGTGGTCAAAATAGGCAAAAAAGAAAGCTTTATAGCATATTATCAAAATATCTCACTTAAATATTCCTAGGAACAAATGCAACCTTCTTCAAACAGATGCATAAAATACCCTCTAGCAGATTACCTTTTCCATTTTCTTTCCCTTAAAAATCTTACAAAATGAGATGACTGCAGCTTTTTCTTCATAATATCCATTAATTATAGCTAAGAAAAATACAAAAGAGAGTTACCTTTTTTCCTCTGCTTAGTATGGAAAATCAATCTGAAAATTTATTGAAAGAGATCATTAATTTAAAACTCCTCATTTAATCTGTCTGTGGGCAGACCACATTGTGATCTGCAAAATTAAACTGGCAAAGCAAAGGAGAAAATTCTATCCTCTAAAACATTCAAATAATTTCCAGATTAAAAAAAAAAAAAAAAAAAAAAGGGGTGTAGAAATTTTATTTGTTTTTAATCATCTGAAATTTAGTCATTCTTACATTCTTGGACATCTTAAAAAAACAAGCCTGCTGAATTCATTTCTGGGAAGAAAGAAAAGTCCTACTTTACTTTCCCAAGGAGGCTGAAAATGATTAATCCTCTTGTGCGTGTCTTTACCAACATATATAGAGAGCCTTAAGGTCTAGACACCTGTGTTTTGATAAAGTAATATTTAGTTCACCATCCAAATATATATTTAATAAGTACCCTTTCAGTATATATATTTAGTTGTTTTTTTTAATTGAAGAATGAATGAGTTTTTAAATGGAGATGATGATGGTGGAAGTGTTCTGCAATGTGCCAACTGCTTTTCCCTTACTTTTGCAGTGCAAAAGGAAGTGTTATTTAGCATTATTAGCATTATTTAGGAAGTGTTATTGTAGTTTAGCGAGTAAAAAACCTCTAGATTGAGAAAAGAAATATCATGATTAGAGGAAGAAAAAACTTTTTAGTAGATTTCAACATTTTAAGTTTAAACACAGGCAAGCTATGAAAGCTGTATATCCTTCTTGAACAGAAAGTTGAAGGCATAAAGGATGTGTTTAATAGCCAAGAGGTCTTGAGGGCAAGAACTAAGCAGGGTGATCGCAGGAACTCTACCTCAGAAAGGAAGAGAAACAATGTGAAAAAACAGTGATCCCCAAAGGAAAATGAACAGTAGCCACTGTTAAACAATCTCTTTATTAATAAAATATGATTTTCCATAAAGCATCTAATTCTGTTGAAATTAATCTTTCCAGACAAAATTAGGAATGTACAAATCAGTTATATTATAACTTTGTATATACTTTCCAGTAGCAGTGATATTTAAACTTAATTAGCCAATTCAGATTAGTGAATTTTTCTTTACTCTCCCTTATACCTTTCTCAAATTGAATTTCAACCTGATATTTTTTTCATAGCAGATATAACTGTGTTTCTTTTTGTAGTTAAGAAAATTGTAAATATTTTACATTTACAGAGTAAATTTAAGGTAATTCTTTAATGTTTAAGCTGTTTTTTTGTTTAAGATAAAACAATGTAGCATTTAGCTGAGCAACCCACTTAACTTGGGTTTTTTGACTGTAAATTGCACAGTCTTGTCATATGAGGGCAAAGCACATAGTGACAATAATTTACATCAGCCTTTCTTTTTCTTAAATAAGCTATTTTTCTCTGAGACAGGACTTTTAAATTATATTTATTATTCTTATAGCTTGTTTTGTCTTTGCTTTGATTCACATAATGTCCAAGAGATAAACATATTTTCTGAAAATAAATTAAGAGAAAGCAGTCTTCTAATACCTGCTGTTAAAAAATTTAAATCTTAAGTCACATAATAATCAGACTGCCCAGTGGATGCCGGAAAATGTAAAGCATCTTCTGGAAAAGTACTGCAATTTGCATTTTTCTACTTATTTTTTCTTTTGAGGTTCTGAAATAGATTTTATGAGAAATTGTTCAGTTGATTGGCATCTACATAGCCATTTATGTAAATTTAGAAGACCAACATAGACTACACTGTCCAAATCATGCATGCAAGTACAACAGTACTTGCAAATACTCTTTCTTCAGGTTTTAAGGAAGAATAACATGGTAAACCATTGAAGATTTGTTTCTAAAAGCACTAAATTCTTGAGATATCTTCAAATAAACATTTATGATAATTAAGTTTTCTCTTTTAATAAAGATTTCTTTGAATACACAATGACTATATAACTAGTCAGAAACAAAATTAATATAAAAAGGGGGGGGGTTATTTATAAACAAAAATATTCACATCTTTTGCACTTTTCTTGCATCAGCCACTGATCATCTCACCTGCTAGAAGTCTAATATTGCCAGTTAGACACAATACTGAATACAAAGATCAATATACCAATCAGCCTCATGTTAGCTACCTAAGGATGTTCATATTCTATGTCATCCATTTTTTATAAACTGTATCCATACACCCCCCTCTTCAACATTAGCCCTATCTCTGCATGTGTTTCCCTGTTCGTGTATACAAACATAGTGTGTTTGACATATTCAGGGCATACTGAATTTATTCAACTTACACAGATTGTTGGCATCAGCAGCAGACCTGATTTACACCCAATATATTATACATTTCATTTATATTGTGCTGGTGATATGTGTACTACAAATTTGACAGTTCTGGTTGTCCCATGGCCTTGTCAAAACTGCAAATTCCAAATGTGTCAGAAGTCCTTAAGCTCCACTGGAACAAAATTTATATGTAGAAAAAGTATAAATATCTCAGCAACCATGAACGTATGGTAGGCTCGGTCCTATTTCCTGCAATATTACTTTCTCACTGAAAATGATGAGGCTGCAGGACATTGAGTGTGCATTAGCTTCAGAAATGTTACCTAGGAAACTCTTCAAGTCAGAAATTACAATTGTTCCATTCTTTCAATTTCAACAGAATCATAGAATCATAGACTCTTTAAGGCTGCAAAAGACATCCAACATCATCGAGTCCAACCTTTAACCAATCAGTCATTGTCAACACAATCATTGTCAACTAGACCACAGCACTAGGAGTCACATCCAGTCTTTAACAATTCCAGAGATGGTGACTCGTCCACTTACCTGAGAAGCCCATTCCAATGCTTAACCACCTTTTCAATGAAAAAATTCTTATTGAGGCCCAACCTGAGCCTTTCCTGGTCCAGTCTGCGGCCATTTTCTTGTATTCTATTACTAGCTACCTGTGATAGTTCTACCTCACCCTTTCTCCTCACATCACAAACCCAAGATAATACCAAGGCCTAATTTTTTACAGCATACATTTAGGCAAGACTTGAAGCTCAAAACACTTTTATTGCAAATAAAACTTTTTTTTTAAATTTTGTATTCTTAAAGAATTACTCTAGTGTTATTTTTTCCTTCTTATTATTCTAAAATAGCCTATCTAACCTCTTGTATTTTCTTACTCCAATACATGACAGTGCTAAATTGCACGGGTATGTGGAATTGATGGCCTTTTGAAAAACTAGAGGCAAACCTGGAATTTGCAATGGATGAGAACGAGAACCTGGTGGTTCTGCATGCTGGATTGGGTTAGTGGGACAGTGTCAACTAATATTCAAGGGAAGGGGAGCAGGGGGGAAGAGAGATGGGGATAGGCTTATAAAGGGTTGGTAGTGCGTAAAACAGGACTAGTCAGTGTGTTTGGCTGAATCCTGTGCTTGATCACTGCAGTCTGTCCTGTCTTCCTATATCTTCCTGTTAAATCTTTTCTTAACTGCCTCTAACCATAATCTCACTCCATATTCCGTGAGTGTGTGTGTGTATGTGCGCGTGCTGCAAGGGCACAGGGGAGACCTGAGCACGTGTGAGTGAAATCCGGGAGCAGATACTGGAGTCAGACCAAGCGGTGGGCACCCCTGGCCATTGGAAAGCAGCAGCTGCATCTATAGCTCACACCTGTGTTTCAGGACACGGGTCTAACCTCCAGCTACTGGGGCAGGAGAGACTCTGGACTGGAGCAACTGGAGAAGTGACAACATTTATAACACAAATCATTCTCATCTTCACTGGCTTCTGGATGATTAACTGTGGAGGCACTTTAGAGAAATTACAATTGTTATGGTGAAGTATAATCTTTCACTAGTACCCTAGTCTTCTATTCCCAAAACATTGGTGCCATTGGATTTGTTTGTTACACTGAAAATCTTGCCACAGGAAAACAATGAAATATACTTTACATGTGCAGCTGCCAGTCTGATACTGTCAGTTCAATCTTTAGCTTGTATTCTAGTCCCCAGAGTTAGTCTAGTTACAGAAATTTCTGGTTTAGAGTGCTGCAGTAAACTGCAGTAACACAAGTCCTCCTACCTGGAGGGAGGTGAAGTTTGTGATGGAGTTCTTGTCTCTTTCCTTGGAGAAGTGTGATTCGGATGCTGACATTGTGCCTTACTTTCTCCTTAGGCTCGATGTCATGCTTGGAGATCCTGGTGTGCATTCCCTGCCCTCACTGCATGCCTTTAAGTGCCTGCATGGGAAGGGAGCAGGATGGAAGAACCAGATCCAACCACCCAAGGCTGCTCCGGCCCTCTCAGAGAAACCTACCCTGCACCTGCTGTGTCTGGTGACCAGGATGAGAATCCTGCTGGTCTTCAAATCTTCAGAAGCACACTGATTTAGTTTGAAATCATGCTCACCTCTTCATAAAGTGCATGGAAAAATGGCAATGGCCAAAATATTTGTTTTGTTTTCCACAGCTCCTGTTCTGTTTTTCATAGCTACAAACAGAGTAAAGGAAAACTGTTTCTATGGGAATAGATTAAAATTTCCTAAGAGAAATTGTGTATTTTCAGCATTATACCAATAATATTGATTGCCTGGCACTGAAAAATATTCACAGAAATAATAAAACATTATTATTTTTGCAAAGTTATGCATCATCTCTTTTGGGTGGGTGGGAGTGATTTTAAGTAGATGGGTCCTTTGACAACAGAGGCTGTGCATACCTCTCATAATACCTATTCTGAAAACTGATTAATTCTGGTAAAAAATTCTTTGAAACCTCTAAAGCTGGAATAATTTATGACTGTTTTCCCTGTCCATGGGTGCAAATTCCCTATTGCATGAAGCCATGCAAAAAGACTTGAACCACAGAATTCTGACAGAGAGAAAATCTATTAGTTTCCTAAAGAATATTATTACATGGATCAATTTCTCATTCCCTGTCTTATCCTATAATTTTTACCACAGACTAAACCTTTAGCAAAAAATTATTTCCATTGTCTCAAAGAGAAGAAATAATAATTCTTCATAGATATTGCTGCTTGCTTTTAAAGTTGAAAACTGGATATGCAAATAGGTTCTGTCAAATGCTAGTGGCAACATATATGTATTCTGAATTTGTAATTATTATTTGCCAGCTTTTATTGTCCTAGCAACCAATTCACTTCAATTGGAGATTTGTACTACTTCTAGCATTGCAACTTCCTAGAGTCTGAATAGTTGACCTTTTACCATTACTAATTTCTTGCATACTCCTAAATACAATATATAAGAACAAAGGATAATTTGTTGAATGAAATGTTCTGACAATACTCTCATCCATTCAGAAGGATTTTTTTGCTGTCTTAGACAGTGCAATATTTCTGCAGCATATTTATCTAGGTATTCGTTTTCAGACTGACTGGGGGGGAAAAAAAGAAAAAAAATTAAAAAAAGATGGGAAAACACTCTTGTGTGGTAAAATATCTATTTATGCTCCGTGGAAATGCTTTGGTCTACCTTTGAAATTATTTTCAACTGAATACAACAAAGAGTGGGAAGCTTCAGGGAGACAGGAATTTATGATCTTTAAACTCAAAAGGCTTATATTTCAAAATTAACATCATTCATTCAAAGTTACTTCTTTTTTTTTTTTTAACACTTGAACAACATGAAAATCCTTAAGAATTACATAATGTGGGACATTTTTATGCCTAAAATAATTACTTTTTCTGGGCTTGATACAATTCAGATAAAATAGTATGTATTTTTGTTGTTGACATTTTTAATGTCTTATATCACAGGTTCTTTTATAAAAGAAGCATTAAATTATGTGTTGCCAATATAAAACACATTCTAGAGACAGTAAGTGTCTGGGGTTTTTATTATTATTGTAGGAAGAATGTTTAAGATCAAGATATATTGACATTCTTTAGAAAATCATGGATCTTCCATTCCTATTATATGTTGAGAGGAATTAAATCTAAGTTGAAATCAAGTCACCTTAATAGATAGCTGAATCATGTCATAGACATCTGTGACAAATTCTGTTACCTTTAAGATTTGATAACATTTCTGACTTACAGTGATTTAAAAGGAAGTGATGTCATGCAGAATTAATGTAAAAGCCACCTGTTGCTTTTGTGATTAACTTCTCTTGGTTTTGAAATTAATCTGAATTTGCTTTAATTCTGATGTAGGCAAAAGTCTCAAAACAATTTATTAACACAAAGCTTAAACACAAAGCTCAGACATATCTACAACATATTCATCTTCCACTGCTAAATTTGCGCTAAAAGTTACATGGTTTTAACTTCATAGAAATTCAGAATGTACATATGTCGAAACATACAGAATTGTGCCAACATCAAACATAATAGTTTACCTTCAAACATACGTGCTTCCAAAGACTTAATTCAAAGGTAAAGAATGTTGCTGGCTAACCAAGAATATGGACCACCTAATTATTCAAAAAATATTTATCTCTTATTATTCAAAAGCTTCACAGCATTTCCCGCATGAGGTAGTTTTGGATAAACGTCCTGCATTAAGTTCTAGTTGTTTAAGCATTGCTATCCCCAGGAAGAGTAACTTGCCTACCTTAATAATAAATCCATTATAATTTAGTTAGGAGATAGTATTTCAGCAGCTGTAAAGAAAAAGAGAACCATAAATTTTGTGTATGCAGTTAATGCATCTGAAGAAATTGATTAGATATGATTTATGTGCCGGCAGTATTACGCCCCACTGCTGGTGAAGTAGAATTTAACTTGAGTTCATTACCTGAGACAGGGCAAATCACCTAAGGCTGAATTAAAACTAGAAAATGACAGTTTCTAAGTAATGCTTTTCTCTTCTCTCTTTTGAAGTTATTAGGTATTCCTCCTTCTCAGAGCCACTCTTTATACAACTTAATATTATTGATATTAAATGATATGCAAAAAAATCTTTAGGTTTTTTCAACTGCATGAGAGGGAGATATTTTGAAGTCGTCTATTGTCAGTAATTTCAGAATCTACTAGGATTTCAACAAGTACATTTCCTGTATGGCATTCTCTTGTGTTCCAATCTAGGTGGGATTACAATAAACACATAATCACATATTTAGAATGGGAAGACTAGATAAAGGGAATATATTGGACTGACTTCCATGACCTGTGCCCTTTCAGAGATGGTTCTTTGAATTTTTCATGGCGCTCTACTGTATTGTCTTATATATGCAGGACATGAATAGAGATGACAAGCAAAAATCCCTATCAAGGTCTAAAAATTCTGATAGACTCTTAGGAGGATCATTCACAGGAACATCAAGTTGTTAATATTGGAATTTAGGTGTCTAAATTCTACTGCTCTTAATTTGTCATTAGGTCATTTAGATGACAAAACAGATTTAATTCCTATTCATTTCTTTGGTTTTGGTAATTTTTTGTTGAGTTTTCTTCAGTCCAAAAAACATAAAACATAAGCTGAAAAATATTGACACTCCAGGTCTAAATATTCTTAGTTATATGTTGAACTAATTAGAAAACTCACATTTCTTTTCAGTAGTGTCTTCTGAACACAGATGTGTTCTTGACATCACAGTGACCCAGATTCAAAAAAGTTCTGCCTGGCCTGTCTGCTGGTAGATGGGATTTTGAGAATATTTTTTTTATTTTCATTTTCCCTAGAGAGTTCCTAGGTGTCCTAACTTTTGCTGAGCTATACTTCTACAGAAATATGGGAGTTTTTTATCTCTGTTGCTAAGTCTCTTCTCTTCAAAAGGCAGTTTGCTGTTTTGAACTCCAGGTAGAAGCTAACAGTACAAAGCCACTTGTGAAGAGCCTGTTTTAAACATCCTGTTGGTTTCTTGTTTTTCTAATAGTGGTTTGTTACACATTAAATCAGACAGAAACATTTAACATTTTATTTATTGCATAGAAAACAAAAGATTCTCTTTAATACCTGTTCAAAAGTTTTCAGCTTTCTTCACTGACAATACTGATTTACTAATACTTAAATTAGGAATGCAAAGAACTAGTAATCAGTGAAAAAGTACTTTTTGATGCTACAAAGCCAAAATTAGAAATTTGATGTAGTAGGTTAAAAATGGTTTGCAGGTTTGTTTTACTTTCAGCTAGCTCCAGCCCCTCCAGCCCAAGGACCTCAAAATGAATCTCTAAATGTAATCACAGAGTCTTTTGATTGGAAATTTAGGCAAAACTCCCACTACTGTCTATTATTGTTTTCAACAGGAAACAAAAAATACAAATTTGCTCCACCAGAATCTTTTTTTCAAGCATGGATAAAGTTTAAAATAAGCTACAGCTGAAAATAAGAATAAATTTAGGGTTTTTCCCTCTCTCTTTTGGAATTATTTCCTGGCTATGAACCATAGTGTGGGTGGATAATGTGGCCATAACAGAAACTAATTAAGCAATGTGAAACACTCTAACAATATGTGTACTTCCCCTTTCCACCTATACTCTTTCAGGATAGGCAATGAGGACACATTGTGCCATTTTCAAAGTCAGAAAAAACTCATCTCAAGAAACTTGAAAAACTTTTTCTTCTTCACTTGTGCTGATACTCATAGGAAGAGATTAACTACCAAAAATACTTACAATAAGACTTCAGAAATCTTATGATACTATTAAAAAATCAAAACCAACAAGAAAAAAAACAGAAGAAAACAACCAAAATATCACAAATTACCTAAAAACCCATCTAATTAAATTGCATTTAATTGATACAAGTTAAACACATTGAAAGAAATTATGAAAGATCCAATAAAAAGTTTAGATTAGCTATAAATAGTTTGTGATGAATTATGATGGTAACTGGCAGCAAATCTGAGAAATAAAAAAATCCAAAAGAGTAAAAGTAGCCCATCTTTTGAATTTCCCTGTGTAGAAATGCAGGAAAACAATGACCTTTTTTCAAAAATATGAGAGAAGTTAGATAAGGAAATTTTGCAGCAATAATAAGATATGAAATGTTCAAGGATCTGTTTTGAGGAAAATAAAAAACCTAATTTTTATAGTGAGCCAGTGGTTATACAGTAATTATTAAAAAAATATACTTAAATGCATGTGTGTCTTCTGATAGCTCATATATTTTTTATAGTGGACTTTTCACTTCCAGCCATACTCATAAGTGGCTGGGTTTTGTAAATAAAACCACAGTTTAAAAGCTACTGAAGAAATATGGGATTCTGTCAGGGACTCACAAAACAGCAAGCAGAAGCTGATAGAAATAGCCTTGAAAGTGCTATTGTGGGACAATAGACTAGGTCCAAGGCTGTAATCACAAATCACTGATGATTAATTACTGATCACTACAGGAGCACAACCTTGGCAGATGGGTGGAACCTATTTCAGGGTTAACAAAGAAAACAGAAATGAAATCTCAACCATCTCTAAAACATGACATATTGAGTAAAACATGGATGCAATCTTGAGTTTATGGATGCGAGTACAAAGAGGAAGTAAGTAAATTGCGTTAGCAAATATTTTTAGAAATTACATCAACAAATCCAAGACTCAGGAAGAAGATTAATTAATGCTCTTTTCCTTTAAGTATGTATGTCAAAAATATCTAAAATACATGGGTTACTGAAAATAGAGACTGAAATAAGATCAGAAATTAATTAATCCATGTAGCAAGGACCTACCTTTACACAACGGCAAAAAAATGTGCCTTTATGGTTAGACTATGATAAATGATACATACTTAGAGTGTCTACTTTCCTCCACATCTCAAACACTTGTGCATTGTGACATTGTGATGATATTTGAGCCATGTTGCCTAAGTTTTGTTATGTGATAATGTGTGACAGTGACAGCTATGGAAAATAAAAAGCTATATTACATATGTTGTTCCCCCTATGGATTGGAATAATTAGGCTGATAAGGAATGAAGATGGACTATTTTTGCATTTTTGACAAAGCTATTCTTTTTCTCATGCTTCTTACTTTAAAGCTGATTTTTAAAAGTATATTGATAAGTCATTTCCCAGATAAAAATTAGGCTGACAGATACATAATTCCTCCAGACCTCATTTTCTTTAGTTCTTAGGGCTTGCATATTCTTTTTCTATAAATTCTATAAAGTAACAAGCATTACTTGAAATATCCTTTTGACTAGTTCTGTTGCTTTAGGGTCAATTTCCTTATGCTTTGTTGTACTTGAGATAACATAAAACTTTTGTTGCTTATTCTTTCTTCCTTCAGGCCCATATTCTTATCTCACTGTCAAAATTATTCGTATGTTATGCAGTATGTGATTAAAATTAGTCTTTTTTTCTTTTCAGTGATGGCTGAAACAAAAAAGTGTAACAAGCTATTGAAGATGTTTCCATATCTATAATTTTTTTTCTGTTCCTCTTCTGTATTATAACTGTACACTTTGTTTACCTATATGCCAAAGGTTTCCTTGTTAACTTTTTTTTTACTAATATACATGAACGAATCTTTCTAGCTTTCTAGATTTAGTATAGCTTACTTGATGTATTTCTTCTTAGGGATCCTTTACACTATGGCTGTCTTTCGTCTTACGCAATCTCTCTTTTATTTCCCAGTCACTGACCAACTCTTGGTGCATTCATTTCAATACTACATTACCTTTATTTTGTAAGTTTATTTGTCTTTACATAATGATAATTTGTCATTTTGAGTTAATGTACTTCATTAAATAAATTCCAGTTCTTTTCCATTGCTTTAGCCCACAGATAATTTTTCTAGTGATTCTGTAAAATACTTGTTTCAAGTGTCATGCAAAATCTGATAGCTAATCTATTGACCATGTATGTTTAAAACAGAAAGGGCTTTATTTATTCAACAGGACTTCAAAGTGAACACTTAATTTATAATATTCTTATAAGTATTTTAAAGGAATTTCTTTGCATTTAATTATACTTTAAGGTACAGTTACAGTTGCCACTGAGATAGAGGTTAAGCACTGGAATAAGTTTCCTAGGGAAGTTATGGAGTCACAGTCTCTGGTACTGTTCAAGAGGTGTCTGGATATAACACATGGGGTTATGGTTTAGGAGTGATTATGTTGGTGCTAGGTTGACAGTTTGTACTAGATGATCTTAAAGGTCTCTTCCAGCCTGGCTGGTTCTGTGATTTTGTGAAATCTTTAGTTTGGAAAAGGATTGCCAGTTTTTCTCATGTACTCTGCCACTTCCGAAACTTTAAAAGCGTCATTGTTTTACAGTTTCTATTGTTATTTTCACAGAACATTGTTGAGAGTACAAGGACTTAACAGCTCCAGTAGTATAGTAATAAAGAATTATTCTGATATTCTTTCTAAACAAAGTGTCTGTAAAAGAAAAATGCCAAAACAAAACTTGATGTTGTTACCTTGTTTTGAACTACATATCCAATCAGATGATTCCAAAACAGCATTTTCTACTAAATTACTGCTATGATCATCACTTTCTTTTCTCTAAATGTTTCTGTAACCTTATCTGTGAATTTCCTAAGCCAGTGGTGGCTGTTCATCTTAGCAGCATTTTTGCATTCATTTCACTCTATAAAGAAGAGTAGAATGTGAAGTATGTGTAGAAGAGACACATATGGCTTTTCAATTAACATTAAGGATAATCCCTAACCTCTTCAGTTACAATGCTGGGTTGCAGACTGGATTTATATGTCAAAATACTATGATTTTTCAGGAGAATGTGGAAAAATAATTTTAGTGCAATTTACATGTTTAATATTAATCACAGGAGTAAAACTTCAGTTCATCAAGATTATTGATTAAAAAAACATTTGCCATAATCATTCCAGGGAAACTGCATACATCACAGAAAAAACTGTTAATGGGTGAGAAAACTCCTGCAAGAGTTCCTGAACACTTAAGATATTTTTATTGAATAATAATATTAAGCACACTAAATAATGGTGTCTCTATGGAGCTATCCATTCAACATCAACATGCATACAAATTAAATTTTTAAACAGAAGAAAATGTAAAACATGAAATTATTGGACCCACTTATTTCTTTTCCACTGAAACTTTGTTTCTCCTCTTATTTTGCTCCTCACAGCTGTTTCTCAGTATGAGAAAAAAAAAAAGACTCTTTGAAATTATAGCAGCATAGCTTGCATCTGCTGACAAAACCCAGAAGCAATCAGACTGACATGACTTGCCTCTTGTTTATTATTAAATTATCTTTTTAACCTTTCACATATCCCTACTTGGAGTAATTTTTCCCCTGGATTTTTTTAAAAAAACATTCACTTTAAAAAGAAATAAAATTTTTCAACCTGTCCTGCTCTCCCTCCTTTTTTTGTTATTTTACTTTTTGTTCTCTCCTCGAGGGCTTTGTGTCTCTGTGTGGCTACACCTACAAAGCTTATACATAAAAGCTTATAAGTACACACTGTGTTATTTGATTATTTCATACGCAAGAGCTGCTTTAGGGTAACATGTTCTGCAGGTATTATATTATTAATGACTTTCAAAGCATACACACCTTAACTGTGGAACGTTATGTCTGGTTTATGCAATGCCCATCTGCTACGTGAAAACAAGAACAGGTATTTCAATTTATGTATGTAATTATCTCTTTGAAATAATTATTTAACAAATATGATAAAAAAATATTAAAACCTTTTGATTTACTTGTTGACAGAATAGGACAAACTACAACAATAATTTGGGCCTAATTAATTATCACATTTCGCCTTTTGTCATGGCAGGCCCTAGCCACTGGGGTAAAAAATAATTTGACATCAAATAGATTGGATAGACCAAAGAGAAAAACTGTTTAATTGTCTATGTCTCTAGCTTGCTCAAATAATACCTACATGTATATTTTTTCTTAGTGAAGTTGAGCAGCTGTATTTTGTTATATACCTAAATTCACAGATAATTTTTGATGGGACAGAAAGCTTCCATAATGTTTTTAGATACTAAGATAATTCCCATGACCGGTAATTTTGTAGAGGTTGTGTAGAATCTTTCTTCATTATTTTTCCCCTAAAATTTTTGGGACCATTTGCTTTACTTATTACTGAAATACTCTACTGCGAAATCATGACAACACAAGAGTTTCATCAAAGCCATCACAACATTTAGGGACAATAGTTCAAATAAAAGGGTGCCAGCTCCTCCCTGTGAGTGGAACTCCCCGAAACCCAAAAGAGGTAATTCCCTTCCTTTACGATACCACCATGAGATAGAGTCTTAGAGGAACAGGGTTCAAACCTGAATTTTTAACCTTTCAGGTACATGACTAGGTTTCAAGAAGAATTTCTTCACAGAGAGGTTTGTCAAATATTGAAAGGGGCTGCCCGGGGAGGTAGTGGATCCACTATTCCTGGATATGTTCAAGAAATGACTGGACTTTGCACTCAGTGCTATGTTCTAGTTGACAAGGTGGTGATCAAAGGTTGGACTCAAAGACCTTAACAATTCTATGATACTGCGTCGCCTAGTACTGGGTCTAGTCCAGTCTTGAAAATCTCTATGAACAGAAAATTCACAACCTCAAGATAAGACAACTTGCTCCACTTCTTGACTGTCCTCCTGGTGGAAAAGTCATTCCTATAGCCCATTTGAATCTTACAGACACAATTTATGACCATTAGTTCATTCAAGCTCTGACAGTCACAGAATCACAATACTTAAGGTTGGAAGCACCTCAGGAGGTTATCTTGTCTGACGCCCCAGGTCAAGCAGAGTCACTTAGAGCAGGATGCTGAGCACTGTGTCCAAACAGCTTTTGAGTATCTCCAATGAGGAAAACTACACAGCCTCTCTGTAACCTCTCTGCTCAACCTGTGCCAGGTTGAACAGAGTCAGTCGCCATCAGTAAAAAAGTGCTTCCTGATGTTCAGAAAGAACCTCTTGAGTTTCAGCTTTTGCCTATTGTCTCTACTCCAGTCACTGGACACCACCAAAAAGACTCTGGCTCCATCTTCTTGCACTCTCCCTTCAGGTGTTATAGATACTGATTATAGACAGATTCCTTGTGGGCTTATTTGGGCAGAGTTCATATCAACAGAAGTGGTGCTTCTGGTGCTGTGTTCTCTTCAGTAGCTGTATGAATGAACTACCCTTGTTCTGAGCAGATCTAAATTGTATTCCAGAGTAACACTCTTCTCAATCTCAGTCTCTTCTTATATGAGATGTGCTGCACTCCCTTAACGTGCTTTGGGGCCCTTTTCTGGGCCAGTCCAGTAGTTTCATATCTCTTGTACTGGGTAGCAAAACCTGGACATATTACTCCAGGTATGGCTTCACCAGTGCTCAATGAATGTGAAAGGCTACTTCCTTCACCTCTGCTTTTGTAAGACCCCACCTGGAGCACTGCATCCATCTTGGTGGCTCCCAGCACAAGAGAGACATAAATCTGTTAGTGCAGGTCCAAAAAAGGGCCATGAAAATGATCAGAGAGTGTTGGGATTGTTCAGCCTGGAAATGCAATCCCATTTCACCTCCTTATGATAATTTCCAGATCAGGGAGTTCACAGTTTCCAGATCAGGGAATGGATCAACCACAATGACCAATTTTAGTGTTCTTCTAACAGCACTACCTGTAGTTATTCCTGACAGTAGGAACTGTTGAGTGGAATATAAGAACTTGCTGACAGTTGTCAAGGTTTTGAAGGAATTATTTCAGTTTGCATTTCTCACTTTCACCAAAAGTGTAGATTTCAGCATATTGTATGTATTATACTTTTCCTGTAACCTTCTGTTGTGAAATACCAGAACTATTATTACCATTCCAAAAAATATTTAACTTAAAATAGGACAATTTTTTTTATTCCAACATATAGAACCATAGCATAAAATAATGGTTTGGAGCTTTTTGGTAGAACAGTTGCACAGCAGAAAAACACATAAAAGCCATACGTGCCCTAATTTTTATTAATATAAATTACCGTGCAGCTTGTGAAAAACAAAAAATACATTAGACATTATTAAAATAGGAATTATCACTTTATATTCACAGAAAAATATAGAATGTTATGCATTTCATGATATAGTGATGCTCCAATATTTTCATAGCCTTGAAAAGGTGAAGTATCTTCCACAAAAATAAAAAACTTAAATACCACAATCAGTACTCATTTGCATCATTATGTTTTAAAATTAGCTGTTGAAAATCACTTGACAGGTGTCAGAACCAGTGCTTCACTCTCTTAAAGTGTATTATTAATTGTACTAACATAATGATGTTACAAAATAGATAGTAACTTTTGAAAATAATATTATCTTTCTTCTTTGAATCCTTTTGATGTAATTTTCCATTAAACACTGATATTTTACCACAGTATTTCCTTATCAGATTCTCTAGATTGCTTTCCTGAAGCTGTGTGAAGCAGAACATTTCAGACTTCAAGGTTGGAAATAATCAGTTCAGGACTTACCTTAGAGGTCAAAAAGTAAATAATAAAGAATCACCATAAACATTTCCATAGGACAATTTTAGGAAAAGATACTGGATATACTTAGTAATTTTGTTATTTTTTCCTTGAGTTGTCTGCTTAAATATCAACCTCTTGCACAACACTATATGAAACTGAGAAAACAATATCTAAGTCTCAAATACTTGAATAATCCAATTTTCTAGATTATCTTTATTTATGTCTAGTTTTCTATCATTGTATTGAATTAAAAAAGAAAAACAGAAATACAGACTATAATTATGGAACTTCCCCTAAAGAGAATAATTGGATTTTCAATTCTTCTCAGTTAAAAGTATATTGAGCATCCTATGTACTAGGAAAGAAGAGAGTTTCTAATAAAAGCAACACTATTTTCAGTGCTCTAGTGATTTCAACAATTATTTATTTTGTTCTTAGTTAATTTAAGCAAACTCTTCCCAGAAAGACACACTATATTCTTGAAAAGCCAGATGGCTTCTGAGTACCCCAGAGCTACCTAACCCTTACATCACCTATTAACAGCACCATCTCCTCTTTTGTCTGTCACAGCCTATCCAAAATAAAATCATGCATACAATATAAATTTTGTTCAAGGATGTAGTCTACTGGATAGGAATGTAATCACAATAAATAAAATGTTAACTATCTGAATCTTGAACTGTTTCTATATTTCAATGAAAGATCTGCAAATGGTTATTAAAAAAAACCCTAAACAAACAACAAGCTTCACATTGATGGACTTGCTTAGAACTTACCTTTTCACATTCTAAATTCTGTGTTCTTTAATTATTGGTATTAGTGCACGTGAAGCCTGCCTCCTTTAAATATATTTTTTCTATACGGATGAAGACCACCCTCCTTAAAATATAAAATTCATGGGCCCTTCACCCTAGTCTGAGAATCTCCAGACATCAGACCCCATATTTCTGAACAAGTAGTCTGTATTCAAAGTTAAATACTTAAATATCTAAGGCTATAACATGACTTTAAACATCTAAAATCTATTTACAATTTGGTAACTTGTAAAGCACGTAGAAGCTCAACTGTATCAATCCATGGTACCAAAATGTCTTCTAGTCTTCTACTACTTGTTTCTCTTTAAGCCATTCCAAAGTCACAACTCTATCTTCTCCATGAGGAGTTTAGAGGATCTAAAGTCATCCTTGCAAATTCCATTTTTAGAGTGGGAATAGTAGCTTTCAAGTATTGAAAAATATTATTCATAGTGTTTAATATTATTTTACCTATATTTATAATGCTAAAATGATAGCCCAGTTTTTCTGTGAACTGAGTTTTTCTTCTGAACCAGTGTTTGTTCCATTCCTGACTACCTCTACTGACTTGTGGTGCAGATATGACTTGTGTTGAATCTAATTCCAGATTATTCCCTTTATTTTTCCTTTTCCTTTTTTTCCCCTTTTTTTCTTCATTTTTCAGTAACATAACACATTTATTCATCTGAACTGTGATCATGTAAAATAGTCTCTTTAGTGTGTTTGGAGGAAATTAAAAGCCTAGAAAACCATTATTTTTAATAGTGGTAGTAGTCTCTCACTGCATAAGGTGATAACATTAAGTCCCTTTGAAATACTCAAATATTGGCATTAAAATGTATTGATACCTGATGAAAACATGGTTGTCTTACTTGGCATTAAGAAATGGAAGCTGAAAACTTTTATCACTGTGTCATGGAAAGTATGCTGGCCTTAAAATTACATTTATAACATGAAACTATACACCCCAGTGTGCTGGGGGAGGACAAAGTTTAAAAAGCTCATGCTTAAAATATAAAATACATTCATAGGATTATAGAATCATTTAGGTTTGGAAAGACCTCTAAGATCATTGAAGTCTACTGTTAACACAGCACTGCCAAATCTACCTCTAACTAAATCATGTCCCTCACAGCCACATCTCCACATCTTTTAAATACCTTCAGAAATGCTGACTTCATTCCCACAGCAGCCTGTTCCAGAATTTGACACCACTTTCAGTGAAGAAATTTTTCTTAATATCTAATTTAAACCTTAAATGCAGCTTTTCTAACTCAGAATATTCAGTGATTCTGTGACAGCTTGAGGGCATTTCTTACTGTCCTATAAGGAGACATAGACCCGCCCCCCCGTTAGCATTCAGGAACACATAATCACAGAATGATTATATGAAGGTGCTTTATTAAGAGCTCTGGGTGTCTGGGGTACACATATCCAAATCTGACCCACCTTGGTTTTGAGCTGAACATGTTTCTATACTCTATTGTCATATAACTTACATATTAATTATTAAATTTACACTGTTCTATTATATGCATTGTTTTTACCTAAGCATGAATTTCTCATGATCCCCTCTCAACCCCCTAACATTGTTTCTCAAGTTCTTTAAACAATAATTATATCTAATCACATCTAACAATTGTATCATTTATCATATATGGACTACACAGGTGCAGTTTGACCTGATCTTTAGCAAGCACAAGGCCTAACATTTCCCAGGGCTTACTTTTCCCAGGGCTTGCCAAGCCTAACTTTCTTTCTAAGCCCCCAGATTTTCTATGATTTTAAAACCTTTTACTATCACCCCCATCACAACTACCTCCTTTCAGGTAGTTGTAGAGTGATAAAATCTCTCCTCAGCCTCTTTTTCTCCAGACTAAACAACTTTAGTTCTCTCAGCTGTCCTCACAAGACTTGTGCCTGAGTCCCTTCACCAGCTCTGTTGCCCTTTTCTGGACTCGCTCCAGCATCTCAATGTCTTTCTTGTTGTGAGGGGCCCAGAACTGAACACAGCACTTGAGGAGTGGCCTCACTAGTGCTGAGTATGGAGGGCCAATCCCTCTCCTCCTGCCCTTCTCCTGCTGGCCACAGTACTGCTGATACAGGCCAGGATGTTACTGAACTTCTTGGCCACCTGGGCACACACTGGCTCATGTTCAGACGCTGTCAACCAGCATCCCCTGATCCTTCCCACTGGGCAGCTTTCCAGTCACTCTGTCCCAATCAGTGTTTCATGCTGTTGTTGTTGAGACTCAATGCTGGACCCAGCACTTAGCCCTGTTGAATCTCTGGCCACTGAGAGAGGTTCAAAGGAATTTTAAAAAATCAAACCAAACCAAATTAAGACTACAAACATCTCACACTGTGCCACAGATAGTCTTTAATCTAGTGCAGCTCTTTCAGTGCTTAATAGCATTTTGTTCAGTGTTTTATTCCTTGCCATTATTTTGCTCTGAACAGCCTTTGAAAACCAGACATGATTTCACTTGTGCTACAAATTAATGTCACAGAATTTACAATATTCTTTCTCCTTTTGTCTATGAAATAAGCAAAAGTTATGGCTCCCTTACCAAGAATAGACACAAACATACATCAAGATTCTGATATACGAACAAGAATAAAAACATCCCTTCTTTTTATTTGCTGGCTGCACATCTTGAGACACTAGTTTTGAGGCAAAGAGAAAGCAAATATATTGGATGTAGCTGAGATGGAGTTATTTTTCACCAGAACAGTCCTTTGTATTGGTTGATGGTAAGGTGTTGGCAGCAACAGCAGTGGCTTCTGCTGAGCAGCACTGGCACAGCATCAGTGCAGTCTCTCCAACATTATGTCCCCTTTCCATAGACAGGGAGGGCCAGGATCTTGGGAGTGGACACAACTAGGACAGCTGACCCAAACTGACCAAAGGGATATACTGTACCATATGATGTTGGTTCAGATGTAAAGACTAAGAAAAGTAGGAAGAAGCCGGGCACTTGTTGTTTAAAGTCTGCCTTCCAGAATGACCAATACAGATATGGAAGCCCTGCTTCACAGGAAGTAGTCATACATTGCTGGTTAATGGGAAGTAGTGAATTTTTTTTTCTTTGTTGAGCACATTCAATCTTCCACTTTTACTTTAGTAAAATACCTTGTCTCAATCTGTGAATTGTTTTCCACCTTATATCTCGTCCTTGTCCAGATGAGAAGGGGGGAGTGATAGAAGAGCTTTTTGGGCACCTGGCAACAAGACAAGTTCAACCTACAACTTCAAGAAGAGAACGAGCTTTAAACTATTACTAAATTTCAAACCCTTTTCCAAATTATCATAATTACTTGTAATTTTATATTTAGGAATCATGTTAACCCATTCTGTAAGACAGAGTATTTCTGTGTTTACATTTAGAGAAGTGACTCTCACATTCTCATGCATACATATATTTACAACAAAAATGTTTAATATAGACTTCCTGATGATCATTCCCTGAATGGCTCCATGACTGTAAGATGCACAAAGTGGACTACTAACCCATGATGTCATTTTAGAAATACCTTTTTGTCAACTTACATCTGAGAAGAAATGAGGGAACCTATTTGAACTAACACAGAGATCTGTTTGGTGAACTACTTATACAAATCCAGTCATCCTAGGTGTTAATAAAAATGAAGATAGCATTTAGAGGAGATCTTGCTTCATTCTACAGAAATACAAAATTTCTTGCATGAAACAAACAAGAGACCTTGTTACTTCTGCATTAATGTTAACAAAATGTTAGGAAGTTTAGCTGTATCTGTTTAGAGTAAGTCAGACCTCTGGTCTGACTCTAATATCTACTGTAGAGATCGTGGCAGGACTTCTATCATATCGCTAAGTTATCTATTACTAGCAAAGACTGTCCCTGGCACAGAAGGATTCCTGGTCTTAGAAGATTAGAAGATTGGTTCTTCTTCTTCAGTATTTGCATGTACGAGAGAACAAAACTAAATTATATGAACTAACTTAATATTACATACCTAAGGTTCATACTTTTAGGCATGGATAGCCAATTTGGGTTCCACACCAAAAGAAAGAGTTAGTCAACAGCTAAGAAATGTGAACAATCAGAGACCCAGTGCTTCCACTCACTCCTTGATACCTGTCTTTATCATGACTTAGGATATAAGATACAAAAAAGGCAAATCTTATACTCAAAAGATAATAACCTTCTCTCACAAAACAGGATGGATCAAATATAAAAATAAAAATTCAATTAATCTTCCAAAATTAATCTTAATTAATCTTCCAAAAAAGTAACAAAAATGTTACTAAGAAAAAAGCATACATTAACTCAGCCAATGCCACTGCAAGAACTTAGTTGATAGAGTTTCCAATTTTTGAAATTGAAAAGAAAATAAACTTAGTAGTTTATTTTTGGTTCCTTTTCCTTTCTATCTTTTTGTCTTTTTTAAAATTCTGGGTAAGCATTGACTACTAATTTTAATTTTAGGTTTTCATTAAGGTATTAATTAATATTCCTGGATAAATTACAAAGAATTCTAAGAATCAAACACGTGGACCTTAAGAATTAATTTGAAAAAGAAAATAAAGGTCTCGGAATATTAATAAGTGAGTTGCTGGACAGATAAACTCTTCCATGTGCAGCTCTGGAAGCAGGAGATGTTTTATGACTAGTCCTCCATTGGCAACAATCACTTCTGTTTTGGCATTGGTAGGTACAAAATCCTGTGTCACTAAAGACAAACTAGGCAGTGATTGGGTAAAAAATCACTAGGACTGACCAAATGGTGATGCATATGGTGAAGATATGAAAAATACTGCAAATGCACTGAGGGAGATGGATTGTTTAATTTATTAGACACCATCTGGGACGACAACAAGCAGCAGTTCCCTCCCTCCTATCTCTTCACAGTAAAAGGAGCAGGACACCCAGTTCTCTGGCATGCTCCCCTGCTTGTAGTTGTAAATATCTCTCAATTCCTCCCTCTCCTTTAGAATAGAAGCAGCAATTTGGCACAATGTGGACCACTGCCCTCATTTCAAGTAAAAAAATTTGAATGCAAAAAAATGGTGTGAGAGATTGGAATGATGGTTGACTTGAGACATTTTAGGGGCATGTGTGGGAAAAAAGGCAGGTCAAGTCCTGCCCTGGTGAGGCAATGCACTGCTCCATACACCACCAGCCACCCTGGGACTGTATCCCAGCCCTGCAGTGACCACCAGCTCCTGGTATGGCAGAGACAATTCTTCACACCTCACCTTTGAAGTGAAATTTCCTCCACCCCTCCCTTCCTTCTGGATTCACAGTTCTCTCTACCTCCTTCCCCTAACAGCACGAGAGGTGGGAAATGGGGGTTGCAGTCAGTTCATCACGTTTTGTCTCTGCCACTCCTTCCTCTTCATGTTCTTCCCTTTCTCCGTTATGGGGGGGATCCTGTGGGAGAGATTCCCAATGCGATTCTCCAACATGAGTCATTCCAGCGGGCTGTAGTTCTTCAGGAACTGCCCCAACATGGATCCCTTCCATGAGATGCATTCCTTCAGGAACAGACTGCTCCATCATTGGTTCTTGTGGGGTTACAAGTCCTGCTGGTAAACCTACTCCAGTGTGGGCTTCCTGTGGATACCTTGCACAAGTAAGGTGGGAATTGCACAAAGGCAAAGGACAAGAATGAATATAGTCATTTGTCTCTGACAGCCTTTAAATATTCTCTCCCAGAACTTTTATCCAAGGGGAATGGTACTATTGTTGCTGGACAGCTAAAGTCAGTTGAGATTAAATCCACAAGGGTGGCCATTCTTAACCTTATGACTCAACAGAAGGGTCTCCATTACCCCTTTCACCCTGACCGTTTTCCATCCTTACCCTTTTAGTTCCTGGGTTTTGTGTAATTAATTCTAAATTGATTATAATTTTATTTTGTATGCTTCACCCATAGTAGAGTAACGGAGATTTAAAATCAGCAACATATATGCTTTCCATTAAGGCATCCTTTTTTAATGCAAATTTAAAGGAAAGTCAAGCAAGCTGTGTCTTCTATGTTTATTGGAAAAAGCACCTAAAATATCACTAATGAAAGGCTAATAACCTGTTTAGCATAGGCATCCATTTGGTAAATCTTATATATTCAATTAAGCTTGTGTGATGTTCATAAGCATCAATTGAATGGTTTAGGCTGGTTGTGCCCAATTTTTTTTTAGCTGAAAGTAATTTAAAAATTTGAGAAACTTTGAGTGTTGATCTAAATCACTCCTGCTTAAATTAAAGGTGTTGTCTGAGAATTTATGGATCATGTTAATAAAACCAAAACTGAGCTGAATTTGAGACTTGCAAGGGATAGCAAGGATATCAAGATTATCTTTTACCACTTTGTAACTATTAAAAGGCTGAACAGACATGTAGGATCACTACTACAGAATGGGTAGGGTGTATTTAGTGACAGCGGGCACAGTAGAGCTTTAATTCACTCTTCACCAAGGCCTGTGTGATTGGTTGAAAGGTTCAGGGGAAGGAGAGCAACCAGAAGGGGATGGGGATTGAGTCATGATTTGCTTGACTCAACTAGACCTGAACAATTCCCTAACACCCAAAGAATGCATCAAAGAATGCTAAAAGAACGGTCAGCTTTTCTTGTAAGGCAGTTTTCTACCATTTTTCAAAGGTGTTGGATACTAGGCAAGATCCATACACCAGAAATGTTGATAAGTGTTGAAACACCCATAGCTGACATTTCTGGGAGAGCACTGAATAACATTAATAGCTCGTACTGAACATTTTTCATCTGAAGATCTGAAACTTCTTTGTATTGGACTAGACAAAGTCCTGAACTTCTTGGTCTCACGTCAAAGCTGATCCTGCTTCTGAGGTCCTTTCCTACCAGTACACATGGGTGAGCCTATGATTTCAAAAAATATATAATGGACAGTTTTCATTATTTCGTAACTGCCTAATTTATTTTTTTTAGCATTTCTGTGCATATAAATTTCAGGTTTCAGGTACTGTTTCAGGTAGTTTAGAATAACTAATGAATTTGGTAAGAGGTGATGAAGAAAGAAGTACAACCAAAACAAGGGACCAGAATTACAAATCCTTTATGAAATCCTGAACAGCATTAATATGAACATAAGAAAAATTCTTCGTAAAAAGAAGCAAGCAATGTCTTGTATGACATGGATTCTTTATCTATGAAGCTGGATAAATGTGGTTCCTTTTTCAAAGGAATTTTTGACTTATTGTAAAAAGTACATTAGAAGGCTGGACTATTGTGTACAATATTATTTCTCCTAAAAATATTTATTTTCCAGAAATATGCATAAACAAGAACATGTACATTTAGCAAACTTAGTACATTTAGTTTGGGGGAATGACATTATTGGGACATTCATACAGTCTGAAATGCTTTTGCAGAAGATAGACAATCCTAGTAGAGGGAAATATTCTGCACAAAAAGAAAAGAAAAAGAATAAAATATTTTTTTTAGCAGACAGTGAGACAAATGTTGATTTTTCAAGTGGAGCTGGGTAAAATTATTATTTTAAAAGAGTTCAGCTTCAGACAGTCACACATCAAATATCTAAGCTCCCACTATGATAACTGTGAGCTATTAAATTGACCTATATTGTACTTCTGAACCCAGTTGGCTGTGGCAGGAGTCCATTGTTTAAACAATGTTTCCTAAGGCCATTTTAGATGTCCTAATTTACTCCATCTGGCCTCTTACTCCTGCTCCACAAGATCACAGGTAAACTGGGTCCTCTGCTGTGTCTGCAAGCTCCATATGATTGCACTGAATAACCTGAAGTATCTCAGAAAATAATATTCAACATCTGAACTTAGGAAAATGAATCTCCCATTTAAACATACCAGCTCACTCTATACACAATCCAGCCATTTTAATGTAAAAAAAATCAAAAATAAATTTAACCCAATTAATGTGCTGGTGAATGAAACAAGAGATGATTTGATTAACCTGTGACAGATGAGCATGAAGAGGAAGTTGACATACTTGAATTCTGGTCAAAGTTCCACTGAACCTTGCTATAAAGCTTATATTTTTGTTCCTTTTTCTTTTTGAAGAAGATAGTGAGACTTAACTTCTATTATATAACATTCTCAGATCTTCAAATGAAAAACATTTAATAAGAATTATTAAAATTATTCAGTCATTCCCTAGAGATGCCAAGGAATGATAAATTCTTCTATTGTCAATGTTATCAGCTACACTCACTAAGAAAACAAAAGTGTAGGCTATCTTTATATCAGTTATTTCAAAGGAATTGTTTCAAAATTTTAAGTTACAGTGTTTTTACTCTGATCTTAGTGTCTAGAACTTTATCCAAACCAAGCAACACTTTCTGCAAAACAATGTGACATCATTAACGATCAGGCTTTCCTGTCAAAGCTGTCATCAGTCTGTTAGTTTCTTATCTATACAAGCTCTTATTTTATTCCTTCTATCTCAAGTTAGAGATATTTGTGCTTGGTAGTTTGAAGCAGCATGAGAACTGGAAAAGAAGCATCCATTTTGATATTTCAGAATATAAAGCCTCTGAAAATACACATGCACACACTCATGCATCATTTTTTTCCTAAAAATTATATTTTTTCTTTATAACTGAAAAAACTAAGTATTTGAGATTATTAATTGAAGAAGAAAATATACAATCAAAGAAATTTTGCTTGCAGCAGAGAAGCAACATGCAACTCAAATTTATTTAATTTCTCTGAAGTATATTTTTTTAATTTCTATTCATAACCGTGTTTCATGGAAGTGGACAAGTTATCATCTTATTGACATTCAATTTACCCTTCTATACCTATTTAGTGATTTTTTTTTACCATTCCAAAAATATCTGGTAATGTTCTCTAAATATGTAGAAAAATAAATCAGAAGGAAAGGCCAAATTATTTTATATGACACTCCACTGCTGTGCTTATTCTGATGTGTTGAAAGATGGAAAATCTCTTCCTGTCCATGTTTTCCTAATTGAAATCAAAAATTACACTACAGGTTTTAGGTATAAATTCAGACAAGTAAATATGTTATGAACAATAATGCCCTTACCCATGTAAAATTATCTATTTTTTCTTATATGTTCAATTCCTTATACTTTCTGCCCTCTTTCTTTTGTCCTTATAACACTTTTGTTCCTTATTTAAGTTTAGCTGTGCAGTGTACACTTGACGGGTTGGCTTGGGGTTTCTTTTCTTCCCTATCTTCAAATGCTTGAAGCCTTTTTAAGGTAAATCCTCTTAGTTCAGCATTTCTATGGCAGCTGAAGGCATGACAAGTCTTTAATTACAGCTGTCTCCATTGTACCTTTTACATATGTTTTTAATTTCTCAGGCATTTCCCTTTTAATGCCATTTAGTTATTCCATTATTGCTGCTAATTTTATTCATTTGAGAAGCCATTAAGAAATACTAAGCTAATTAAATGAGATGGATTTCAGTGGTAAAGGAGATTTATTTTTTCATTGTGAGGGAGAAAGAAAAGAAGAAGATTAAAGAAATTAATCTGTGTATTTGTAACATTATTGAAGGAACACCACAGAATATATATTTATGAAAAATATTGTTTTTTAGTGAATAGAACAGTGGTCTAATACTCATAGATGAGATTTTGATTTGTTTTCTGGGTTGCCCTGAGCAAGGTACCTCACCTTACTATGTGTCTTTCTTCTAGTCTGTTAAATCAATGTAGCTTCAATGGCTCAAGAATTTTAGTTGTTTTAGCTAAATTTTGATATTTTTTCACAATGGGATTTAATTTTTAAAGAAATTACCTATGCATCTACTTAGATCACAAATTCTGGGAATTTATTTGGATGCTATAGGTATATAAATTTACATCTAGATTTGATTAGTAGAGGAAATTCAGCTTCCAGAAACTAAAGAAGATTTTTAACAAAAGAACATTTTTTTTTCAGTACTGTAGCTTAATAAAGTTCATGAAGTCTAAGATTCCCATTACATGACAAAGTATTCAACAAAATTATTTTTCTCACTGCCTATTTTACAGTTGATGACTGGTAACACTGTATGTAAGAAATATGGATGCATGAAGCAGACATGACTTTTCTGGAACGATGGAGTAATTACAAAATGGAGTGAAAAAGTAATTGAATTATCATTTTAAACATTAAGCTGATCTAAAATTTAGTTTATTGTTCTTTGACAAAACATCAAAGTAAATTCTACAAGTTTTGCACTGGGGTCCTGTGCAACAGCAAACATACACATAAGTTTATGCTTAAAATAAGTTCTGTGCTACCAGAGAGACGTAAAAACTGACAAATCAAAAAAAAAAAAATATCAAAGTTTCAAAAACCTGAAACATGTTTTATAAAGAGAAAAAACAACAAATTGAGTGTTGATATAAATAAACTATGTGCAAAAATAAGCGCTCTCTGAAGATACTTAAATAAGAATTTGTGTATGTTTCTAATAAGGAAGGATGGTAGTTGAACACAACTTCAGGGATTATATCTACCTTTGTACTGTCAATTTGACAACAAATGTTCACATTAAATATGTTATTAACAGGGTTTTTACAAGCTTTCTCCTTGAAATTAAATGCAGTTACCTTGAGATCTCCACTTAATACACATTGAATTCCCAGCAGAACTTCAACAAACATTAGACAAATTTCAAATCAATGCAGTCAATTGCTTTGCTTAGAAAACATCAAGAGAGCCAACTTGTCTATATACTTAATAGAAGGTCAAGCAAATAATTGAAGGGGAAAATAGGTAGGTGGAAATATGAGTATGTAGAATCATCTCCAGAGGCAAAGTTCTTAATAAATTATTTATTTCTATTAGTTGAGGCATTGTGACAATACTAGAACAAAATGAAACCATAAAGATGTCTACTAGTGGTAACTACAAAACTTTGCATGCACACAATCTCTGTTTTAATAGTCACTAGTAAGACTTCAAAGTCAGGGAATTATAAGATTAGGAAAAGGGATTTGCTTCAGAAACCTTAATCTGATCATAATTTTTGTATAAATTCTGATACCACCTTTACTTGCATGAACTTTTCCTATTACACTCATGACAAGGATAAAGTTCCATTAAAAAGTAGCTCCTCAATTCTCTTGTTTTTCCAGTATTAAATGCATTGCTCTAGGTTTTATTTACGTTATGCTAATCTAGAGCTGTTCTGAATTCAAAGTCATTATTTCACAGGTAATAAAAGATCCTCTTTTCCTTTTATTACAACAGTATGGGAATACTCTGTTAATTTGGCAGCATATATTGTGGCTATATCACTCTGAAAGAGGTATTACTATCCTGATTTTATGAAGAGTGAAGGCAAAGCCAACAGCATTATCTTCAACTGCCCGATTTTAAAATGCATTGATGTTTTTTCAGGCCATTTTGTGTGTAGTATTCTACATAATCCAAGTGCATTTACTCAGCACTTCTACCAAGTGGTCTATTGCTTTTTCATTAGTATCCCATAAAACAAAAAATATTAGAAAGCCACAAAAGTTTGTTGGTTTTTTTTTTTCATTACGGTGATGATATTATAGCATGGAACGAGTTATAAAAAGCCTTAGGTAACCGTATGTCATTTAACCCACACTTTAGGTGCTGAAGTAAAGAATAGAAAATTCTCATAGCTCTTTGTTAACCCATAAGACAGACAGGGCATTCATCTGAAAAAGAACCTAGAAAACCTAGATTTCCTTAGATCATTTCAGACAGTGTAATTTCCCTACAAGAATCCTGTAGCTCTGGAAGTTTTAGATGTGGTACACAAATCAGGTTCATGTACCCAATATCTCTGTTTAGAGAGGCGAAGAACCTGGTACATTTGGACCGAATTATGGGTTGTTTAAATTAACTGGATGTATACAAGTTCACAAGACCACATGTGATGTACTTAGATGTAATGAAATACTTGACAGGTTGCTCTCTATCATTTGTGAATAGTCATGATAGTTAGGAAGGGGAAAAAAGGATACCTATGCTGACTTCAAGGAGAGATAAAGGAAGATTCAGAGATGTATAGGCCAGACAGCCTATCTTCAAACACTGGGAAAATTATAGAGAAAACTCTTCTTTAAAGCTATTTCAAACACATGAAGAGCAAGAAGGCAATTTTTAGCAGCCAGAATGAATTTACCAAGGAAAAATCATGACTGAACATTCTGATTGTATTCTATGGTGTCTTGACTGGCTTAGTCTATAATAGTTAAACAGAGGGTGATGTTTATCCTGACTTTAGCAATGTTTGCCATTCTCTCTCATAATAACCATGTTGCCAGGGCTCTAAGTGTGCTAATAAAACCTAAGGAACCTGATCAGAATAACCTGGGGCTTCCCACCCTCTTACACACTACCCATGAGCACAGGACCTCTATTTAAGCTCAGTCCTGGGTTGTCCTTTATTGTCTGTGGTATGCTGGAACAGTATTGGTTGCTAGTATGCTCTATCCATAAACCCTGCTGAAACAGAACTAAGGCTGTGGCTTGCCTCTTAGCCATAATAACCTGCCAGATGACCACTGGATTTGTTTCTAACTGTGGATAGACTGCTTGGTTTGACTTTAGATGGGTCCCTTCACCATAAGCTTGCTTGATGATTTAGGCTACTGGCTGGACTTTTAACGCTGTATTACCTTTTCTGGCAGTCCTTGAGCTGTTGATAAAATGCATTCCTTTCACCGTTCTGTTCTGTTTGTCTACTGATGGCACTGTGGCCTCTTGGTAAAGTCATTGCCTCACACAATGTGTGTGAGGTAGTCATGGAAATCAAATTTCAGTATTCACAGTTAATGATAAGAGTATATGGTAGTGTGAGAATTTCCATTCCAGCAAGGTTATCTGATCAGAAACCTCATAATTGGGAGGATTAAAAAAATGGCCAACTCTAAACATACAGAGATATGTGACCAAACTATCATGGAGACAATGACAAGAAACAAACCTTGCTAGCCACTCTAATTGATAGGCTCTCAAGAAACACAGGTAAACTGGGGGGAAATCCTGTCACTCAACTAGACGTGAGGGAATCTGTACGATTATATAAGCTCATTGGAAGGGAGGGTAGGGAAGTGAGAAAGGAAGAACAAAGAGGTGCTATAGACAGCAAAAGGTATTAAAAACCTCAGGTCATATGTAAAACAGTGACAGCCATTATGCCTGCCTGGCTGAGCTTTATGCCTGATTGCTGCAGTTTGTCCTGTCTTAACAATGTTCTCATAGCTGTGTCAAACTGTCCTGTGTGTATGTTTGACTCTGGAAAGATTCAGTGCAAACTACTGGATGGATTGGTGTGAGAGTACTGGATGTTCAGCTACTTGAGTTAAAAAAGGGCTGTGGGTTGGGTGCCCTTGGACTGTGGTGTGAGCTACTGCAGCCCATGAGATGTCAGCATCAGCCACTGGAGACAGCAGGCATCATTAACCTCCAGCCATGGACAGGAATGGTTTGCATCTGAAAACAAGCTACTGGGGGGACAAGGGTGAGGAAGACAGGTAAGGGGCTCAGCACCAGCCACTGGAGCAGGACTGAATGGCCAGAGGCCAGGTGTCTGTTGCTGACAGCTGGGAGAAAGTGTCTGTATCTTCAGCAAACCAGGTATATATGTGTATTTTCTGTCAAACTTTAAGTCTGATATGTTCAGGAACAGGCAGACCTCGGGTCCAGAGTAGGGGATTTGTTGTGTAGAAGGTGTGTTGATTTTCAAGGTGACCTGTTACTGTGGGGTGCCTGTGTGAGTGCTGCATGTTTGCAATGAGCATCCAGCCGCACCAGGCAGAGAATGCCTGGGATGAGGGATGGACAAAAGGGGGCAGGATCCAGTCAGGGGTGTAAAGTAGCAGAGGAGCTGTGCTGGTGCTTGGGGTATATGTATTAGTGTGTGTGCGCTTGTGAACCTGATGAGTGTTGTGTGTGTGCTGTGTCACACCTCCTACCTCTCTCTGCCAGGCCAAAAGGAGGAAAGGATATGGCTGTCCAGGTTTGTGTCTGGTGTGAGTCCTATGTGTGGCTGCTGTTGAAGACTGACTTTGTGGCTGCCTGTGTGTCCAGCCTCGTCAGTGTCCCCCGTGTGTGTCTGGGACACGTGCTCAACTTTGCTAGTGGTTGAACCTGTCAGAGGGAAGGCAGCAGCTGCATCAGAGCCTGGGCAGAGAGCCCAAGTCTCCCGGGCACAAGGCAAATCATTATTTAATGAACAGTAGCATATATTTGGTCCTAAAACTCATTTCACAGGGCTATACATCAAAATATGCCAAAAGAGACAGAATCATTTTCAGGACTGGACTAGATGATCTCAAATTGTTTTTTCAAACTCAAGCAATGCTGTAGTTTGGCAACCGAGACATCAACAGAGCAAAAATTTTGATGTAAAAGAGGCCTTAACTTTACAAGAAATAGTGCAGCTGAAATATGAAATTCCTATATAGATCTTTAACATGAACACTTAAGCTGTTTTTCACATCTGTAACCAGAGATACAGTATTTGTAAAGGGTGTTCTGTAGGAACATTGTTCACATGAATTCATTAATTGCAACCTATGTCACAGAGTTACCTTGGAAATGTTGGGCAAAAATCTTCAAATTTAGCAGTTCAAAGGATGTTTTCTAATATGAACAAATGCATATGGTAACTAGAATTACGCATATGACACCAAAGCTCTGTATCCATGGAAGCACTTCGAGCGAGTGAAATCTCTGTAAAACTGTAAATTTTGTAGAATTTGTAGAATTTTTAATATTGTAAAATCTTCTCTTCACTGCTGTAGACATCAATGCCAACACTACAAAATTAAAAGGTTTACTAATGGAGCTTTGCAGCCAGGTGTTTTAGTGTTAATGCAACAGGGTAAAACACAGCTATTAGTTATAAGAGAGTATTTTAAAATTACTGTTACTTTACCAAAGGGATCATATGAGTATATATGTAGCATCTTCATTTTACGTCCTCATAACAGTAATGTAAAGAAGAGATCCAACAGCTGCTCGCTGCCCACTTTATTAGAGTTCACAGTCAGTTTGATTTTTTTTCTTAATAAGTAATTTATTCCACTACTAGTAAAAACAACTTCTGAAATATATTTTCCACAGAATGACAGAAAATCACACAGTAAAATTATCCAAGAAATATAATCATATAATCCTATTTCCCTGTATACCACACAAGGCAGAGAACTATGGTCTCTACAAATGACAGATGCTCAATTTAAAGATTACAAAGTATACACAGTTATTTGTGTGAGAACTTAAAGCTATATTATTCATAGGAATTATTATTTTCTTCAGATATACTCAGAGTAGAACTGAAGAGAGTCATTCTGAATGAGTACATTCCTGCAAGAACAGCATTTTTCCCCCTTCAGATAAAGTTCAGAAAAACAAAAGAAATTTAAATAGTTTAATAGAAATATAAGATGCATAGAGCAGTAGAGCAGGCAGGGATATTGTGCACACTCTGCCCTTGGAGGTTTCCAAGGCCTAAATTGAAATATTTTGAGCTGCCTTATCTAATTTTACACCTGATCCTGTTTTGAGCAGTAGGTTAGAGATCTAACATCTCTGAATTACTCAATAATGGTATGATTTGATGAAGTTTTTACTATGTGATAAAATCTTTTTTTCCTAAATGCATGGATTTATCCCATGAGCAAAATTTTGGAGAGAGTCTGTGTTTAAATGCAATCTACACAGTCTACTAAAATGACTCTTATTTATCCAGAGCTATTTGTTGCAGGAAAAAGAATGTACCTAAGATAAAATATCACTACTTAAGGAAAGGTCTCCTTAAAATTGTTACAAATGCATTTCCTTTACTCTTTTCAATATGTTTTACTTATGTTGGGTATCTGCACTTCGAAAATATTGAAGCACCTATCTCCAAAGGCTCTGTCCTTCAATAAGTACTATTTTACCTTTGATGATTTATTGTAGTCATGGTATCTCAGTGTCAGGCTGGTTTTTAACACTTAAAAGGCAAGTCACTGACCTTCATTACTATTTTAAGATCTTATGCAGCAAAAAGCCAGGATTATGGCATCTGTAAGTAATAAATCTATTAGTTAGGATATAACTGGTATTGGACAGCCTTAAATACAAACGGAAGCATGCATCTAGACTTGTCTGAATCACTTGCAAAGCATAAGCCCTCTGTAACTGTGACAGCATAGCTGAACACAAAACATCTTGCAAAATATGTGAGCAATCTGACCCCCCATGGGTGAAAGACAAGCATAATTGCACTTTGGGGGCATATAAAAATGTGTGAGCAGTGACCCATGAAGCAATTTCGTGATATAAAACAAAGGGAAAAATAGGCACAATGGACTGCAAAAAGGCAAGGCATCCTGCTGAGTACATCAGAAGGATGACTGACAAGACTGAAAACAAGATTAATCAGCATCAGTAGTAGGGGATGAGGGAAGGGTGAGGGAACAACACAAGAACACCAGGCATTAGTAGGGAACACTGGGGAAGAAAGAGGTGATATGCTTCAGTGCTCACTTCTTTTGTTCTTTCTATCATCACCTCTGCTGCAATGTATACTCACAGCTAATTTAGAAGTGTTAAGACCTAGCAGGGTTCTACATGAAGCAATAAATAGTGATAATGATTAAGAATTAGCTATTAGCACAAAATGTGTTGTTAATAAATGGCTTTCTTCTTAAAGTTTTTAATGAACTAAATGAAGCCTTCTAAATAGTCTTGTCAGAGAGATAACTATTTCCAAACTGGAATGTGTGTACATAACACATTCAGTTTCATCATATATTTCACTCAACACAGTTGTCATTGTCTCAAATTTTTACTTAGATGTATCAAAATTACTATGATGATACGTTTTATACCACACAACAGTAGAAAATGAATCATAAGAGGGTCCCCTGTATTTTGAAGGATGTGCACTGCCTGTGCTAAAGCCTGCTTTTGAAGGTTCAATTTATACACAGCAGAGAAGTGTGTTTAGTATGTTCAATTGTCTAAAGACTTTTCTCAGACTACAGCGTAGAGAAGAGACACACAAGCTAGATATCCTACTGTAATATAATTCTCAGTAAACAGGAAAATAAGGGAAGCCTTATTTAATGCTGTATAAAGAAGTAGCTAAACCTTTAATAAATATTATTTTGAAATATAGTAATTTCTTATAATACAGTACTACAGCCATTAAAAGTCTTCTGCTTTCCCTGTTGAAAAGTCTGTGATTTTTCTGCAGTTACTTATTTCCTTACTCTCTTGTGTTCTCTAAAATTTATGTTATTGCATTATGTACAGATAACCCCAAATCGCACAAGTGATTAATACGTCACTCAACTGTTACAATTTTGTTAGAAACACATTTATCACATTGTTTATATAGATTGTGAGAATAAAGAGATGTCACACTAAAACGTGTTGGATGAGTCCTTGGAGGTTTAGAGGTTCAAGGTCTCTGCAACAGAGACCTTTAAGAAAAAAAATAATTTCAGATCTCTTTGAGTTCTGGATCCTTGACTGATAAAAAAAAAATAAAAATAAAAAAAAAATCTGAAAATTTCAAAATAAATGTCATACAGAATCAATAGAATCAGTCACTGTTGTTTCAACTCAAGTGTTTAATTTTTGTATTTAATTCATTAAATAAACCCAGTAAATAGGTACTACAATGAGATAATTCTTTTCAAATATGAAATATTTGACACACACGTGTTACATAAACTTCAAATTACTTTCAGGGAGAGGAGAGAAAAGAAGAGAAAAAAAGCTTCTTGCAAGCACGTACAGTCCAAATGGTCTGAGTGGATACATCTTTTGTATTAAGATAATATCATGTATTGCCTCCTTTGAGAGCTGATGATTCATCAGATAACCAAGAGCTACAAAGAAATTCTACCTCATAGTATTTTATATGACATGAGGATTTGTAACCTATTACCTGTGTCATATTTAATCTTCAAATACAAGTTACTACAACAGATTTCTGACCATTTTAAAAGTACTACTTCAGACTGGGCAAGGCAACTTCCCCTTTAGAGGTTGCCCAGAAGCAAAGTAGAAACATCTGTTAAAGATGATGGATCTTGGAAACCCATTAATCATGCTTGGACAGAAACAAACCCCACAAAGCCTATGAAAAAAGAAGGAAAGCATAATTAAATAATTTCAGAAAATAATTAGAACATGCACCCTTGCATACCAGGATCTCACTCAATAGTGATAAATATGCATATAAGACAAAATGGAAATGTACTCTTAACAGCTGGAGTTTCCAGCTATGAAACTTGGATTTCCAACTCCATTAGCTCCAATATGCCCCAAACAAATTTAGGTCACACTGTTGAAATGGTTAGTAAGAATTCCTGCCAAGTATGAACTAAAACTATTTTCTTTCAAAGTTTATGGCCACTAATGACAGCAAAGGCAGCTAAAGACCTCTAACAAAAGCCTTGCAAAAAATAATTAAAAAAATATCTCACCTAAAAACAAAAACCCAAAACTCTGCTTTGGTTTCTATAATGTTCTTAAGAATGGAAGGCAATGGAGGCACTAACTCCATGAATGGACAGCCAAAAATGGACTAAGTCCATGAATTTAGCAACCTAAATTAAAGGCTTTCCGTGAGGAATATTTAGAAATTGATACATCTGAACATAGTTTTTTGTTTGGAAAAGGAACTTACTGGGTTTAGCAGTAATTTACACCTCTGGCAGAGGTAGATCATAGAAAAACAACTTTATGCGTATAAGGAAATCTTCCCAATACTAAGATAAGTATTTCAATTTGCAGATATACACAAAAAAAATATCTTTTTTCTGTACCAGTATTGAAACTATATTCTAGCTAGGAGTATTTTTGTGTACATAAATCTTCCAGTTGTTAAACAACTTGAAATATAAATACTTAAAAAACAATTTCTTCAGACAGTTTACTATATTCTGTTTTGTCTTCAACCTACAAAATTAGATGTCAGGCGGAGAACAGAAATTTTAAAAATCCCTATCATTTCGGGTTTGAATTATTTAACATGCCTCTTTTTCCCCTTTTAAATGCATGGAATGAATTGTGATATATCTTACTTTTGTTTTCATCTGCTAAGGTTCTCTTTTTATCACTGCTTTTCTGATCTGTTCTATTGCATATACCATAAACAGTTATTAAAACCATACAAGAAAATTGTGGTTTAAGTAATTTTGAAACATCACAGGCATTTGGTTCTCAGGTCACGCAACCTCCCCCTACCCCTTTGCCAATGTAATTATGAAAATTGTATTTAGATTCTACTAGAGTATTTAAGACCTTAAACATTGGCAGAGGGGAGAATGAAGTGTTCTAATACTTTATTATTAATGAATGCTTCCATTTCCCTAACTTCTGCAGAGATAAGAATAAAGACACTCGGATGCTTTGAGCAGCATTCTGGAATACTCTGTCACTACTACACCAGGGACTAACTGAGGCACTGTAAACTACATTAAGGCAATAGCAGTAGTTTTACTCCACTCCCCTGGGACTTATTGTGAACGTACTTCTTTCATTTGCAAAAGGCTTAATTTTCCTCAGAATAGCTTGCATGGTGCTGTTTTGGATCTGTGACCAAAAGAGTGCTGATAACTCTTTATAAATGTTTTATAACAGTGCCCAAGTCTTAGCTCATATCTGAGCCTGAAGGATATTTCTTCTTCTTGCAACCACCACACCAGTGATCAGGCTGGGGGTGCACAAAAGATTAGGAGGGGAGCATGCCAGGACAGCTGACCCCAATTGACCAGAGGGATAGTCAAGATCATGTGATGTCATGCTCAGCAATAAAGCTGTAGTTAAAAGGAGAAAGGGAAGGAAGAGTGGGCTACATTTGTAGTTATAGCATTTGTCTTCCCAAGTCACTGTTATATGTGATAGAGCCCTGGTTTCCTGGAGATGGTGGAACACCTGTCTTCCCATGGAAAGTTGTGTTTTACTTTGCTTTCTTGCCCAACTTTTTCTTTACCTATGAAACCGAGTTTTCTCACTTTTGCTCTTCTGATTCTCTCTCCCATCAGTGCTGTGAGGAGTAAGCAAGTGGATGAGTGAGGATTAGCTGCCTGCCAGTGCTAAACCATGACAAGGATGAATTAAAGTGTCCACGTGGCAGAGAACTGGGTCAGAAATATGCTAGTCAGAAAAATATGGGATTAAGGTAAACAAATAAAAAGTAATATTATGAAAGGTAGAGGCTGCAAAAGAAAGCCACTGTGGTTACACCTGTGAACTAAACAGAATCAAGGCACTAGCTCAAGTGCATGATCATCCAGGGTGGTTTTCTGCTAGCACTCTTCCTGACAGGGTTTAGGCCTAATGCCAACTAGAGTTCTCCTGTAAGAGAGCAGCAGAGGTGAGATTAATCTGTTTAATCTGGGGATAAAAGCTTCTTGCATAGGAAAGTAGGCAGTACCATGAGGATAACCACATGGTAAATACACTAATAATGATGTTGTTGCATATTTATTTATATTATTAAAATATTATTTAGGCTTGCAGTAACCTCTTACCTGTACGTATTAGGCATGTACAATTTGCCCACATGAATATTTTGTGTCTTGTTTTGAAATAGTCTCTTTCATCTATATTTGCCTCTGTGAAAAAACACTGGCATAATCAAGTTCCTAATTCACCTTCAGCTAAGTTCCTGACAGTAAAGTGAGGAAGGTCAAAAGCTTTAATTGTTCATATTCCCCTCTTAAGAACTAGAATGGAATAGTATCATTGTGTAGGAAGATAAAGGTATGAACCAATGAAATTTTAGTATCCTGGAAAAATCCAGCTTCATAAAAGTCAGTATGAATTTATCCTTAAAAAAATAGTGCATGGAGAAAGTTTAAATATGTTAGGAAAGAAAAAAAATTACGAGGAGCCATATCTTTAGAGAAAGGATTCACCTAAATGGAAATGGAACATGCTTAGTGGAACCCAATTTATATAATAAAAAATATATAGAGTGTTAAAATTAACCACTATAGGAAATCTGACAAGTTTGGATAGATGTACTATTTAGTAATTTTGAAATTAGGTTATAAAATGCAGTATTTCAGAAGAAATGATAAAAAAATAAAAATCTTACCAAGTTTAAAGCATTGAAATAGGTTCTTGAAGCAAGTCCAAGCTGTATTTCTGTAAAAAAGCAATACAACTAAAAATGTAGGTACCTTGCAGAGCAGTGGTAAATGAAATAACAGGAATTATTATAAGCATTTCATGATTTCTTTGAGAAGATAATCATTGGGATGCTGCAATATGCTTCAGCAGAAAAACATTAAAATTTTATTTGATAGATATAGTAAATGAAGCAAACTATCACATTCTATGTCTTAAAAAAATGCAACATATAAATGTATTGTAATTAACTTTCTGATCCTTGATTTACTTGGAAAATTTTTGTTGTCTGATATGTAAATTCCACACCTAAATCTGGAGAATCTAAATATTAGCATTACGCTATCAAATATATAAAAAGAACATTTTCAATATTTACAAATAGTCCTAGGAAAAGAGAAAAGAATAAACATCAATCAGAATTAAGTATCTCAACTATGGGGTCACTGAGAAAAATAGTCTAACTGTCTTTGAATACCAATGGATCCTAGCAGCCATTAAATTATGGTATTGAAATGGATTGTTGCAGAAAGTGGAAGAGAGATGTTCTGCTCCCTCAAGGGTATATGTCTGTGACTTTTCAATGCAAAAATGGATAATAAGAAAAGGAGGAAGCCATAAACAAAACACACAGAGGCATAAATCAGACACAAAAATAGTTAAGTAGGCAGTAACCAGAACCAAAACTGGTGAGTCACACTAACTTATTAGAGTACCTGGAATGTGGGAATGTTTATTCCAGTAAAATTATCTGATCAAAGATTATGTCAAATGGGATATTAAGGAAAATGAGGAAGCCATAAAGAAAATACAAAGAGAAATAAATCTGACAAGCAGGATGAAGACAAAGCTAAGAATCAGTCCTTACAAGTCACAGTAATTAATGAGCTATGAGAAAACTACAGTAAAACTTGAGCTTTGACACTGGTAAGAATGCAGAACTGAGGGTCTGTGATGTAAGAAAGATGCAAGCAGGTAGAAGCTGGGATGCAGGTAGGGGTATCAGAGCAGTTCTTGAGGAATTCACAAATGTATTCTTGCTTGTTGACCTGGAGAGTGTGATATTTCTGCTTTACACTGCTTCATTGGTGCCCTCCTGCCTCTGGCAGCCCAAGAAGAGGAGGGGCTGTGGTTTTCTGGACTTGTGTTTGGTGGGAGACTTGTATGTGGGTGCTCTTGAAGGCAGCATCTCGTCTGCAGCCATCTGTGTGACTGGCACTGTTGGTGTTATGTGTCTGTGTCTGTCTGTGTGCACTGAGACTGGATTCCAAAAACTAGCAGGAGGAGTCCTGGGCCAGATGTTTTGAAGTCAGTGGCCATTTATAGCATCACTTTGCAATGAGTTTTCATAAGAGTGATGATTTTTCGAGTTTCTAAGAAGCCAGAAACTTTTTCAAGATATTATTATTAAGATTTCTGTATACATCTGTTATCATAGAATAGTCACAAACCATATTTTTGTGTAAGAAAAATTGCTGTGGAATGCTTTTCCCTTCATGGGATGTAATTTATTTTTTTCATCAAAAAGTCAGAATTAAGGATTCTGCCAGAGAATCAAAAAGGCATGAGAGGTAATCAGAGTGTAAAATAGGATTTCAAGAGTATAAAACCAGCTCAAATGAAGCTAAATTAATTATTTGCTTCAAGTTTATGAGGGAGGCCAGTAGAGATATTCGAACGTTGGAACTATTTTTAGTGGGGATTAGTCAGAGTATTGCACCTGAGTAAAGAGATTGCCAAATAAATAACTGAAAAGAACAGTAGAAACAGTGTTAGCATTTGATGGTATATTCAATGAGTTCTAGGGGAACTCAAATGTGAGAGCAGCTTTGCAGAAAAGAACCCCTAGGTCCTAATAAATGAGCTGAACACAAAGCAGCAATGCACTGTTGAAGGAAAGCAAACCGAGAGCTGCCTGTGTTACATTAGGAAAAATGTCACCAGCAGGTCAAGGAAGACAATGCTTCCTCTCTGCTCAGCGCTGGTGAAGCCATCTGGAATACTGGGTCCACTTCTGAATTCTCCAAGAGAGATGTGGACATTCTAGAGAGTCTAGGGAAGGGCCACTGAGAGGATGAAGGAACTGAAATACCTGTCACCTGAGGAGAGGCTGAGAGATCTGGGACTCCTCAGCTTGGTGGAGTGAGGTCTTGGGTATTTAGGGGATTTTGTCAATATATACAAATATCTCATGGTAAGGGAGCAAAGAAAATAAAGCCAGGCTTTTCTTGGGGCCCAGTGAGAGCGTGAGAAGCAATGATAAAAGAAGATATACAGGGAATTCTTATATCTAAGCAAATACATTTTTACTATAATGGTGGTTGTATTGGATGGAAATTTCAAGACTTTGTGCATGAGGTGGACTGCAGGAGTGGCCTCTGAAAATAATGACCAGGGGCTGCCCTCTGCCAAACAGAGCCACTTCCAAACAACTCCAAGGAACCATAAGGCGCAGTGGAGCCCTACAGGCAAGATGATGATGCCTTGGAGAAAGCATATTTAAGAAAGGATAAAATGTAAAACCAGATAAGTGGGTGCTCAGCTTCACATAGAATGAACCCTCAGCAGAAGTCAAGCATGGAATTAAGTAGCTGAGGGCCTGTGGAATCTACAGCCTTGGAGACACTAAAAACACAATCACACAAGGTCCTGTGCACTTTACTGTAGCTGAGCCCCCTGTGAGCAGGGGTTGTGGGTTAGATGATCTCCAGAGGCCCCTGATAAATTCAACCATCCTCTGATTCCAAGAAATGACATATGGCCGCAGGCCTCTGTAACTAGAAGGCAAAATTATGTATAGACTTGGCTTTTCAGTACAGAGTACCAAAATTATATAAGAACATTTTGGGGTTTTTTGCAGCTGAGCAGAGTAATATTTACAGTACAGTTGCAAGGGAGGTTGAAATGAAAAGTTTTCTGAAACAAGATTTGAGGAATATGGAGGACACTGTAAAGAAAATGTTTCCCATATTATGGATAAAGATTATCAGTAGAATGACCTGTCCTCAGAAACATATCTCTGTTTTGTTTAAAACTGTCTCCTTAACTAATTCCCTGAAAAAGAAAAAAAAAAAAAAAAAAATAAATAAATTTGTGAGATATGTTTGACCAAAGGACTGGAATATCTAAGTGAATGGGGAAATAATTTATCTGACATATTGGAATAATTCACCATGCACTATGACTTCCATCAGTCTGATGAAGAGGATTCCTCACAAATTATGGAGTTAAAAAAAAAATTGTGCCCAGAGCAAACAGTACAGCTCTGCCAATCCATAGATGGGCTAAACCAAATGGTAATTTGTTCTTTTATGTTAATGTGCATACAGTTTGCCATCTTGGGCTGTCAGAGAACCCATTGGCTCTGCAGCTACAGGAGTAGGTACAATATTAGAAGCACTGATAAGCCTGATCATACACAGATAAAGATAGATTGGAGGGAGGCTTTACTAGATATGTTCGGTTATGCACAAGTAAAATAAAGTTTTTCCCAGATTTTATATTTGGGTAAAATGCAGACCAATTTTCTTGATGAGGAAGAAGTGTCTGTGCTGAAATAGCCAGTGGTTGTAATGTAGTAATGTGTAACATGGTAAAGTAATGTGAAAACTCAAGAACTCTTGCCATTTTCTCAGAATCAGAATCATGTAAACCAAAAATGAATTTTGCCGAAAATTCAGGTTGGTGCAGACTACTATGCAAGAACTTCAACTCAGTTCTCTTAAAAACATCACTTGATGGAAATAAGATGTGAGAAAAGGAAGACAAACCTTAATAATCAGGCACTCTTACAGCTACCCTCTTAGTGTGCTTACACAATTAATCCATACTTGCAACATAGAGTCATAGAATAGTTTGTGTTGGAAGGGATGTTTAAAGGTCATCTAGTCTACATCTCAATATACATTACAGACTAAATCCTATGCCTAGGAGTTTTTCACATACTTGTCACATTAGGTCAGAATAAAGCAAGTTTTTTTTTAAAAATAGTTTTAAAAATAGCACTGTGCTGTCTCAAAGAAGTGAAAATTAAGAACTTGATATTTTGGCTTTCCTGATTCCTTAGTACTAATGCATGCTTTGATAACTTAATACCAACTTCTTCCTAAGTATTGTAATGCCAGATTTGAAAAGCCTAAAATAGCCTGAGATACTGTATTTTTTCCCAGAAAGAAATTATTTCAGGGGAAAAAAAAAAAAAAGACAGGATTTCAGTGATATCAATAAAATCTTCAAAAATCTAGTCTTTATTATTTATCTGCAATCAAGTTTTTGAATAATTAAAAGTTCTGCAACCCTTTTTTTTTTTAATTCTCTGCAATAATTTTCTCTTGCTGACATGAAAAATCTAGTTTTAATAACGAATAGCTCATTAATGTTGCTCTTTCAGAGAAATAAATCTATTTGAGCACAACAATCCCTATTCATCATCCTTCACAGATCCATACTCTGATTATACAATTTTTTTTCTTTTAGCTTCTCTTAGGATAGATTTTCAGATAAGTTTATTTATGTACATATGAAGTTTGTCACTCATTTTAAGAAGTTATGATAAGGCTAGAAAACATCTTTAGTGAGACACACAATATATGACTGCTTTCATCATGCAAATACTTGTATAGCAAAAGGAAACAACTTCAACCATTCTCAGAAACAGTGGCCTAAATCACTCTGACAGTAGAACATGTGATGGGAATATTTTTAAGGGAAAAATCACCGTAGGCTGTTTACTGTCAGCCACAGCAAGACAAAAGGTTAGTTCACTAAGAGGAGAAGCTGGATCTTAAAGTTGAGGCTTAGACCTATATGAAATAATATGCTTTTCTTGTACAACATTGCACTGCTAAAGGATTTTCTGCATGTTGGTAAAAGTAAGCATACACACACTTTATTAAGAATCATGTTAAGTATTTTATCTATCATTTATTCTGAATATATATTTGTTTTTTTCTATGTGCCCAAATCAGTGTAATGTAATAATGGAAATATATTATGTACATCAAGTACATCATATATATATGTACTCAGAGAAAAGATATAACAATAGTTATTAGATTACTATATCTCATCTCTTAAATAGGAAAATAAACTAAACTATTATAGTTCTTCTAGAATAGAAATTCAGTAGTGCACCATTCCACAGTGACTTACTTGTCACAAATTGTTTCATGTTTTTATATAAGTGCTTGAATCAAAAATTCTAATATATTTAAACACTGCCTGCAAAAATTTGTGTTCGCCAGGAAACCTGGAATTGATCAATGAATCAGAATATTTCAATGTGTTCCTTTAATTTCACAGGTAAAATTTTACTCTTAAAAAAAGAAAATAAATTTGTGCTATTTCTGAATGCTGCCAGCGTTTATTCCACTTTTTTAATGAACAGTAGACATGTACTTTTTGTACAACACATGCAACAGAATATATGAAAAATCATTAACTTTATGGTATTGAACTAAAATTCAGAAAAAAAAAGAGAACTCTAATGAATAATAACAAATATAATGTCTGCAATTAAGCTTGATTTCCTTTATTAATATAGTGAGATGTTATTTTTTCCTGACTTTTTAACACAACTTTTTCTCTATGCTAATATTTACATTATAGTATAGTGATCAATTTTCAGTGCCTACAGATAATTCAACATTGAGATCAAAACTGCTCTCATTTTGTGTAAATTTGTATTTTCACACAACACAACCAGCAATTCATATTACTTTATGGGGAAAAAGTTATGGAGATGATCCAACAGAAGAAAAAAATGTTTTTAATAGTTATAATATGTAGCCTTGCTGATCTGTACACCATTGCTCAGTACTGTTGGTCTTCTAGTCTAGCTCAACAAATATCTTCCAAAAACACAGCAGATGTTTGACTGGGTTTTTAATTTTAATTTGATCCAGCACATAGATGTTAATGCATTTGAATACAGAGTTGTAAACTGTGTAAAACTGTGTACTCTACCATGTAGAGGAATGTTATTTGGGTATTAATAGCCTTCAGATATCATCCATTAGGAAGCTGGTACCTGCAGATAGGTGTGTGAAATTGGAAGGAATGTTACACATTCCTACACAGTAATTAAATGTGTTCAGTTACACAGAAACTTAATATCATCACAAGAAGTGGTTATATTAATTACACATTCAAGGGATCTCGTATTTCTTAGGTTTACTTACGGAAAAAAAATCCTGTATAGGAACACTGAAAGTTCAAAGGTTTCTTGCTATATACGTGGTAGAAAAATTTACAGCAGCTCACTTCTTACACAAAATTCCACTGTATGTCAGACTCAGAAAACCAATTATTTTCTGGCTGCCTTGATCCCTTGCTTTTATTATTTGACCCAATCCTTACTCTACTTCATGCTGCTGTCTCCTAGAAAAAGATGGAGAACTGGAAACTTGAGTCAGGGAAAAGGGTGAAGGTGTATAAACATCATAATATTCTGCAAAAATTTGACTGAAATTAAAAAAAATAAAAAGAAAACTATATGAATAAAATTAAAGGAAATGCACGTAATGGATGAAGAATTAGACTCATAAAAGGAAAACAGTAGTTAGTACTTGACATATCTTTTGCTTTTACTGTTTTGAGATATGAATCGAAAACCACGATTATCTGTCTTTCCATTTCATCATAAATTGCATATATATTTTTAAATCAAATATACTTAAAAATTACATTGTCTCATTTTCCATTGGAGTATTTGAAGGGGACTCTAAATTTACTATCTACTCACTGTTTGTCAGTATTGTTTGATGTAATATTTCCTCTCTGGATTTAAATGTGAGATAGGCCAGATATGAACTTAACAGCACTGAGGGCATTTTAGTCTTCTCTTGACTTCTTTCTAAGGTGAAAATTATGTGTGGCAAGAATCTCAAATATGTAGTGCATGCATGAATTTAGTTTTTTGCTCCTTCTCAAAAATCTCCAAAATCAGAATAAAGAACTTTTTAACTCTATGATCGAAACACATAAATATAGTTACCTACACTACGAAGACACAAATATTGCTGGAATAATTGTCTCAATATTTCATTTCCCAACAAATAAATCAGAAAAATATGTGATAACATGAGAGGACTGCTAGGCCCGAAATCTGATTTCAGTCGTTTTACAGAGAGAACTTTTAAGCAACTGGTAAATGTGCTAAAATACAGTAAAAAAGAAATAATTAAAAAGTGAATTTTAATTTACTTAATTGGTTTCAACGGAGAAAGACATGTCAAACTAAATGCACACATTAAGAATTCAAAGCCCGACAAGCTTATTAGAGCTCTCAGTGTTAATTACGATTTTCATTGTCCTTAATATAGTAAAGGTCTAAGACAGTCTCTTCTTACAGTAGCATCAAAATGTTAGTGCAAATAGTTCTAAGGTACTCTTATAAAAATACTCTCTTTTACGACTTATCTTGTAACCCAAATTGCATATTTACATTTATGTATTTCTCCTACAGATGACCTCTTTTCATATACAATAATGATCTAAATATGTCTTTACCAATGTCATCTCTTTTCCTCCCTAATCTGCATCAGCTTTCCGTAAACAAATTCATATCACACAAACTTAAACAAAAGCAGTGCTCTTTTCCTCAAAAAGTATATAACATGGTTTCATGATGAACTGCTAATATGTGTAGCTAATGCCACCCTTTCTTCTGAGAAAAAGAAACTAAAAATTGTAGAAAATATAAGCTAGAACACATTTATTTTCTTTCTAACAGAGATCACAGATTCACATCAACATAAAGTCAATGGCAGAACTAATTTAGATTGCTTCTATTCTGAATTTTATGTATGCATATGTACTTCATCCTGCCTGTGTCAAATGTGATGTACTTATTTTCCAAATTATTGTTTATCCATTTTTCACAGAATCATAGATTGGGAGGAGCCATCAATGATCATTCAGTCTAACTGTCTGCCCATGGGCAGGGACACTTTCCACTAGATTATATTGCTCAAAGCTCCATCCAACTTAATTTTGAACACTTCCAGTGATGGGACATCAACATCTTCCCAGGGCAAACTCTGCCAGTATTATATCAACCTCCTTGTAAAATTACAGCCAATCTAACTAGCCAATCTATACCTACCCTCTTTCAGTTTAAAACCATTTCCCTGTGTCTCTTTTGCTACAGATTCTCTTAAAAGACCTCTCTCATACACACTCTCTAAGAACTCAAAGACTGCAATAAGTTCTTCCCAGAGTCTTCTCTTCTCTGGGCTGAACAACCCCAGCCAGCTCCCTCAGCCTGTCATCATAGGAGAGATGCTTCAGCTTTCTGATCTTTTTCACTGTCCTCCGTCAGACCTGCTCTTGCAGGCAGGTGCTTTTCCTGTAATGTGGATCCCAGAACTAGACTCAGGACTCTGTGTTCAAGCATATGTTGGAAAAATGTTAGGATGTTCAGATGTTAGGAGAGAGCATCTGAAACAGAAAACAGATTCTTTGTTTTACGAAATCAAGAACAGATTTACAAGTACTGTGGATGAGCTGGGAATGGTCACAGATTGCCTGCTTAGCTTGAAGCCATCACCACATATTTTTCATGACTTGAAGAAGTGCCATATTATTGATGGAGGATGGAAAAGGTTTTTTAAGACTTGGGTACAATAGGTAGAAACTGAGTTATGGGTATCGCAAAACCCTTTTGTGAACAGATAACGGAGGTCACAGAGCATGCTGTGTTTTAGCCTACTTTCAAGCCATCCCACTGACGACTGAAAATATACCTAAGAATAAATATTTCTTCATTAATTCAAATGAAACCCTCTTTCCACTGTTCTAGATGTATCCTAATTCAATTAGTATTTACAATATAAAATATTAAGCAGAAATTAACTTCTGTGAACACAAAAAAGTAATGTATATGAACAATGCTTAATTTAAATCAGAATCAGTACTATGAAAATGTCAGACTAATTTAATAGGTTTTGCTAAAAATTAATCAGGTTCTAGTCACTGTTTCTCATGTACACATAAAATTATTCTTCTTTGAGCTGATTTCCTTTCATGAATTTACTGGTAGTAAAGTATAAATCAAAGTATTGTAAAAATCTTAATTGTAACTTTAATGCTTATGATGTATTCACATGTCAAGTATTAGTAGTAGAATTCTTGCTGCAATGTGGGGTTGGATAACAAAAATTTAAGATTACTTCGATCTCAAAAATTGTGTATTCCTGTTGGATTTTATTTTGGTAAATCTAACTTTCCTTCTTAGCCCTAAAAATCTGATTTGCTTTGTAATCCATCCTGAATCAACTGACACCACTGTATCCAACCTAAATTTTGCTGGAATCCAAGACGGTAGATTACTAAATTACAGAAAGCAGAGTCTAAGTAATTCACATTGGTATTACTTCAGCTTTTGATAGAAACTACTGCAAATCTGTGAGCTTGACACTGAGGGCAAATGACAGTATTACTATTCTGCTGATCCAGTCAGTGTTATTTTTGCTGTGTGAAGTATAGAAGCACAATCCCTTGCAGTATGGCATTAGGAGCAGTATCAGTTCTTAAATTCTCACTTACTAACAGCTTTAATGCTGTTATGTAGTTTAGTTTCCTTATTAATGTCTACAGAAACATTTTTTCTTTTTATAAACTTCATTATACAATAGAAAAAAAAAAAAAAAAGACACTGTCTCCAGAAAACTTATTAAAGGATAATGTATTTTTCTGTCGATCTCATTTTTTAAAAGACAAACTATGATTACATGTACATACTTTTACCTCAAATGTTTGAGATATTCTTAATTGAAAAAAAAAAGCCAAACCCAGACAAATGGACACAATTAATACTAACCTCCATTCCTGGACTCCTTATCTAACTAATGAGCAGATAAAAGACATTTTATCCTCAATGTATTCATCCCATTCATATTACAGGTATTCATCCCTCCCGGGTATTACTTTCTGGGGTTTTCATATCTATGTCTCTGACTACATCTATATCTACATCCATCTGTATCATCTATCTATCTGTGAGATTGTGCTCATATCAACCTTGGATAAGCAAAAAGTAATTATAGAAGGGATAATATTTCTGCTTTTTGATAAACAGTGCTGAATGGAATATTATTACGACAGGTATTCATAATCTGTAAAAATTTTGGCTCTTTACACCTTTGAGAAATTCATGTAACCAGGCTCCTTTTGTCATTATTAAAATGATACATATACAGAAATTTTATACCTAAAATTCTAAGTCTTTTGACAGCAGATCCTCTGCTCTCACACCAGACAACAGAACAGATGAAAGAACTGGGGCTGTATTTATGAATAGCTGTTTTATTCTGTCCTTGAAAGCCCACGTACAGAAATCAAACTAACACTCCAAATGCAATCATGTATAAACCAATCATGCTGTGTTGCTCGAGGCTAGCAGTTCTGCAGGTATGAATCAAGGAAACACAAACTTCTTTGCTTGTTTTCCACCAGCACATTGTCACTCTTGCTGGGGCCTCAGAAAACCATCCTCACCTTTCCTCAGGGCATTCAGTAGTTGACAATAGCAGTCACTCATTCAGATGGTACAGGCAGAATCCTGGTAGCTTATGTGTCTTGTTAATGATTCTGGATCATAAATACTGCCACTGCTGACAGATGTAATTACTCATGGAAATCCACTTGATTGTACCCTTGTGTTTACCTTATGAGTATCATAAATGGGCTCTTCTCAAAAATCTGACATTCTAGGAAAGTACAGCCCCAGTTGAAAAGAGATGTGAGAGCTGACAAGAGATGACAAATGTCAGTAGTTCAGCCACACTGTTGACAGATCTGTCCTTGTTAACATCAACAGTATTAGTAGAATGGTGAAATAACCTATTACTCACTTGCCAAGGTTTTGCTGCTAAAAACTTCCCATTCCCTTGTACCTCTCCCTGCCAGCTACCCATCCAGCACCACTCCCACAATGGTCACATTATTGGTCACATTATTTTTTCCCACCCAAATAAAAAAGGCGAAATAGAACTTAAAATTTCTGAAGTTATAATGTTCTAAATAACCCCTACATATAAAGTTTTGTCAAACATATTATAAGGATACATCTGTTTGTTAATGCACACAAGAGGTCCATAGTAATTATGGACCACAGCTGAAGGACAGATTAAGGACATGTGCAATGAAACAAGTTTCTCTCTCTATGAATCTGTAGCTTGCTAAACATAGTGATGGACAATGGGAAACTCCTAATCTTGAGACCTTGGCCTTAAGACCCTTTGTCTGTGGTCTGTAATGAAAGTTTTGCACTGAGCTAGCACACTGATGGCTGTCAAAATAGGCCCCCTGGAATGTGACTGCCTCATGTGCCCAGAACTTCAGTCCCTGCTCCAGCAGGTACCTGTTTGAAATTATAATAAACATAACGAGAATGTATAAATGTCTACCATTTCTTCCTATCTCTTCAGAACATGAAAAAAATACAACATATTTTCCAGGTTCTTGAAAAAAAAAGAGAAAAAGGAAGGGAAGGAAGGGAAGGAAGGGAAGGGAGGGAGGAAGGGAGGAAGGGAGGAAGGGAGGAAGGGAGGAAGGGAGGGAGGGAGGGAGGGAGGGAGGGAGGGAGGGAGGGAGGGAGGGAGGGAGGGAGGGAGGGAGGGAGGGAGGGAGGGAGGGAGGAAGGAAGGAAGTGGCGGAAGGAAGTGGCGGAAGGAAGTGGCGGAAGGAAGGAAGTGGCGGAAGGAAGGAAGGAAGGAAGGAAGTGGCGGAAGGAAGGAAGGAAGTGGCGGAAGGAAGGAAGGAAGGAAGGAAGGAAGGAAGGAAGGAAGGAAGGAAGGAAGGAAGGAAGGAAGGAAGGAAGGAAGGAAGGAAGGAAGGAAGGAAGGAAGGAAGGAAGGAAGGAAGGAAGGAAGGAAGGAAGGAAGGAAGGAAGGAAGGAAGGAAGGAAGGAAGGAAGGAAGGAAGGAAGGAAGGAAGGAAGGAAGGAAGGAAGTGGCGGAAGGAAGGAAGGAAGGAAGGAAGGAAGTGGCGGAAGGAAGGAAGGAAGTGGCGGAAGGAAGGAAGGAAGGAAGGAAGTGGCGGAAGGAAGGAAGTGGCGGAAGGAAGGAAGTGGCGGAAGGAAGGAAGTGGCGGAAGGAAGGAAGGAAGGAAGGAAGGAAGGAAGGAAGGAAGGAAGGAAGGAAGGAAGGAAGGAAGGAAGGAAGGAAGGAAGGAAGGAAGGAAGGAAGGAAGGAAGGAAGGAAGGAAGGAAGGAAGGAAGGAAGGAAGGAAGGAAGGAAGGAAGGAAGGAAGGAAGGAAGGAAGGAAGGAAGGAAGGAAGGAAGGAAGGAAGGAAGGAAGGAAGGAAGGAAGGAAGGAAGGAAGGAAGGAAGGAAGGAAGGAAGGAAGGAAGGAAGGAAGGAAGGAAGGAAGGAAGGAAGGAAGGAAGGAAGGAAGGAAGGAAGGAAGGAAGGAAGGAAGGAAGGAAGGAAGGAAGTGGCGGAAGGAAGTGGCGGAAGGAAGGAAGGAAGGAAGGAAGGAAGTGGCGGAAGGAAGGAAGGAAGTGGCGGAAGGAAGGAAGGAAGGAAGTGGCGGAAGGAAGGAAGTGGCGGAAGGAAGGAAGTGGCGGAAGGAAGGAAGGAAGTGGCGGAAGGAAGGAAGGAAGGAAGGAAGTGGCGGAAGGAAGGAAGGAAGGAAGTGGCGGAAGGAAGGAAGGAAGGAAGGAAGGAAGGAAGGAAGGAAGGAAGGAAGGAAGGAAGGAAGGAAGGAAGGAAGGAAGGAAGGAAGGAAGGAAGGAAGGAAGGAAGGAAGGAAGGAAGGAAGGAAGGAAGGAAGGAAGGAAGGAAGGAAGGAAGGAAGGAAGGAAGGAAGGAAGGAAGGAAGGAAGGAAGGAAGGAAGGAAGGAAGGAAGGAAGGAAGGAAGGAAGGAAGGAAGGAAGGAAGGAAGGAAGGAAGGAAGGAAGGAAGTGGCGGAAGGAAGTGGCGGAAGGAAGTGGCGGAAGGAAGGAAGGAAGTGGCGGAAGGAAGGAAGGAAGGAAGTGGCGGAAGGAAGGAAGGAAGGAAGTGGCGGAAGGAAGGAAGTGGCGGAAGGAAGTGGCGGAAGGAAGGAAGGAAGGAAGGAAGGAAGGAAGGAAGGAAGGAAGGAAGGAAGGAAGGAAGGAAGGAAGGAAGGAAGGAAGGAAGGAAGGAAGGAAGGAAGGAAGGAAGGAAGGAAGGAAGGAAGGAAGGAAGGAAGGAAGGAAGGAAGGAAGGAAGGAAGGAAGGAAGGAAGGAAGGAAGGAAGGAAGGAAGGAAGGAAGGAAGGAAGGAAGGAAGGAAGGAAGGAAGGAAGGAAGGAAGGAAGGAAGGAAGGAAGGAAGGAAGGAAGGAAGGAAGGAAGGAAGGAAGGAAGGAAGGAAGGAAGGAAGGAAGGAAGGAAGGAAGGAAGGAAGGAAGGAAGGAAGTGGCGGAAGGAAGTGGCGGAAGGAAGTGGCGGAAGGAAGTGGCGGAAGGAAGGAAGGAAGGAAGGAAGGAAGGAAGGAAGGAAGGAAGGAAGGAAGGAAGGAAGGAAGGAAGGAAGAAAGAAAGAAAGAAAGAAAGAAAGAAAGAAAGAAAGAAAGAAAGAAAGAAAGAAAGAAAGAAAGAAAGAAAGAAAGAAAGAAAGAAAGAAAGAAAGAAAGAAAGAAAGAAAGAAAGAAAGAAAGAAGAAAGAAAGAAAGAAAGAAAGAAAAAGACCTTTATTGCCTTCTTTTTTTTTAAGAAAAAATTAAAAAGTTTTTGAAATCTGAATAAGTTTTATCTTGCCAAATATAGGTGAAAATGATATGTAATATATATAAAATTTACACCAATCAAGCAGAGAGCATGTATATTCTTGGAAATACATGATTTCTCCTTTTCATTAAAAATGACTCTCTATATAATAGCATTTTATCTGTCTATGTCTTTTTTACTCTCTCTTTTTTTTTCCCCTCCAGCCAGAGTTAATTTTGCAGCTTACGGTAATTCAAAAATAAATTTTCCTAGAAGTAGCACTAGTTCTGTTCTATACCATTTTACTTTATATTATTGGTAGTCCACTTAAATCTTAATGCTTTAAGTTCTTAAATCTTTAAGCACCTAAATCTTAAGCTCTTAAACATGAAATTTTGTGATATTTGTTTTGGTAAGGTAGACAAGTTCATTTTATTACTATTGCCAAACCCATACAAAGTAGCTGTCCTACCCTCTCCATGGGATGCATACAAATATCTGCCTTCAAAATGCAAGTGTCCTTCAGCTTGGTGGAACACCTGAGTCCAGCTTCTATAAAATGTTTTAGTGTTTCACTTATGCTTCTGCTTGCTGAGACGAATGCCTCTTTTTTGACTGGCCTATTTCATTTTCACATGTAAACATGTCATCTACCACTCAGATGCAGCACAGAGAGGATTCCTGCCCTGCACAGCCTAAATCAAACATGACATAACAAGTCAGGCTTATGAACAGATGTGGTGTATCTGGAGGGAAAACAAAGGACAAAGCTGAAAAACAAATGATCAGGCTGTTTGTCAGCCATTTAGTCAGTTTGATGTCTCAGATTCTTCCACCCAATTTTTTTTTTTTTTTATTCCCTCCTTCCGTCCCCCTCCCCCACCCCCTTTTAAAGATTCAGAGGTTGAATACACTTTCCCTCTCTTTGCTGAGCAGGCAGTGAATATGCACTAAGCATAGAATAACACACCTGTAAAACTTATAGTACGTTCCCTACTAATAAGATTACTTTATGACACTGAAAAATTAGCCTTTATTGCTTTCTCACGTGTGTTATTTTTGCTCCTGTTTGGATGTGTAAAATAATAGTGGTGTCTTGGGGTGTAACTGTATTGCAGGGTGGTGAGCTGACTTTAACTGGCTGCCAGGAGCCCAACAAGCAGCTCTGTCATACACCCCATGCTTTGTTCCCCTTCCCCTTCCCTTTAGAATGGGAAAGGAGCCTTTGCATACACCTCAGGAAGGACTGCAGCACACTTCAAAGAGACTTTGCTGAAGCCAACCTCAAAACACAGAGGCACATGCCTGTGAGTAAAGATAAAATCTGCCAAATGAACTGTCCACTGCAGCAAAGTCTGTGAAAATAGGAGCATGAAGAAGACTTTGCTGCGCATTTGTACAATGCAAGCTGGCAGTATAGAGGCAGGGAAAGAGAAAATAGCTCAGAACCTGATACCACAGGTTAAAAACCCCCCCAAATTAACAAGCTATGAGGAAAAACATGAAAAGTTAAGGGAAACTTGATGAATTGAATCCAAAACAAAGGATATAATCAGAAAACACCAATCCCTTGATCTTAGCTATAGCAATACAGAATCATAATTTAATACCTGTGTTGTTCAGCAACATGTACTCACAAATAAACAGGTGTTTTTCTCTTTCAGTGACTCAGGCGCACTGGCAGTAGAGAGACAAGCATGCTCACTTTTAATTCCAGTATTTATCATGCTATAAAGCAGTTTCAATTAAGTTATTTGAATTAAGATTATAGAATCATAGAACCATCTATGATCATCTAGTTCCAATACCCTGCAATAGGTAGAGGCACCTTCCATTAGATCACATTGCTGATCCTTGAACACTTCCAGGGATAGGTCATCCACAACTTCTCTGAGCAACCTGCTCACAGTAAAAAATTTTTCCTTATATCTCTTCTAAATCTACTCTCTTTCAGTCTGAAGCCATTTCCCCATGTTTTACTACATGACCTTGTAAAAATTACTCTCCACCTTTCTTGTAGGGTCCTTTTAGGAAGGAAGGCCACAATTAAGTCACCCTGAAGCCTTATCCTGACCAAGCTGCACAGTCTCAATTCTCTTTGCTTTCCCTCACAGGTGTTTCACATAACTGTATTTATTAAATAGCAGAAGAATACATTTTTACAGGTTTGTTGGAAATTAAAGAGGAATTAAAACCTTTTAAGGTTGCTCATCCTGTCGCTTCTTGGGAAGTTTTGGCTATATAGAAAGCTGTAAGAGTAAATGTTGAGGTAATAGAAAACAAAAAATTAATCTGTTGGAAAGCATTGATTACCTTCATGTCTAATTTCAGTGAGCAGGAGTATTCCAGTCACAACTGGGCTTTGACACTTAGAATCGCCATAGAGGCAAACCTCTGGATTTTAAACTTTCTTTTAAAATATATTGTTAATGCTTAAAATAATCAGAACTGCACACAAAATTTACTGCTTTAACTCTGCCCTGACATTGTTTTTCATATTATTATTATTTACTTTCATTATTGCATAATCCTATATATTTAAAAGGCTGTACATTGGAGTAACTAAGTCTTTATTTGGGTCTGTCCTCCAATCTATGAAACAATTAGTGAATCAATATAGAATTACCTTGAAATATTTTGGATCTTCATTTTTGTGATCTTCAACTACTGCTGTTTGTCTTTGTGCTGCTTTATCATTGCAACGTGCATTGAAAGTAATAGGCTTCTTTGGGATTTGATTCATTGTGATATGTAGAGAGCATTTCCTGGAACATTTGAGAGTTGTAATTTGTTAATTAGAAGGTATTAATTTTAACTTTCATTTAAGTTTTTTCTCATTCTCTACATAATACTAGACTGGTATTTATGGAAATCTACAGTTATTGTATCTACAAAATACCTTCAGTCATTAACACAATATGTCTGCCAATTAATATTTGCAAAAACTTTTCTTTTATACAAATTAATTCTCACAAAAAATCAAGTAACCGAGTAGTACTAACGCTAATCTCGATCCACTTAAATGAGTTCACTTTTCCATGCAATGGAACAGCACTACATGGAAACTTCAGTAGATCTTCAGGATCTTTTACAGAAAACCATCAGCTTAGACAGTGGTACTATTCAACAGTTAATTACACAAGTTCAAAAAGAAATTTGAGACACAGAACTAGGAAGGCTAAGCTATTGTTGAAGGTATTTCTTTTACTTTGGTGTTTTTTCTCAGATTATAATAGGCAAAGAAGAGAAACCAAAATATAACAAGGAAAATATAATTTATTTACAAAAACTCAATCATCCTTCTAGAATTGAAAACAGAAGCTTTGGCATCCTTTATATGATCTTTATATTGAAACACCCCACTAATTATTTTTCTGCCTTGCCTTGCCTCTACATACAACAAAATAATTGGCTTGTAGGTTATTTTTTTTTTTTCCCTGCTTTTCAACTCCAAAAGAAAATTGAAACATGAAATAATTTATATGAAAGTATTAATCTTCACAAATACTTGAAAGCTGGAAGCGTTAATGAGATGGAGTTATCTTGGCCGGCCCCAATGCCGTTCTTGCACTTCTTATCTTATGTGGGAAAAGAGAAGAAAACTAAGAATCTCATGGGTGGAGACAAAGAGAATTTAAGACGTAAGAACAAAGGTGGCACATAGAAACAAAGAAAACCAAAAATATTTATCATCTACTTTCCATCAGCAGGTGATGTCCAGCTACTTCCTGGGGAGCAGGTCTTCACCATGAATAGTGGTTGCTCTGTAAGAAAAAAGCCCTAATAATTAATATACCTCCCCATTTTCCTTAGTCTTGCCTTTCACTGCTGAGCATGACATCATATCATATGGAATATGTCTTTTGTGGGCTTGGGTCAGCTGTGCTGGCTGCGACCCCTCCCAGCTTCTTGCCCACCCCAGACTACAGGCCTTTGGGGTGAGAGGGAGAACTGGGGAGGCAGCGCCGATGCTGCACTGGTGATGCCCAGCTGCAGCCAAGGCACTGGTGTGTTAATAGCTCTTCTGGCTACAAGCACCAAACCTAGCTCCATGAGGGCTGCCATGGGGGGAGTTATCTTCATCCCATCAAAAACCAATACACGTAGCCAAGACCCTGAAAAATTACTAGGTGTTTGTCCTAATTCACCATTAATTTATTGAAATCAGACAATATTTAGATTATTTTTAAAATACATATGAAAGATTATGTAAATATGACAGATTCTGGAAATTATTTCCCTGCACTTACTTTGCTTACTAATCCACAGAATGTAATTTTCCCCCACACTGCTTCTAACTTAAGGAACTACTGTAGTTTTGCAATCTCTTCCAAAAATGTCTTTAAATAAATGCTCATATTTAGTTCTTGTTTGGTAGGGTCTTTCTTCTTGAATTTTTCTGACAGTTACCAAATGCCTTATACATACGTAGCAACACATTTGTTTTTCCAAATATGTTATTCACCATAAATGAAGACCTTCATAGGATATATTCTATAAAAAACAAAATCAGTTTTTATGTAACAATTTTCATTCTTGTTCATCAAAAGGCTTTTAAAATTCTCTTTACAAAGTCTGCTTGTTCAAAATATATTGAAATTATAGTGCAGAAAAGTGAAATGACATAAATACTGAAATAAAGTTGCTTTATCTATGGTGCTATCAAAAAAATATGGCCCACATGAGCCATGATTATTATTAGTTAGATTAAATAGAACCTGGATTTCTAGTGAAAATATACTGTAAATAGGATCTACCTTTGACTGATGTAATTCAAGAGTACTACTTTTGTTTTTACTCTGTACATGTTCTTAGCAAAATGCAAGTTCTCTGGTATTGCTTGTGGTTCTGAAAAGTACAGTTCTGGTCTTCCTAATGGTCCTAAAGGTCTTTCTATTTCTTCAGGGAAATGTGAGTAAATCTGGAGTTGAAAAGGTGAGCTGGTGCCTGGATATCTGTTTCTTATGTATTATGGGTACATTTGGGAGTATTTTAATATGAGTTGAATGACTTTTCTGCTACAGGAAAATAATTCCATCAGCACACTGTAAATTATGCAACTTTATTCATATACTTCATTCATTTATTCTTCAAATAATCCAACCAAAGCAGCCATCTTTTTGGCTTCTTCTGTGGGTAAACAGTGAGTCAGAGCACGGTCTTGAGAGGAATCAAGTTTCCTTTGTATTATTATGTTTTCTTGATTTTCCCCTCTGCAATGCTGCTTGTAGAAGAGACACACTTAAGTGTACAAAGTAATTTTACCCTTCTTCTGTTGAGTATAGGTATCCCAAAATACTTACATAACTCTTCATATGTTTTATGGTGTTGTTGAAAAGGATGTTGGTATGTCTTATGGGCATGAAGAATGTTTAACCTGTTAAAATTTTACACACGGTGTGAAATTTACGCAGTGTAAAAAAAAACCCCAAAAATAACCAAAAAAGCCGCCAAAAAACACAAAAAACATACAAACAAACAAACAAAGTGGTAAGCAGTACCAGTGCAGTACAGTATAACTTAAACAGTATAACTTACAGTATAAATTAAACTGACACTGACACTTGAACATTAGAAACATTAAAAAAGAAAAATATCTAGTCATAGTTTATTTTTAAAGTGTGTAAGCATCATTCATGCTCACAGAAAAAGAATCTTCATCGAGCTGAGTAAATATAACTAGATTATTTTTAATTACTGTTAAGCAAATAATGTAATTTTGCTTAACAATTATGGCTGTTATTGTCTATTGTGTAAATAGACTTAAAGATAACATACTTAGCACTTTGAAATTATGTATAAGGAAGCCCTATGGAAATCAGCTTATTAAAGTTCTAGTGAGACAGGAAAAGTCAACCATTTTTACCTCCACAGGGAAACACATTTATATTCTTATAATCCATCCTGAAAGTAATACAAAAATTTAAACAAACTATTGAAGAATTTCCAGTGGAATATTGGGCAGTTTCTAGTTGACTTAGATCAATATAACTTTACTAGCACCAGAGGTTTGCCAATTTACACATTTCAGTGAATATATGCTAATTTATACCAGCTGAGAATCAGGCCTTTAAGAGATTGTAAATTTGTCTAAAGGTTTATTCATAATCCTGGATAATAGGAAGGGATAGGTGGGAGGATTATTTCAGTCATTTTAAAGATGCAATTAAGCCAAACCTATAGACTTTTTAAAAGCCTTTCAACAAAAAGGGTTGTTATTTTTAAATGACCATTTCTCTGTTGTGGGAAGAGATATATTTACTAACAAATTCATCTCACAAGGAACAATTTAGCCACTTTCTTATTGATTAAAAGAGGCAAGAACACATCCAAGTTTCCTATTAATTTATACTTACATTTAGACCACTATGAAAAGCTAAAATCATTATTAAGGTTCAAACACAATATCTAAGTTGCTATTAATAGTACATAAAGCCTGCTAGCCCCTGCATTTCTCCATAGTAGCTCTGATATCTTAGAAAAATTCTATCTCCCTTAAAGAGTTTCTCAGTCTACAAATCAGAAAACATCTTCAGATGTCATAGACCACCCAAAATTGAGAGTCAAAGAAGAAAGGGAAATGGGAAGAGGAAGGGGAAGGGGAAAGGGAAGGAGAAGGGGAAGGGGAAGGGAAGATTAAAGGTTTGCTTTCTTATTGTCTTTTGTCCTTGCAAGTGCAATATTAAAGATGCGGATTTATCTACCTGCTACCATTCTGTTCTCAGCAGAGCCTTCCAGGCTTAGAGCTCTCATTCTGAGTAGTATCTTTAGAATGTTAAGAATTTGAGATATTCTACTGTTACTTTGGCAAGAAGGACAAAACATTATAGGGAATAACCTAAGGAATTCCTAGGGAATTTACCAATATGCATAACCAACATGTTTGGCTTCTATGGTGAAATGACTGATCATGTACAGTAAAGGAATCATGTTATTTATTTCCACTCTAACAAGGCTTTCACTGAATTCTCCCATTGGCTCTGACTGACACTGAGGAAGTTTCTGGCAGCCCCACACAGAAGCCACCCTATAACCATCCCCCACCCCACTACCAAATCTTGGCCATGCAAACTCAATACACTGACCCATAAATCCTCAGTCATCCCTTAGAATTATAAATGTACATTCAAGCTACTCCACGTAAGGTGCAAAACTTTTTCTCCTCTCTGTTATGCTTTTTAAAGAGCTTGAATCTATCCAGCACTTTAGTCATTGAAGCTGCCCCACCATGTGTCTTGCATCATAATCATATTGTGGTTCTGGGATGGCATGTAGGTTTTTAAATCCTTCTTTTTATTGTGCTTCATATATTTACATACACACACAGGAGACAGAACTTAGGCTTTGCTATATACCTTGAGGATGGAAAGCTACACCCTCTCATCTTCCACTCCCTTCACTCTAGGCCTTAGATCCCTGCAATCACAATATCAGATTTGCAATAAGAGATGTAGCAAATGTCTCAAAATAGCAAATATTCATAGTGCATTGTATTCCAAAACAGCTGTTGATTTTGTATAACTTGCTTGAATATCATTTTGATCAGAGGGATACTGAAACAAATATTTTCAGATGTCTATTTCATTCATGGTTCAATAGTATTAAAAGAGGGACAAGCATTTCATTAACTCCTTTTTACTTGGGTAAATTTCCAAAGAAAAATTGCAAAAGTACACCTACCCGTATATAGAGGAAAGATTGTAAGCATTTACCTTTAAGAGAGATTTCAGGTCCATAGGTTCCCCGTTGTCAGACCTAATGTCTTACAACCCAGTTTAACAAGCAATTTGAAATGTATCTCTGACCTCAGCATTTGTAATTACCTAGCAGTATGTAGCTGCATGATAAGGGCAGGTCTCTGTTCAGCATTCAGTCTGTTCTGGTCTTAAACCTGAAGCACCAATTGTTCTCACACACTGAAGAGAGAAGAAAATATTTCATGCTCAATACCTGTCTGTGTTTCAGCAGCTGGATACCTAAGCATTACAATCAGCTGAGATTGTAATTTTTTTCTCCTGGAATTGTGCTTGAATTTCACATGTATATCTAACATGTTTCTTAACACTGACACTGAATTTCACAAGAGAAGCAGCCTGGAGCACACAGCAGGAGAAATGCACGAAACACAAACAGCATATCAGAGCTGCTTGGTAAAGGCTCTTGTTTGATTTTCAGCATTTTATAAGGGGGAGTACATCATAGTAAAGCTCAGCAAGACAAATACAGGTGTAGAATACAATTGTCAAAGTGCTTAAACTAAACTTTCCCATGTGTCTCCCTGTTAAAGAAACTGAACCTGACAATCCTCAGGATATTGGGAATTCTTCATTCCCTGTGCACTACAGCTCTATTTAATGCACTCTCATTCTCCAAGGAATCACAGACTGTTACTGCTTCCATCAGTAGAGCCAGACAGTCAACAGGTGTTCTGCAAAGATGTGTGCATGTGTACTCACGCACAATTACACACATACACACACGCACACACACGCAGGTATACACACACAGAAACCAACACAGTCCAGTGCCATTAATGAAGCACTCACACAAATGCAGACAACCAGTAAATCAGGTTCCTCTCCTCCTGATTATTAGGACTGATAGACTTGCTGATACACACCATTACTCCTTAACCCACTGTCATACTCACATCACAGATTGATTGATCATTAGCACAAGTTTTATGTTAACACCCATGTGATCCACCCTGGATCCTAGCTCCTCAACTCCTTCAGAAACTCAGAATTTGGATCTTTCCTAGGCTCTTCCCACACACTAGCTACTCCTGCAATTTCTTACAGTCCTACCTGAAAGTTTTATCAGGTTATTGTTCTGTAATTTGTTATGTCCAACATTTTCTCATGCTATGCTCATGTTGTCATGTTTTTCACGTTCTGTTCAGTTAGTAAATAGCAGATCAGAGCCTACTCATATGCTTACATATCTTAATACTTATATTTGTATTCATAGAAATCTATGTGTGTGTGTTTATTTTCCTTTAATCATCTTGTTTTGAGGTGGACATGGAAAATCTTGATGTGTATTGTTATGCCCAATCTACAAAGCAGATATTGAGGTAAGCTGCATGTGTTCAACATAAAAGAAACAGTCGTTCCCAGTAAAACCTCACTGGTCTATCTTTCCCCATGTGTGTGGTGAAATTCTGATCATAATGAAAAGGTAGGAATGACTGAACATTTTTTCCTGGAAACACAAGCAGAATTTATTCTTTTATACAGAAACTTTTCCTCAGGAAAGGTGCAGAGGCAGCACAAAGAAAATTTTCCTGAGAACTTGATACAATATTTTTCACAGACCACAGGACCATTCCCACTTCAACTCATTCTGAAAGCAGGGAATGGAGAAGCAGAGCAGTTTCATTGAGTTCAAGTAGTGAATTTACACATTTACAGTGGCAAATCAAGTTTACAATTTAGCAAAAAAACCACTTGTATCTTAGCTGCTATTTCAATCTAAGGGATGGGAGAGCAGTTATCTACAGTGAGAAGGTAAGAAGTTGATTTTTTGATGGACAAGGTTTTCTCTTCTTCCATTGCTGTCCTGAATATGAAGGTGTACTAGATACAAGAAACCAACTGAGGGAAATAATGGGAGACAAAAGAGTGAAAACAGTTCTCAGCTGCCATTTTGGTGGAACTGCATCAGCTGTCATTTAGTTGCTCCTAGAAATACAGTTTTGCTTTAGGAGAAATTTGCTGACTCCCTGGAGACTGGTCTCTGAGTGACAGACCAAAAAGGCTAAATAGCAGCAAGGAAGAAAGTTAATTGTCAGTTCATATGGATGATGCTCGATAGGCAAATGATTCTATAAAAATGGGCACATTATAATACAGGAAATGTTACCCTGAAAATTAAGTAAAAACATACCTTTTTATTATGCTGTTTTGTTAATAATGATCTAGCAAATGTCAGTCCTATTTTATGTAACAGTGGAAACCACAGCCTACAACTATTTTGGCAAAGCTGAACCTTTGTGTGCCTGTGATCCTGTGGCTGTCTGAAAACAAAATTAGTAAATGTTTCATAGGACATAGTTATATATTGTCAATATATTTAACTTAGTGGAGTAACAAAATACTTTTTTTTCCTATTTCCCGTGCAAAATAAAAATTAAATATCATCAATACACAAATTGTTTATCACAATTATGTCATCAAGGTCTAAAAAGTGACAATATGAAAGCCTCTTCTAGATTTAAATTTTTCTTAGGAGTTTTCCTTACTGCAAAATTAAGCATCAATCTTTTAAATTCAAACAGTTGCTGTTGTTCATAGGTTCAACAGTGCTTTTATAGCATTCAGCTACCTTGAATTATTTTATCAAGTTCCTCAGATGATTCTTACTGGGTGCTTTTTTTAATATGTTACAAATTAGTGTTCCTGTGTCATGTCAATTTGGTTTTATTTTTTATATATATTTTTAACTTGTTTAATTTATTTATGTATTGTAAAATTTGATGATCAGTGAAAAATAAAATGATACAAACTCTCTATGGTGATAATTCTGTAATTTTCATTTTGTGTAGAAACATTTCTTTGTGTGATACATTTGTGATACATTGATGAAATAAAACTAGTTTTGTCTATTTTAGTTTACAGAGCTGAAAGAATAATTTGTATCACCCTCATTTACAAAGCTTCATGATTGCTGTATCTAACTGTCGAATGATTTTTTTTTTTTTTTTGTATCTTTTGAGCATATTTTTGAGAACAATACAGAAGTTCTGTGTAGGAGATCACTTGTTTTTGAAGAACAATTTCACCATTAAGAAATGTTGAACCATCTTCACAATTTCCAACTTTTTAGTAGAAACTGAATGACTCACACCTTGTTTTTATGTTGACTGCAAATAATATGAAGAAAAAAAATCATCTAAATTATATTATCATGCTGTAACTTCCCACTAAATGATAACAAGTTGTATTACTTTTTTCCAAGTAATCAAATGAATACATCTATTTTGAGCTATATATTTTAGGTAAATGAATGATATTTTAAAATTCTAAGTTTAGCCAGTTAATTACTTCCTGATTTGGCTGCTGGAGTTAAAATAGAATTAAATGAGTTTTACTTCTACCCTATAAAATTCCAATAAACCTTTTTCTGACAAAAAGTCTATGGCAGTTGTCAGAAACATACACATGGATAGATATGGCCAACTTCACAACACCAGATGCTAATCTATAAATTATGCTCACAAATCAACATAGACACAGAAGCATAACCATCAGATGGACCAGTGATTATTAGAACGAGAATAGGAACAGCATATTATTATTAAAAAAAAAAAAAAGACATGACAATTCAGCGGAGAATTCACAGAGTGCAGTTTAAGTCCTTATACTCCATCTGTGTATACATTTAGCCATGAATAGTAAGTTTAGGCTTAAGCTGGAGTTATAGTTTGAGGACTTGAGGAATTTTCTATCCCTTCTCAAATGTGGCTTTTTTTTTTTTTTTTTTAATTGTGTAGGTCTTATGGGTATGTAATGGCATGCATATTTTCTGTGTTAAAATTTTCTGAATATGTGTTGAAAAGTAGGAAAAATTTCCCAGCTGGTCTGTCTGGAGAAAAAGCATAATAAATAAAAATATTTTTTTTAAAAAATCAAGTCATGGTGATTCTATGCTAGCAGTGTTTGTCTGTAGTCCTTTAGGTCAGTGGTTTGTGACTCAGCATATTGAGGAAGATTTTAATTGCCTTCTCTGCCAAAGGGATACACAAGTATCTGGACTTTGGGGAGTCTAGATAAACTACAATAGTGCAAAAAGCAGTAACTAATTTTTTCCTCTTGCATCTGATCTACTTTTACTTCAGAAATACTCCAAAACTCTTTTCAGAGATTGTTTCTCTTTGGTCTTGTGGTCAGAATATTAATACAGAAAGCAAAAGGAGAATGGCTGCATTCCAGCCCCATGTAAAGCTAATATTTTTTATTATTTATATAAAGTGGAAGAGCTCCAGCAATACAGTTTAGACCAGACTTTGTGCTGGTGCCTGTGGCATTGAATATAGAACATAACTGTGAAACCTAATCCCATGTATATTTTCATCTATTCAACAGCCAATACATTGTACTACTTTCATCCCAGTATCAGCAAAACAAGCAAATAAACAAACAAAGCAATATCAGGTGTTTCAAAATAATTCAAGTCCTAAATTATCATGACAATCTATTTAAACTGCTTTAATTCACACTGTGTGAGAGGTTTTGTAGTCTTTAATGGAATTTGTAAAAGAATCTATGCTCACTCTTTCTCTTTAACATCTACATTTTCTTTGAAGTGTATTTGCTGATTCTATATGCTTGTCATAGCTGAGGAATATTTAGATCTTACTTGATGAGTAAGATCTTTATCTTTTGCTGATCTAGTACAACTATTATGTAGATTTAGAAGACAGGCTCTGTCTGCTGCTTCTATTATGATTGTAAAACTGAGATGGTTGGAAAAAATGGCAACAATTAATATTGCTATAATTAAATCAGGTTGAAGGAAAACAGTCCTGAGGAGAACAGTCATCTGTCATTAGTGTGCGTTTTACTGACAGGTTGTCTTACACCAGCTAGCTTTTCCTGCAGGAGATACTTATAGTCTTTCAATTTGAATGTAAAAAACAATACAAAATAAAGTATATGCATATTTCTATACATCATGTGTATGCAGTTGTGTATGCATTTACTAATTATATTTCCTCAAAATTCCTGATGCTAAAAAGATTAAAATGTAATTAACTGTCTTCAGAAATGTCTCTCATAAATAAAAACATCTGAATATTATTTTAATATGAAAATGTAATTGGTAGATCACATCTTGATTTCTCCCTATCATAAACTTCTTTGATTAATATTGGCAAGGACAATTTCTATTCCTTAGACTTTGTTCTCTGACCTTGTTTCATTCTCCTTAGCTCTAGCTACCTATTCAAAACACATAATTTGGGATTTAATTCATCATGAACTCACTCTGTAGTTAGTTGAAAGTGAAAAAGAATACTTTAAAAAGCAATTCAGTGTTAAATATATTGACATCTAGGGAGGACTATCTCGTTCTACTTATTAGGGAGGAAGACGAGATAAACATATCCCTCCTCCGTGACTATCAACTAAATGGTTGTTGTTGAGTGGAAAAACCTTCATTAGTTTTTATAACTTCAGCCAAATTATCTTTTATCAGCCAAATACCGTTCGTGCTCTGCTAATGGCATCATAAACTTAGCAACTGCTCTTTATACTTGGGTTCCAAATCAGAAAAGCACCATATTACTATTTTACAGAGGTAAACAAACTTTATAGATTAAACACATTTCCCAAGATAACAGGGAATACAAATCAGAACTTCAGTACATGTAAGTTGACCAGTATGCATATGCAAAGCATTCATTTTGGCTTTGTCTCATTAAATCTCACTGCCTAAAAACTGTAAGGTAGTTTACCAAGTTGCTTCCCACTTTGGAAATGCTTATCTTTTCTCTATGACAATAGATAAAATTTTCTTGAAGAGATTGTACTAGATGCCAAATTTCTTGTCATCGTTAACCCCAGCTGGCAACTCAACACCACACAACCACTAGTTCACCTCCTCCATTATGGTGGAATGGAGAGAAAAATCAAAAGGAAAACATAAGGCTGAGATACCAACAGTTTAAAAATGGAAACAAAAATTTCAATTAATAATAGTTCAAATAGTTCAATTCAATTAATAATATTCAATTCAATTAATTATAATAGGTAATAATAGTGGTAGTAAAACAAAAAAATAACCCAACAAACTCACACAAACAAGGAGAAACAAGTGATATACAAGTCAATTGCTCACCACTTTGTGACCAATTTCAGAGTCTGTCCCTGCACCCCAATCAGACCCCTTCTGGGCAACTCGCCCAGTTTACTACATGAACAAGACATTGTATGGTGTGGAATATCCCTTTGGCCAATTTGGGTCACCTGTCCTGGTTATGCTCCCTCGTAGGTTTTTTGTGTACCTCCTCACTGGCAAAGCATTAAACATGAAAGTCCTTGACTTAGCGTAAATGCCATTTAGCAACAATGAAAACAACAATGTGTTATCAGTGTTATTCTCATACTGAATCTAAAAGACAGCTACTAAAGAAATTAACTTTATCCCAGCTGAAATCAGGACACTTGTATACGGATGCAGCTAATTAAGTGAAATAACATTTCCTCTGACTAATTTACAGCTTTCTTACAGTGGTACATGCTGTGAGTTTCTTGGTTTTGGGTTTTGAGATCAGAATTGAGAGTTGAGAATCTACTGTCTCATTTTTGAAATCTTAAGGAAAGACATATGAAAAAATTATGAGGGGAAACTTTTACATGATTTGAAAATAAATGCTTCTGGGGAATCAACCATGACAAACTCATATGGATATCAAACTCTAAATACTGCACTAATTAGATGCCTATTGTAAGATACAAATTAAGATGACTACCTCATATATATTAGTCTTCCTCTAGAGAAAGATTCAGATAGATAGCTACTGGTGAGGTAGATCCTATACTGAATGTTTGTATTGAAATTAATATAAGAATATTTGGAAGGGTAGATGATCGGTGAGACAGAATACCAGATCTAGTAAGATACAGTGCTGAGCATATTAATCTCAAGAAATTAAGCTTGAGGATTCAAATCAGTCTTAGATGTAAAACTTGTAGATTACTAAATCTGTTTAAAAATGCTAGACTGTCATAACAGTCAGAAATAAAATCAAACACTTCACAGAATGGTTAATGTAATTTACATCACTTCTCACCTCAAGAAGACATTTATTTCTCTATATTAAAATATGACAAGTCCAACCAAGGTGTCCTACTCAGGTTTATATGTCTAATCTGCACATCCTCAGGTTAGAGCAGATTAATTCCACACATAAACCTGAGGGATAAATGTAAATAAGTATCTGATATGACTGTTAAAAAACATGTCCACATAGTTATGAATGTGTATGTGATGGAAACACTGGGAGATAATCAGCAGAATGAAGACATCCAGGTAATAGTCACAGGCCTCTGTTTTATCTCTGGTGCTCCTTAGTTCTTATTTAATCCCTGCTTTATATCATGTGTCTCATCCCTCCATTTTCCATTTTCCCAGTGAATAAATGTGCTCTGTATATCCACTGCTAGCAAGTGCACTGGCTAAATTGCCTATAAAAGAATTTCCAATCCAGCTGTTCAAGCAATTAGTCAAGAGGATTCCCTGGGAAACTGCCTTCAGGGATAAGGAAGCAGAACAGAGCTGGCAGATCTTTAAGGACACTACATAGCACACAAGAACTCTCAATTCCTAGGTGTAAGAAATGAGGAAAGAAAGGTAAGTCAGGCATGGTAGGTAAAGACCTGCTGGCCAAAAACAAGGGCAAGAATGAAGTTCACAGGCAGTGGAAGCAAGGACAGGTATCCTGGGCAGAGTATAAGGATGCTACCAAGCTTTGTAGGGTTGGGGTTAGGGTGGTCAAAGTGTGTCTAGAGCTGAGCTTGGTAAGGTACATAAAGAGTAATAAGAAGGGTTTCTGCAGGTATGTCATGCAGAAAAGGAAGATCAAAGGACACATACCTGAGGGAAAGAATGTCATCCAGATGAAGTGCTGCATCCACCTCTGGGGCCCCCAGGATCAGAAGGACATGGACCTGTTGCAGCTAGTCCAGAGAAGGATCACACAAATGACTAGATGGATTAAACCTCTCTTACAAAAATAGGCTGAGAGTTTTGGGGTTGCTCAGCCTGGAGAAGGCTGTGGGAAAATATTCTAGCAGATTTCCAGTACTTATGAGGGGATTTGTATGAGGTGGTAAAATTTTTCAGTGCTGACTGTTGCATTAGAATGAAGAGTTAAAATCCCTTCCAAAAAAATACTTGAAGAATGTTTTATCAAGAAATTTTCATCCTCCAGACTGGTCATTCAGCTACTTATTGTGGCTATTATTTAAAAAAGAAAAAAGAAAAAAGACCCAAAAACAAACAAACAAAAAAAACCCCAAACAAAACAAAAAAATACAAAAAACAACAACTAAGAAACCATAACCAACCAAATACAAAACACTCCACAAAAATCTATTTGCTATTTACAGGGTGCCATAATTTCCCTAAGATTTGCTTCTTTCCTTTCTTCATGCAGATAAAAGCATTGCCACAGGCAAAGAAACAATATCCATGGCCAACCAACAGCTTTTGGAATGAATGCAAGCTTCTGCAAACATTTGGAATTATTTTCATCCTGTAACCATTTAAGGAAACAAATCATTCTGTGTTCAGCCTTAGAAAATTGCAGTTATAAGCCTTTCAATATTTCCAGCGAGATTCTTCCTTTATTAAAAAAAAAAGACATTATTTTATTTTTTAATAATAAGATAGCTCTATTATTGAGTTGCAAAATGACTGATTTGCAATTTTGTAGTCAAAACTGAATTTGAAAAATTTAGAGATGAAATTTTGCAACCCTTACTGATTTGAAATTCTCTAAATAGAAGAAGTACTTTTTTATATGAGACAGGTATCTGACCTAGCCTGAGTAAATAAATATCACACTGGAAAAGTTCATAAGGAACATAACAAAAGAAAAGCACCACATGAAAAGGGACTTTCTACAGAGCTGATTTTGTTAAGTGCTAGCCAAATTAGCAATTACTGGCAATTTAGCAATTATTGAGACCAGAATTTAAAGTTCACTACCCATTACTTAAAATTGCTATCTTAAAAATAGCTTTTCTAAAAAGTAGAGACATAAAAAGAAACAGAAACTTATAGCTTACTAAAGAGCTATCTATGACATACTATCTTCTCAAATATGTGGTCAGTTATCATCAGAGATTTCATTCTTAGAGTGGGCTGTGTCTATACTTGGTGGGACTAACATTGGATTAGTCACCATGGCTACTAATAGTGTTGTTCTTTCAGGACAGATGGGATCCTCACACTGGGATCCTAGTGTCAGCCAGTGACCATGCTGATTCAATTTTTTTTGTCTGTACAGTTCATGTTCCAAGTGAACTAACATTACCACTGTGCATAATCCTACTTTTTTTTTTTTTTTTGTTCCTAGCAGATATGATCCTCAAAGAACTTCTCCCAACCTGCAGAAGTGCTGTAGGCACAGTAGGTACAGACCTGTGGGAAGGTGGTAAGATAAGGGAGGTGTGGATGTATAAATGCTGCTGATGTTCAGCTATATATAGTTATTTAACAAGAAATTGTCTTATTTCTATTATCCAATAGAACTATATGATAGTTATAGGTGATAAAGTCAAATTACACACACACACACACCCCAAAAACCCCAACGTTTTGGCAGATACAGCTTGATTGTATTGAAACTAAATAAAGTATACAAATTTGCATGGAGCAACAAAAATAATTTTGAGTGTATATGGATTCTCAAATATCTTCTTAGAAATAATGTCTGCCTTTTAGCAACCAAAAAATGACAAGAAACACAGAAATGGAGTAAAGTTTACTTTCTACCTGACACAGGTATTTTATTTTCAGAGGCATAAGCAGAAAACATTAAGAGCTGAAATTTCAGTCAATAATTGTTATAGGTACAGCTTGCCCAACTTAAACCCTCCTTAGCATGCAATTGCAATTTTCCTTCAAAGCTCAAACATTTTTTATGTATGGCTCAGCAATGATAATGTAAAATTTCCCTTTCATCAATAGTCCCACCATCGATAGCTGAAATGTGTCAGTGACTTCATATTTTGCACTGGTATTATTATTAGTATATTACCATTCTTGTTGTTAGATTTTTTTTTAATTATTGATTTTATTGCTAAAAGTTTTTTTTCATTTTGAAACATTTATATCTGTTACTGGAAAAAAGAAGCTGGATTTTTTGAACAATAAGATATTTTAACATCTGTGAAATATCCAACATTTGATAAAAAACTCAGTGGGTAATATTCAATAAAGGATTACAGCTTTGGTTTTTGAAAAATTTTAAACTATACTTTTCTCTTTTGACAGGCATGACTGAGATTTTCCAGAACAGAGATCATTAACCAAGCTTTGGATGTAAACTCAAACAATTATTATCTCAGGCCTAATCAATTTTTTCAAAAAATAAACATTTTTATTTTGTTCTTTATTTAATTTCTGCATTTTCTTCTGCATAATATCATACAAATTACATCTATACAAGTGTAAATAAGAAAAATCATATGATTTTTAAAACAATAAATTTTGCATGGTACCAAATTACAAAATTTAATGATGATGTTTTCCAATTTGATTTTTAGTTCTTTTTGTGAATTGTAAGTAGCAGAGAAGCCTGATATTGCCACTCACTACAGGGAAGTACTCAAACTGTACAGCAGATTATATTAAGCACAGTATTTTTACCACTAAAAAATATGTTTAAGGTTATTGTGTTTAGTAAGTGCATAAGCAAACATATATTTATCACAGAGGAGATTTTAGCTGCAGGTAGAAGTGGCGAACTGTTTGGACCTGTTTTTTTTTAAATTATGTTTGGATCTGATTTTATTTCTATAATTAAATTACTACACTGGAGTAGTTCAGTGTGGTGGTAGACATTTAATGTAACAATAAATATACCTTACTTTCAGATGCTTCCTGAATATCTCCACCATTCTCATATGCATTTAGCCTATCCTTTTACAGCAGCAGTAATCAATCAAAAGGCAGCATTGCAGAAGATTCATTAGAAGTGCTTGTCCTTTGAACTTCATCATGAAAAAACAAGACCTTGAAATTGTCCATAACACTCTTCATTGTAGATTTTGGGTGTTTTTTTGCTGAAGGTTTGGATTTTCCTTTGAGTTTTGGGAATACATATTAGATATCAGAGGGAGTTGTACGGATTTTAAATAAAGACACATTTTCTTTAATTGTAGTGAAGCATGACATGATCTGAAAACAGAAATCTTAAAATGTATTTAAAATGAGGCAAATAAGTACAGTAGAGTGCAAAAGAATCAATTCAAGAACATTGGGTAAAAAAGAGATTAAAATATTTCCTTTAGTTCAGGAAATATTGCTTTAAGTTTCAGCTAATAATTCTTATATAAGGAATTTGAAAGTTGAGAGGGAATGAATTTGGTGTGTATGTAAAGACAGAAGGAGGTATATAAAAAATGAAATTTAGACTATCTTCTTTAAACATGCATAAATATTTATAGACTAAGTTGTTACTGAGCAGAGAGTTCATAATTGCAGAGCCTGTAGGACTCATCAGAGACAGGAACTTGAGGACCTGCAGAGTGAAGAATAAACTGCTTGGAGAAATGTCTAAGACGAATTTGGGGAAGCGTGGAGAGGAGATCAAGGACACAACTGTGAAAAGGACTGATTGCATAGAAGGAAGATGCCATATCAGCCTTCTTGCCTTTTGCTGTTGAAAGAAATAGGGAATCAAAACACTGGGGAGAGGGTAGTGTCCTACACTCTGCTGGGCTCTTGAAGGAAGATGGAAGGGGAATGTTCTGGAATTCAGAAGCACAGTGCAAAATTGAGTGAAAATGAATGAGAACTGGAAGGACAACTATAGTCCAAAATTGGATGGGACTACAGTCCAGTATTGGATGGGACACTGATTTGAAGGTATTTCAAGAGGAACAGAATTGATAGTATAGATGGAAATCAAAATGTGATCCATAAGCAGTAATAAGTAAATGCATCACGTCTTAACAAAATGTAAATCAGGGAGATGAAACAGCACAAATTATTAAATGGGATTTCAGCAATTGTTCCCAATCATTCTGCTTCAGGTTTAAACAAGACATGAGCTATACTTTTGACAAATTAATACATTTTTCTCCCAAAGAGGTATTAACCATGACAAAAAAGTTGAAGACATGTAAAAGTAAGTAAAACAAATCTTATTTTATGAATGAAGGCTAAATGTCATTTAAGAGTTAATGTAAATATGCTTGATGGTGAAAACTGAAAATTTTTACACTGTTTGGTTCTATAAAATTGCATTCAGCTTTAAGGTTGATTAGCACATAGCAAATAGGAAGAAAGAAACCAAAATAAAACCCAAGCAACATAGGATAAAGCAATGTCATCTTAAAAAATTCTGTAAACATTTTTTAATAGAGTAGCATTTATGGAATCTGCTAAGAGCTATAGTACTTGGCAAGATTCCAAGGATAGGCTTTATTAAAAGGCAAGACGCTGCAGTGTGACAGGATTTCATTTTCATCAGTCTGTTGTGTCTTTAATACATTTTAATGGTGTCATGTTAGTCAGACTTACCAATACTTCTAGTAACCAGTGTTTGAGATCATCTCAAGAGATATCCCTAGAGGTTACAGGTACTAGATGTTGCTCAGCCCTGAAGGTTGTGCATGTGTTTTCTCTGCCCCTGATTCATTTTTACATCTCTATTGTTTTCCAGTAAGCTGACAAAACTCTTTGCAAAGCAAAACATATCTCAGTTTTCAAACAGCACGATAATATGTATTCAGAAAACTGAACTTAAAGTGATGAATATAAAAAAAAAAAAATGCTCATAATAGACAAATTACTGAAAAAATTATGAAAAAAATACAGAGAAAGAAAGACTTGTTATAAAGTACTGCTAGCCTGTGTCAGTTTGCTTACTGCAACTACCCTTCAAAGGAAATTGCACATATTCTGGCATACTTCACTTGTATCTGAATTTGTCTGCCTTTGGGCACACCTTTTGGACTGGTCCATTGCTCATGTTAGGGATCTGTTCAGTAATTCCTCATTTCTAAAGAACTCTCAAGTTTTGTTTTTCCTCTGCAGAAAACAGGTAACAATACGTAATGGGAGAGAACTGGCACATGATTGATATATTCCTGACACTAAACTAGGAAGAAACTTGGAAGGATACAGAAAATGAAGACATGTTCTCATAGAGAAGGAGAACTTTTGCTCATCTTAACAAAATAATTGCATATGTGGCCTTGTCCTGTTGCTACTTTTGGCCCCTTGACAAACAGTAATGATTGGTATGGTCCCTTGACTTGTTTCCACATGCATATGTCTGTCTAGCTATCCGTCTGTGCAGTGTGTGCATGTGTGAACATAAACAAATAAATTGGTCTAAAAATGCAAAGGAGCGTCTGCTAAAGGAAATATCCAGAAAATTCATCTGCCAAAAATTTGAGTTTTTATATAAATATCCCTTGTCTACAAAGATATTCCAATTATTGAAAATAAAATCCACAATAAATTAGCATCTGTCATAATTTTTCTTCACCTCAAAAAACAAAACAAAACAAAACAAAAACCTGCACCCACCCAAAACTAAACATAAAAACTAAAACAAAACAAGAGAAAAAAACCAGGAGATTGTCTTGCACAACTGGATAGGTCAAAACAACTGTTTTTCATAAATATTCAGTTTAGAGTCCTATCTACTTTATAGGAGCCTTGATTTCTGACTTACTGTTTATTCTAATAAGAAAAAAGTTAGTCTATGACAGCTTCCTGAGGAGTGAGATAATCCAGTTCAATGTCTTAAAATTATATTTTAGTGGAATATCTGATTCTCAGTGTCCACATCACTTGAAAACAGACCTGTCAAAATAGTTGCTGTTGTTACTTTTTAGTATATTAAATAGAATTAGAAAGTTTTTCAGAAATAGAAGCTTTTGTGAGTTTTTTTTTTCTTTGTGAAAGTCTGTGACATTTTTTGAATGAAAAGAGCAAAATGTTTAACCTTTATAGGGTTGTGACCAATATTTTGTATTCTTCCATTTTACATTACAAGTATTTTTCTGTTGTCTTCCCTCACAAGTACCAGGAACAGATAAGGAATGCTGTCCTCATTAGTATACTATCAATGCAATGTTTTGTCATACAGTGCCAAAGGCACTCTCTGATTGCTATCTGAAGCAGATTTTATCAACATCTTCTGGGCATTTAGACCATGTCTACACTTATTTATTAATATGCATCACAATGCTCCACAGGGTTCTGATCTATGATCATACTGCCAAGCAGCTGCTTGCAGCATGCCCTTATCAGTATCTCAGTTGTTTCCTGGTATTTCACCTCATTTTAGATTTGTACAATGCAAAAATCAACCACTAGAACTAGTTTTCTAGATGTGAAATTCTTTTTCCAAGACATGACTGGTTTCTACAAAGGGAAAGTTGAATTTCTAGGGTTACTAATGAATATTGCAGAAATCTGGGGAAATAAGCTATTTTGATTTTCAGTATTTTAAAACACTGAATTTACAAAGAACTAAAAAATGTAGTTTGTTAAAGTGTAAGAAAAAATTGACAGTGAGAAAGAAACTGAATAATGTCTGATAACTACACAGGTAGTTTCTTATATAAAGTAATGATCAGAGCATTAAATTCTTGAGACACAGCTAGCCAGGATAGTTCCTAAATTTTTTAATTTTTCAGTAAAGCTATTTCAGCTGCCAAATCACAGAGCTCAGTCAGCTGTCTTACTGGGCAGTAAAGGCTCATGAAGTCTGCTACTCGTAAACAGTGCTAATATGTTTGCTATTCAATCCAAAGAGTTGCATTTGGGTTTTAGTATTTTGGTATTTACCTTGAAAGATGCAAGCATAGTCTTCATAAATACATATAGTGTTTGCTATAAGAAATCTTTTAAAATAATCTTCATATTTTTGCACTCTGGATCTGCAGTTTTTCTCCTTCATAAACATATCTGAATTTTCATATAAAATATTTTCAACGTAACTCTGCTGTCTCTTACAAAAAAGTTATTCGAAAAACTTTATTTTTTTCTTATTAGCTTACAACACAGTGCTGCTCTCCCACTGACTCTCTAACATTGTTGAACTCTATAACTAATCTTCTGTATCTCTGCCCCTAAGCTGACAGAGGGGAAAAGCAGGAATTCCCAGACCAGATTTTTTTTCTGCTTTACATACTTATTACACAACCAATGTGCTTATTACTCTCCACAGATTGTAAAAGGAGTCTATCTGATAAAATCAAATGTCATTGCCAATAAATTGGTCATCAAAAATAAGATTACATAAGTTGAATGCAGCTGACAATTTGATAACTTTTTTGGTTTCTTCTGGTTGTTTGTTTTTCTCTTTAAGTAAAACACAGTAAAAGAAAACAGTAAAAGAAAAATATTCTGAAACTATCAGATACATATGTAGAAAATACAGCAAAGAAGAAAATGCACTGCATTAGAAGTCTCATTATCCTGAGATCTGAGATACATACTATCAGGTTATAACAGTTTTATTATCTTCTATCCTGTCTTTCCTTTCCATTCAGACACCAGTTTTTCCATGTCTCATGGTCTGTGGTGCAGAATGGAAAATTATGGATCTCTATCTACTACAGAAATAAGAAGACATTACAAAAACGTCAAAATGATGAAAATATTGAAGTACTCTTTCACTTTTCTGGTAGTAACTATAATATATTCGACTTACAATACTGATTTTAGAAAAGACAATAAAAAGGAGAGCATCATGACATCACTATGAATTGCAAAGAATTATAACCTTGAAGAAAAGAAGATTTGAGGGATATTATAAATGGAAACAGATCTCCCTCTTTCTTTTCTCTCTCACACTTCATTTCATATTCATTCCCATGTCCCTTATAAGGCAAGAACCTGGTAGGTGTCTGTCAGAGAGCAAAACCTTATGCACTGAGCTGGAAACCCTGGGATTTTTTCTTTCATCCTTGCACACAAACAAGTTGCTCACTCACACACGTTTTAGAGCTCTTCTCAGTTGTATATGAATGTCTGTGACGTAAAACTACTGGCCTGAAAATGAAACATTAAAAGCAAGGGAGATTATGTCTCATCTTCAGTTCCTTGCCTTCACCACCACAGAGAGGTAATGCCAGGAAAATCGCACTAACTGGATGTATCTAAGCAGGGTCAAGGCAGGAAACTTATCAAGAGAATGTGTCTCTGTTATTCACGTAATTTAAATAGGTATGTCTAACCTACTGGAGAAACAATAATCCATTTGTGTAATAGTGAAGGCCTTGTTCAGAATAAAAATTAAATGCTTTACAAAAAAGGCCAGAAATAAGCCACCTATTTTTCTCAAGTTTTTACAGACATTATTGGCTTTTGAGAAGTAAATTGTTAACTCCCATAAGGTCAGAATTTTATCATAATTCATGCAAATATCATTGAATTTACCCTGAATATTTGTGTTTGTATACTTATAAAAAAAGTTTAAAACTTATATGGTATTTGATTGTCCATTTGAGAGCATCTAAGGTGGTGCTAAACTGTTTCTAACTTTTCAGTTTTGATTTTTTTTTTTTGTTGGATTGATTGCCTATCTGAGATTTTTTTCCTGAGTCATCTTCTATTTTGGGGATTTTTTTGAAATCAGTGGACCTTTTGCATCCTTGTAAACTGATCTGTGACTCGGGAATAGCATGGGAATCTTTCAGAAAAGTATTTTTTATACAGTTACCTGTAAATCCATTTATTCTGTAAATACAGAGAGATTAGATTTCCCTCCTCTAACATATAGAAATTTATCTTGCTTTTTCCACTTGTATTCACTATTGGTCCTGCATAATGTTATTTGTCAGGGTCAACCTCCTAACTTTGTCCAAATTAGTAGCATTTTTTTCTTCCCTTATACTTTGCTTTTATTCTTATATTCGAAAACATTTAAGTAGAAGTACAATAAATATTTAAGCTATTACTATCAGAACAAAATGCACATCACTTACAGCAGCTGATTGTTTAAAAAATAGATGCATATGCTATTTGATTTTTGCTCACTAGAATTGCTTTCTTTTTCCCTTCTTAACAAAAATTCTCTTCTTTTGATCTTATTCAGAAAGGCAGTAATTCTTTTTTAGGACACTTGAAACCCTCAATAGATGCTGATTTTTCCACAACATCTGCCATGTTCCTATTTTTCTGTGCTGAACAGACGTTTTTTAAAAGTAAATGCAGAGCAAAACAGATTTTTCTAAACTTTAATTAGCATTTTTATAAAATACTTCACCCATAGAATTTAATAGGAGAACTCTTTATGGCATGACTGGTTTAGCCCACCAGTAGATGTTGTATTGACATCTTACTTTTCTACTGGACAGAAAAGCCTTGATTTAACCTTTCATGTGCTTTAGAGCTAAATTTTAAACCACTCTGCTCATCTAATTGTATCAGCACTCATTTAACTTCTTTTAATACCAGGACAGTGAAAACCTTATACTGTCCTGCCCTTCTTACAATGAATACTCAGTAGTGAATATATGATGCAATATATCACAAGGGCTTTGTAACTCAAGGTCAAAATTCCCTTTGAAACACTGGTACATTGAAACACATAACTGATGTTTATATCAAAAAACTTTGTCATAAAAATATTCCATATATAGTATTTAGACAGAAAGCTGTGTTTACAGTAAAACCTCCTTTTCTTTCAAAAAGTGACAACTTTCTAAGAATAATTTCTGTGCTAACAATAAAAGCCCCTAACTCTTCACAAATAGGACATTCAGATAATTTTTTTTTCCCCAGCTGAAGCTGTCATAATAATTTGAAATACATTTATTTATATCCATTTTTTCTCACTGTCGCATATTCCCACTCACTGTGATGGCCAAGCTGCACATATGATGATATGAGAAAGAAAAATACACCACCATGAAAAAGAGCTCCCGGGTGCACCACTGGTCAGACAGTATAATTGAAGAGGACTGCTTTCTGATGGGAAATACGATGTACAAAAGAGCTCAAGAGTGTTCAAATGAGCTGCCACTAAAGTGTCTCTGAAAATGCAGAAGTATTTTGTCAATATTGCTGTTGGAGGTCAGAAAAGATTCTGTCACTTTCAGTATATCAGTCTTGTTCCCAGATAATCTCTGCTTAATTCTGAAAAGAGAAGGTTTATTTCTACTATTATGATGACGTTAGCTGTCACAATTTAAAATAAAACAAAAAAGGAAAATCCAAATACATATTCAGTTGATGAATTCTCATCACATTGAATTGTTTCTGACAATGAACGAATATTAAGCATATTCTAGCTGTTCAATTAATTTTTTTAAAAAGCTTATTTAGCATGTTTCATACGCTAGAAAACAACTTTTATAATGACAATGTAAAGTTATATTTAGTTCAGCTTTCACAAGTTTTCTTTCATTGATAATTATTCCTATAAATGTGACTTAAACATTTTTTTTTTACTGTTATTTGTTTTAGTTTAGCTTTGGAGGTTTTGTTTAGTTAGTTTTTGATTTGTTTGCTAGTTTTGGTAGTTGGCTTAGTGGGAGGTTTTTTTTTTTTTTGGTTTTCCCACAAAAACTTTAAGCTGATCAAACATGGAAGCTCTGGAATAAGACTCTTCCTCTCTCCCCGGAATTAGAGTTCTGCAAAGTCTCAGGGTTCCCTGTGTTGCCAAATGCCTTATACAGCTGAAGGTTGCTCTGAAATGTCTCTTAATTGAGCTTGATCTTTGCAGCTCAGTGCACTTCACAGGCACATTTTTATAGTGGTAGAATACTGAAAAAAAGTACTGATTCCTTGTTGTGTTCAGCAGAGCTTGTGTTAGGTCAGACTGCCCAAGGCCTTCTGACAGAAACTAGAATATGTTGAACACACTAAGGAAGGATTTTGTTTGTTTTATCTTTTAATTAGCTCAATACTTGGAAATACAGCTTGGAGGTCAGATAAGCATATGGAGGGCTCATCTCAAACCTTGCCTAGTTAAAACTTCTTCCAAGTTTATTTATCTGAATCATTCTATTGTTTAATTATGTATTTCTAACTGGGACCAAAATATCTTTCAAAAGATACCCTCTGGGGGAAGATGAGGGAATCCTAAGAATGAAATACCTCATCTAACCAGCTTTGAGAATTATAGATTCTTCATAAAAACATTTCCATCTGTTATCACATGTTACCCAAGAAAACACTTTATGAACAGGATGGTTTGTAAATTACTTTATTCAAGAACTGGTGAAAGTGAAATTTGGACATTCAAATATTTCTTACTGTCTTGTAACCTGGAATACAACTGTTCTCTTTGTGCCTAGACCTGCCTAGAATGTCCAAGCAGAAAACTGTAAGCACTTTGAAGCTGCTAGTTTGATATCCCTTTGATTCCGGTCATATTGATATAAAAGTCTGCAGGCGTTTTTTGCCCTCATTATTCAAGTTTCATGTTGTTTAACTGTCTTGTTGTATTTAGGCAAAAAATGTGGATCAAAGTAAAAACAAAATGTAACTGGTTTTTAGACAAAAAAAAAAAAAAAGTTAATATAGTTATAATTTATTTATTCACAGCATTAGACATTCTTTCCCCCTTCATCAGTTTCTTTACTTCATCTTTTTTTCCATCTTCGTGTCTCTTTTTCTCCCAAATGGATGTATCTTACTTTTTTATGTATTTTTTCTTGTCCCAAGTGTAATTGTTATATTCGTTATATGAATTCATCTCATACATAAAAATCATAAATCATACTTTGCTTTTCCTCACTTAAGTTTTGATTTTGAAAGCAGATATACACCTGATTTGGAACATTTTAGAGCATTTTAGCAGCAATCATTAAGAGAAAAATGTAGTTACTCATGAACTCACCCATCAAAAAAGGTGATGCTGACCAAATTCTTACCTTGCATTATAAATTCCAGACTCTGTCTTAACTGTCTCTTCAGTTCTTGCAGTTCTGTATGACACGCAGTGCACGATTTTTAATGTTATCTGTTGCCAGTATAATAGTCATAATACAGGGAGATAGCAGAAGAGATTTTGCACTTTTAGAGACCAGATACTTTACTGATAGAGATAACAGGGATGGTCCTGTGTGCAGAGCTGCTTCTTTAGTCAGTAATTCCTTTGGTGATGTAGGACATCACCAGCTAGTCATCTGAAAATATGAATTTATGACTGTCTTGAGAAAACTGAATACTTGGAAATAGGTAGCTGACTGAATCTTCCTATTGAATATTTCTCTCATTTTGCAATAGTCATTCAGGGGATATAACTTTGGGTAGCTCTAGAATTATATATATATGTCCTGCTATGCCCAGCCCAATTTCTACACCCAAATGTCTTGACTGAACAAATGGGTTGAGGGATTGAGAGAATGTATTGAGAGCAGTGCTGAGAAGGAGTTGAGGTAGTTGGTGGATTAGAAGCTCTACATAACCCAGCAATATGCACCCAGAAATCCAACCATATCCCAGGCTGCATTAAAGCTTGACTGGCAAGACAAGACCGATGATTCAGCTCCCCTACTCAGCTCTCAAGAGATCCCACAATGGAGTACTGCATCCATCTCTGGGGCCCCCAACATAAGAAGGACATGGACCTCTTCGAGTGAGTTCAGACAAGGGGCAAGAAGATGTTTTATCTAGGGTTCCAGCACCTCTCCTATAGAGACAGGTTGAGAGAGTTGGAGTTGTTCAGCCCAGAGAAAAGAAAGCTCTGGCAAGACCTTCTAGCAGCCGTCAAGTGCCTAAAGGAGATGTGAAGGAAAGTGTCAGGCCTTTTTACAAGGGCTTGTAGCAATAGGACTAGAGGTAATGACTTTAAACTGAGAGAGGCGAAATTCAGATTAGCTATTAGTAAGGAATTCTTTACTGTGAGGGTGATGACGCACCAAAACAGGCTGCCCAGACAAAATGTGGTTACCCCATCCTTGGTAGTCGAGGCCAACTTAGATGGGATTTTGAGAAACCTGGTGTAGTGAAAGATGTCCCTGTCTATGGCAGGGGGCTTGGAAACTTCTACAATTCTTTGATAAAAATCCTCAGTGGACTGTCCCAAATAGTCAACATGATATACTCCATTTTATCAATAAATAACAAGGAGGGGCAAGGAGGGGCAAGGTGGGGCAAGGCAAGGCAAGGCAAGGCAGGGCAGGGCAGGGCAGGGCAGGGCAGGGCAGGGCAGGGCAGGGCAGGGCAGGGCAGGGCAGGGCAGGGCAGGAAAGGAAAGGAAAGGAAAGGAAAGGAAAGGAAAGGAAAGGAAAGGAAAGGAAAGGAAAGGAAAGGAAAGGAAAGGAAAGGAAAGGAAAGGAAAGGAAAGGAAAGGAAAGGAAAGGAAAGGAAAGGAAAGGAAAGGAAAGGAAAGGAAAGGAAAGGAAAGGAAAGGAAAGGAAAGGAAAGGAAAGGAAAGGAAAGGAAAGGAAAGGAAAGGAAAGGAAAGGAAAGGAAAGGAAAGGAAAGGAAAGGAAAGGAAAGGAAAGGAAAGGAAAGGAAAGGAAAATAAATGGATATGATAAATTTACCATGATTTTCCTCATCTATTATACAGAATAACTACAAATGAATAAAATAATTCCTCTTGCATAACTAATGTAACTGAACTTTGTCACAAGAAATTTTCAGTTCTGGATTTGCAGGGATATGGATGAAATGCAATGCAAAAATTAGTCTTTCAAAGGCAGCATATTTGAATAAAACTAAGGAAATTCCATCATAAAAGCTATTTTTTTTTTTTTGTAGACATCAGTCATCTTTTCCAGCTGTTTGTTATTGCAGATCTTCTGTCATATCACCCCAGTATTGTCATATTTCATTGTGTAATTTTTCTACAGGGGGTACTTAATAATGTGTGTGGTTTTATTGTGTATATGATTTTGCTGGTCTATGTGACTGTATTATTCACAAACAGCCAGAGATGCACTCTTCCCACAAAATATTAATGAGTTTGCTATCTCCTGTTTTTCACAGTAGGCACCAGGAAGTTTTAAGCTACCTCCCTGAAAACAGTCATACAGGTTGGTTTTCAGTATCAGAAAAATTGTAGTGGTATTTCATTGGTCCCACGAGGAAATCTTAAGGAAAATTTCAAAACTAGCCAAGACTTTGTATCATGGTAGAGAGAATATTTAACAGGAGGCTTGCTGCTCTTTCCACCTCTTTGTTCAGTTTATCAATAGATGGCAGCAAATAGCCCTTTTACCTCTGATCTCCAGCCCAGAGGGTTTCACACACTTACTTATTTAGAGTTCTTTTCTATTTCTTCCTTTCTTTCTGAGACAGTCATGTACAAGATTATGTTATAATGCAGTTAGACTATACAATGTATACTTCTTCAGTATGTAACTTCTTCAGGAGATCCTCGCTGGGAAGAATTAATAGGGTTTCACTGAGAACTGTAAACAGTTCTTGCCAAATCCAAGTTAGCAAGGAAATGTGTATGCATCCTGTAGAAATTCACTGAAATAATTCAGTGACAGATTGAAATATCCCATATTTAAGTTCCCATTTACTGACAGGCTGTAAGACTTAGCTGCTGAAATCAAGGTTGCAATCTATACTTTTGATAATTTTTTCCACACATTCCTCAGTTTCAAGTTTTGGCAAAGTTTTTTTCTCGGCTTAAACATTCACAGTATTCCTTGTGCAGCTCATCCTAGAAAAACACCTTGAGCCTAGTCAGTCTGGATACAAAGGATGTCTACATATTTCTGAGGGGAAAAAAAGCTTTCTGGACTACAGAATGTCTCGGCAGATTTCACTCTATGTGCTCAGAAATGCTTTTTTCACTTCCTTTAGCTGTATCCTGAAAAGCTTTTGCTTTCAAATAGGGAAAGGGAAAGGGAAAGGGAAAGGGAAAGGGAAAGGGAAAGGGAAAGGGAAAGGGAAAGGGAAAGGGAAAGGGAAAGGGAAAGGGAAAGGGAAAGGGAAAGGGAAAGGGAAAGGGAAAGGGAAAGGGAAAGGGAAAGGGAAAGGGAAAGGGAAAGGGGAACTACTCTGCCCTCATGAGCACCTGGAGTGCTGCATTCTGCTCTAGGGTCCCCGGGAAAAAAGAAACATGGACCTGTAGGAACAAGTCCAGAGGAGGGCCAAATAAATAATCAGAGGGCTGGAGCATCTTCCCTATGAGGACAGGCTGAGAGAGACTTGCAATTAAACCTGGAGAAGAGATGGCTCTGGGAATACCTTATAGCAGCCTTCCAGTACCTAAAAGGGATTTAAAAAAACAGAGGAAAAGTGATTTTTACATGGGCAGATTGTGATAGGACAAAGAGTAATGTTCTTAAAGTAAATAAGGTGAGATTTAGACTAGATATTAGTAAGAAATTCTTTACTGTGAGTGTGATGAGGCATTGGAACAGGTTGCCCAGAGATGTTCTGGATGCTCCGTTCCTGGAAATGTATAAGGCCAGACTGGGTGGGGCTCTGAGAAACCTGCTCTAATGGAAAATGTGCTTGCTCAGGCAGCGGGGAGAGAACTAGATGATCTTTCAGTTCCTTCCAACCCAAGATGCTATCCTGCAATTCAATGATTCTATCAGCTTTGATGAGAATCATCCTTGGAATCAGTTTCCTGACATCTGAGCTAGCAACACATTCTTTAACTGACACTGCAGTAAGTGTACTCTTTCTCACAGTATGTTGCCATGATGATGCTCTTGGGATATAAAAATAAGATAGTAAAAAAAAGATTAAAAATATTTTGATGTAGTGTATGTTAGAAAGCTGAAAAAAAAGGGGGAAAAACCACCTTAAAATATCAGCTTTTGTGACACCTCTATATAACAAAAGCAATTAATTTAACTCAGAACCATGGGCCAGACATGTTCCTAATAAAAAAAGGACGGGAAGAAATGTTGAGTGTTCATGTGAGATCCCACGTAGTTTGAGGACTAAATTTACTATCTAAATACATCCAAATAAATTGAAAATTCTATGAATCATATTTTTTTTTTTTCACAGACAGATAATTTTTAGTTTTTAAAATAAAAATATGCGGGGGGATGTTTGTTGTTAGGAATCTCAATTCATCTTGGATGATTTTACAAAAAAAAAAAAGTATGAATTGATTTGAAAAAAAGGTAGGCATTATTAGAAAGGAAGGTAGAAAAAAAATAACGGTGCACCCTTTTAAATATCCTGGAAATTATAGATGTTGAATGTGCATTTAAACAATTACCAATGTGAAATGAATTTAACACAGGTTGTGTAATTTATTGTCTGGCAGTGCTTAGTTACTTAGTTAAGCCAATAAAATTATTGAGATTTGGAAATAAAAATGAGAGTTTGTCTTCATTTACTCAAGATGTCCTTCACTTGTAACTCACATTTTAATTATACATATTGAATTTTTTATAAATTATTTTTCTAGACTAGTTATAATTTTCTCTTTTGAGATTTAACATGTCATATGTGAAATGAATTGTAAAAGATCATATTTTACTGCTACATCTTGAGCCAATGTTGTGAAGGAAGTGAAAAATGCTGCATTCAATGTTCAGGCCACTGCAGTTTTTGTTCTTGCTACATTACCTGTGACAGAACAAGGATGTTCCCAGCGAAACACACTTGTATGAAGTCAGTGAGGCTGAATTGCCAGTGACCAGTCCATCACTTCCTAATTAATTTTCTGTTTTCTTAAATTGTCATGCTTTAATTATTTTTAGAGAAAATATTATGTGAGAACCCATCACTGGGATACTACTAGGCAAATAAATGTATTTCACTGTTGTAATGTATTGAGCCTGACTGCCTTCAGTGTGCACCAAAGCCAGTCTATCACTCTTCCTTCTCTATTGGATAGGGGAGAGAAAATAAAACTAAAGGTTCATGGGTTGAGATAAGGACAGGGAACTGAGTCACCAGTTACTGTCTTGTGCTAAATGGACACAGATTAGGGAAAATTAATTTATTATATGTAAAATTGGACTCGGAGGATGAGAAGTGAAACCAGATCTTAAAACACCTTCTCCTTATTCCCTTCCTTCTTCCTGGGCTGAACTTTAGTCTCAATTTTCTCTACCTCCTCCCCTCAAGCAGCATTAGGGGACAGGGGATGGAGGGGGCTGGGGCTGGTTCTTCACATGCTCTTTCTGTCACTTCTTCCTCTTCAAGATGAGGAATCCTTACACTCTTTCTCTGCTCCTACATGGATTTTCTACTACTAGATACAGTTACTGGATACAGTTCCCCATGAACTTTATCAACCTGAATCCTTCCCCTGAACTGCAGGTCTTCTTGAACTGCTCTAGCATGGGCATCTTTCACAAGGTGCAGTTTTTTGAGTGTTTATCTTCTTGCAAGCTGTTTGAGGCTTCTGGAAGTAGTTGTGAGTTGATGGCCTCGGTGTGAAGGTCTTCCTTGTTAAAGAGAATTTAAGGATGGTGAGCTTCAAGACCCTGGGACATTCTCCTTCCCGGTCAGCTTGAGCATAGCTGTGATCCCCTGACACCAGGTCCAGTCAATGGCAAGGCTGAACATGTATTCCTGGGGTTACACATGCCCATGGACACACACACTTCAGCACAAATACAAGAACAATGCCTTTTCAGGTATCACACACAAAATCAGTGCCAACTTAAACACAGACTATACAAATTATCTGAACCTGTTCTTACTTGCTCCTTCAGTATAAAAGACAAGAAAAGACAACTAACTATTAACAAGGGAACAAAACAGGGAACACTAGGAGATAGATGGTGTCAGAAAAAAATGGAATAAAGGAAGAGGTATAGCTAAACAGAGCAGAGGCAGAAGCAGAATTAAAGGGGAAACATCATGCCAGGAGAAGTCTGAGAAGGTAGGTTATAGTAAAAACAGAATATTTCCTTAAAGAAGGATCATATTGTATCCTCAGCTCCATGACCTGTTCAGGCATTGAGACTCTCCTTCAAATGGCCATCCAATTCACACCCTTAAATTTAGAGATTGTGTGGTCATACCAGCAATAATGACACTAAATTCTGTGATTTGGTTTTCAGAAATGCATCCCTCTGTGCAACTATTTGTTTTTCCCTTCTGAAACCATTTCCACTTTATAAATAATTTTCCATTTACAAGAGGAATAGTACATCCTTACTTTTTGTTTTACCATGTGTCAGAATTATATCTTCATCAGAGATCACTGTATGGTAAGCTAATAAAAAAAAGAATTGTGCAGCATGATGCTAGTTGTAGGTGGCCCACTTCCAAGAGTACCATAAGTTTTAGCAGATGTTGGCCAGACTGTGCTAAATATGTGTCGGCAACTTTAGGAATCTCAGAACTCTTCAGTCAATGATCCTACATCGCTGCTGATGGGTTTTTTACTATTTTGTTTTGTTGGTTTTTTTTTTTTTTTTTTGGATAACAGATGAACACAGACTCATGTAAATAGCAGAGAGAATATGCAAATAAAAACCCATTGTGAGTGATGGTGCAAAGTGTCAGAGAGCAGATAGGACCAGCTGCTCCCTAATGGATGGGAAGTCAAGTGAAATAACATGCCAGCAGAGCGGGAGTCTTGACATCCAGAGTATTGCTCTAAAGTACCCAACCAGGAGGAGCAAAGCAGGAGCAGATTCAGAGACAGAAAAAAAAAAATCTTTACAATATCACCTTGGGCTCTTATCTTCTCTGTATCATAAATCTCAGGCTTTGACATTCTTATATTCTAAACCCAGAATATGCTAAATATCCTTGTTTATGTTACTGCACAGCTCCCTGTCTCTGTCATGATATCTGTAACCTAGGCACCATTGCAGAGCATGAAATTCTGTTATAAGAGACTTCATACCAATCTGTTAATAAAATAATTTGGAAAGCACCTGAAGTAGAATATTACAGACTTCTTAATGAAGCTGACAGAAAAAAAACCCTGCAAATTAGCAGAAAATATATCAAATTTCACAAAAACCTTAGGTTTCCCCAAAACACAAACAAAATGAAAAAATCCAACTCCAACACCAATCCCAAATCTCAACTTTATATTTAGGGTTTTTTTAATACTAAACTGAATGAAGAATCTTTGCTACAATTCTTATGTGGAGACTTCTATAAGGATATATGCTGCTAAGGTGCTACTACATTAATGAAGGGGCAAACTCCTCAACTAGTTATTTTCAAATATATTGAAAGTTTTGTTTTCTTGATCTACCACTCAAAACAGCAACTCAGAATCAATGGCAATAAATTTTTTGTCCCTGTACTGTATATTTTTTTTATTTCTGACTCCTACTATGAGCCTTTTTCTCTAACTATTAATACATATTGACTGTAGCAGTGTTTTAGTATTTAAAAATATTTTACCATTATAAGAGGTGTTACTTAGGAAAATGGTTTTAGTTGAAAGGAATTATGACTCATTGGGTAACAAATCAGAGATGTTAGCATCTAAATATCAAGAAATATTGAGATATAAACTTATCCTTTTAATCCTCTAAACCCCCCTCTAATTCATTTTTTCCTGTGTATATTTGTAGCACTGGATCCTAGATTATCTATGCATAATTCAGAAAAAAACACCCAAAACTGATCATTAAATGTTTTAATTGTTCATTAAATATTAGCTAATCATCAGATCAAGTAGCATTTAAAATTATAGCTTGAATCAAATGTGCAAATCTAAGAAAATACTTCTTGGATTTCATATTTTTTTCCAGTAACTCATTTCTGTACTGTTTTTAATGAAAGCCCTGTTACTTTGTATTTCCTTATCTTTGGTTTCTAGAAGGGAGCTGTCTAAAGCTTAGATAGTCATAAGATTGTTTTCACTTGGGGGAGAGAAATAGATACCTCCAGAAGAAGATTCTTCTTGCTGTAATCCAACACACATAAACACCTCAGAGGCACCTATTTCTCTGCTGACTGCAAAGGGAGACTGTATGGATGACTTAGAATCAGACATATAATTTTACAGTTTTTGAACCTCAGGAGACAGACCAAAAAAGCGTTTTTTTAGAAATACCAAAAATTCACAGTTGTATGTGTGTGTATTTGTAGGAGGGTCAAAGACTCAAAGTTTTGCTTGCTTGTAACTGGAACTGTTTTTAAGAGGAAATCAAAGCACTAGTCCTAAATGCATGAGGACACATTTATGCTGGAAAAGACTTCCAGTAAATTTAACAGAGAGCTTTCTAAGGATATGTTTCATTTTAGGAGCAGTAAAGAAACGTATCATTACTATTCATTTTAATAGCAGGCTAAAACCATTGCTTGAGAGATTTTTCTAGGCCCATTTCCTACCATTTCAGTGAACTGCTCTGGCGTTTTAAGCTGTATTTCCAATTATATAAAGAATAACCTAAGTCTAGAACTGCTGAGCAGTAGGCAGCTCAATCATGCACAAAAGCTTTCCTTATTCCCACATTACTAATTCTCTCACTTTTCACCAATAGTCCTACAGTATGGTACACAGAAAATGATTATAGGCTGGTTCCACAGTAAAACTTCTTTAGGGAAAGGTATTCTTTCATCTCTGTTATTAGCAAACTCATGCAAATTGCAAGTGACCTGATTAAAATTTTTGCATCTCTATGAAGAGTTTCTAAGCTTCTAACTTGCTATGGAATATGCTGAAATTTTCTAAGACAATAATGGCTAGTACTTGCTAAAAGTTTTGCTTAAGCTCTGGCATTGAGAGATATCTTCATAAGATATGCTTGATCAACTTAGTTAACATACTTGTATTTCTAATTAAAGCACAGAACAGGAGCAATGAAAGCAAGACATTGATTATTTTTTATATATGGTGGAGTTTCTGCCTATTTGTAATAAATGACAGTAATAAAACTCAATAAATTGTGAGCTTTGCTAACAAAAAATATGATGTTGTTTTCACAGTAAGTGATTTAATTATGCCTTTTTAAACATTAATAGAAAACTTGGACAAGGAATTTGGTACTAAATGGTGCTAAGCATTGAGTAAAATGCCAAACTTGTCTTTTGGCTTTTTTCTTTTTTAATATCCATTTCAAAAACAGAAATTTATTTATTTTACCTGAAAAATAGATTGAAGGTCAAAATTAAGAAGTTTTCAGGGGGTGTTTTAATTAGATACGGTTAAAGCCCCACAGAGCTCCTGTCTTCTGTCTTTAATTCCCACTCTGTGAAAACCTTCTGAACTTTCACTGATGCTTTATTCAGATGTAATCAGCATCCTTCAATGAAACTCTAATTTAAGGAGAATTCATTATAATAGATGACTTATTTAAATAGGTCAAAAATTAATGCTTCTGAGCCAAGAATTGCAAGTTCTAAAATGAAGGTAAGGTCTTATGTTGACAGAAAGCTATGTCAACACTTATCACTACTGAAAGCAATTTGTATCTCTATATGGCTATATCTCTATATAATGATGTATATATGGCCATAAAAATAAAATTTATAATGAAGTCTCTCAAAGTGTTTTGCAAGCATATTAGAAGTGTCCCTTGAATATTCTAATGTAAATGATATTACTCTACTTTATTGCCTTTTATTTTCCAGATGAGCATTATATATAATAAACCCAAGGACATCTAAATTGCCTATACTCATGTAGTGTGTCTAAAACAGATATGAAACAAAACAAACTGGGTTTCTCAACTCATACTGTCTCCCTGTAATTAACAGGATACTACAAAGCTGATTTTCAATTACTTTATACCTGAGGTAGTCATGTCTCATGCCTTGTAGCTGCAAAGCTTTGCTATAATTTTTGAATTGATGGCACTCTAAAATGTATCGTCACTTATCCAGGTCACTATAACACTGACTAAAGATGTTGAATACCTTGGATAAAAATACTGAAGCATTATTTCAAAATTTATTGATGAAATACATTTACATTTAAAGCTACAAGACAGTGGAAAATTGGATCATCCTACTTAGAACACAGATATCAGAACTGCAATATATTAAATGAGGCAATGTCTGTAGGAAAATACATACTCCTTCATTAGACCAGATGTGTGTTCAGAACAACTGAGATGGTTTCAGGCATGCAAATCAATTTTTAGGGTTGAAATGATGTGCAAGCTGAGAACAATTTGTTCTGAGTTTAACTTAGAAGTATGGTAATCACTGAGATAGTTTGATGGAAGAGTTCATTCATAGCCATGCAAGGGAAAAAAGTGTTCCAATTGAAACTATGAGGATATCATTATCTCTCATTAAAGATTATCTAAATAATAGTAGATGTTGGCACCAGTGGTGTGCATAGTATACTGTAAAATACAAAACCACTGCCACTGAGATTACATTTACCAATTTGGCTTATAAATATAGTTTCTTCCCTGCCTTTGGGCTTCTTGAACAGATAGTAACCAAGGTCAGATACTGAGTGAATTCTTAGTGAGAAAAAATCTTTAAAATATGATTGCATGCTAGAGAACTTACTGGGGTTTTTAGACTTAATTATGTGGGTTAAATGATTGCTACTTCACTGAATACAGAGTATTTTATGGAGTAACATGATAGTTCTGTACTATGTATTCCCTCAAGTATAAGATAAAATAACTGTTTTCCTCAACATAGCTCTTTCCCAAACTGAATTGTCTCCTCAACTCCAAGACAAAAACAATAAGAGGCAAATGAAGATTTTCCTGGGACTGTGGGATAAAGGAACCATACTAAAGTTTATTTTACCTACAAACAATTAATTTCATCATGTCCTCTTCTTTATCAGTTGTCTCACAGCTGATCTTAGAGAATCCTGCTACTACATTTGTAATACTCTATAGAGAATCTGAACAATTTTTTTTTCTTATATATAATTTTACTGAAGATTCTCTATCTGAAAATTTACTTATTCCAAAAGTATTCTAAAATACAAATATAATTTTTAATGTGAATTCTTGATGATAGTAACATTAGCTTCAGTTTTCGATGCCTGTAATTCATGATGTGTGATAGCACCGATCTTCAAATGTCAAAGGCAGTGCAATCAAAAAATCTTATACAGACTTTGCACATCTATGCAGAGAGAATTTGGAGGTGTAAGCTTATGTGGAAAGGGTGTGTCTGCTCCTCTGAGGGCATTTGATCAAAGAAGCCACAAACCAGAACATATAGAGACAAACCAGCCTGACACATGATAAAAGCAGTCATAAGAACAAACCTGGTCAGTGGCATGAATTAGTAATAGTATGTGGGATGTGAAAATGTTTTTTCAAAAGGGGAGATGTGGAAAAGGGAGGAGAGGACCAGAAACATACCTGGTCAGCCACATGAATCAATGGGCTATCAAGGATCTGCAGACAAATCAGCACTTTGCAACTGATAAGAATGCAAGCCTGGAGGTTCTACGTGTTTGAGGGAGTCAGTGGGACTGTGCCAAATTGTGATGCAATGGGTGGGGAAAGGGGGAGCAGAGAGGTACATTAAAGGAGATAGTCAGAAAAGGGTATAAAAGAGGCCAGCTATGTGTAAAACTGCGCCAATGAGTATATTCTTAGGCTGAACCCTGCACCTGATCAATGATCCTATCTTCTTATAACTTACTATGCCTTATCTTAACCCTCTCTCTGTGTAATCTCACTTTCTATGCCATGTGTGTGTCCTGCAAGAGCTCAATACCATCTGCCCATGAGCCCTGTGTGTGAGCGAAATGTGGTGCCGAACGCTGGAGTCAAATTTGAGCTGGGCTATTGTGTCATCTCCCAGAGCCAGCGGGGTCTACATGTCATCAACTGGGGGGGGGGGGGGGGGGGGGGGGGGCGTGGTCTTTATAATTATGTATGTCCCAAAAAAAACCAGCTACTGAAGGGACCAGGGTGAGTGAGGTGAGTGAGGGACCTGGCAAAGCCCATATTCCTAGCTCCAGCTGCTAGACAATGGCTGTCTGCATCTTCCCAAAACTGTGTGATGTGTGTATTTTGTGTAAAATCACAAACCGATTTTAAGTTGTACCTGCTGGAGAGTAGGCAGCTTGGGTCTCAACAGGGGTCTCAGGTCCTGGCAGGACTATGCTGGGCTGTGGGTCTCTGCCCGTGGGACAAGTATGTGACTGCTGCATGTTTGTTGCAAGCATTGAACTGGACCTGCTGGATAGCAGAAACCTCTGGAGTGGGTGGGAAAGAGGGGCTGGAATCTAGGCAGGGGTAGAGAGTATTCAGAGGGTATGTGCTGGCACTCAGGAATTCACAAATGCATGTGTGCTTCTGATCCTGGAAAATTCACAACTGGTTAAGCCTGCAAAGAGGAAAGTGGCAGTTCTGCCTCTTAGCCTGGGCAAAGACCCCAGGTTCCTTGGCACTGTGCTGGGCAGAATGGAGTCCTGGCATGAGCAAATGGAGGAGGCAAACGCTCTCCCATTAACATGTGAAAATCTAGAAAGAATTTAACCAAATTAGTTGTTTCAAGGTTTTCAAAACTGAGGTTTATCAAAGAACATTTTGCATCTTGAGACACAATTTTTTTCAGAGTACATTTTAAATCTCAGTGAAACCAAAATTTTAGAAGTCCAAATGTCTTTTAAGATACTTCAATAGAAAAAACCAAAAAACATCACATCTGCCTCTACCTACAGTCTGATCCCTAGTCATCTGTGTGGATTTTAATTACTGGTTGGCAACCATGCTAAACAAATTTGAGCTGTTACTTAATTTTTAATTAAGTTGGGAAGATTCCCTAATCAGCCTTTGAAAATGACACCAAAGCTTGCATACATGCACATTTCTTTGATTCTTCTGTCCATAATTCCTTAAAGTCTAGGAATATGTAGACCTCACTTTTCTTCTTACAAATTATGTAAGTAGTTTGCTGAATTTATTTGGATTATTTCACATTTTTAATTAGACTTTATGAAATATAATTTATTGCAAAGTACTCAGAGAAGAATGAGTACTATCTATCTATCTCAAGATATTTTAAATTACATAGGATTTGACTGAGAGCAGCAAGCCTGTTTAAAGAATCCAAAATATCTGGCTTGCGGTGAAAAACTAATCCATTCTCTCAATTTGAAATATGCAATAATAATTAGTCCACAATAGAAATAAGTAATTTGCCTTAGAGCTCATTTGTTTTGAATTCATGGTGGTTTTTTGTGGACGTTGAGTATATTCTATGTTCTTACAAAGCAGACAGTAAACATCAAGCCAATGAACTGGAAAATCGGAATAAATACAATACTTAGAGTATAATATTACTGCCCAGTGGGATTTTTATTACCCACTAGCTGTAAAAAAAAAAAAAAAAAACCTACTGAAATATGATTTATGGTATCTATAATTTTAAACATTCAGTAGTATTCTATGACAATCAAGGGTCATAATTTTCACATAGATGCACATTGGTACTCAAAGTTTCTTTCTGTAAAAACAAATCAACAGACTGAAAATTAGTTTCCATGGATTGAAAATGGCTCATTTAGTCTGAAGTAATTGATTCACAAAAGTCGGGGACATAAACATTAGAATGAGTTTAATCGAATGTTTAATCAATAATAATGTTGAATTTTAAGCTGACATCAGGTTATTAAAATGAACATTGCTACAGGAGGTAAAAAGTTATGAATGATCTGCCACTTGAGACATGAAAACTGCAACTCATTCTAAGTCTGGCAGGATTCTAGGTATTGCTTCTCTTGATGCCTGGGTAACTGTTGCTTACACTCTACTTATTGCATACTTACTGAGATTAAAACTTAGTTTAGACTAAATTTTTATCTCCTTGGATGGCATTTTCCCACAGTAATTACAGAAGAATTCAGATTCACCATTTTTAAAGGTGGCAAATAATCTATTTCATGAAAAGAGAGATACACACAGAAGCCTGTTCAGCTAATTAAATATCTTAGGTCTAAATTCCTACAGCACACTGGTGCACTTGTAATGCTTCCATTCTGCTCTTCTCTTTCTATTCTGTTGTTGAAATAAGCTTCAAAACATTGACAGGTTTTAGGAATTAAGCTTTTAAATACCAATTAATTTCTGACCATGTAGGGTTACACACTACCTCATCATGTTCCATAATCTCATAGATTCTAAAATGCTGAAATAAGCCTAGAGTAGAACATCAAGAGAATAGAATGGTAAAAGTAGGATTAGCCTTTTCAGACTAGTGTCATATATTTCATGTAATTGTAAGCTGGGTCCTTAAATGGAAAAGGTCTTGCAAACCATGCCTTTAAACAAACAGAGACAGCTACAAAATATATATATATATATATATAAAATTCTTATTCAAAAGCATTGTCATTGCCTTAGTATAATTTAATCTTTGAGGTAACTCTCTATATAGATGCATCATCTTTTCACTACCAGAGTTCTGTACCTGTTCTCATGTGAATGTCTGCAATTGACAGGGATGAAAAATAGAAATGAAAAACACAAGCATCTACTCTCTAGGGAGCTGGGAACAGAGGCACAGTGACTGCCAAGAGACACAGTTACTGCCAAATAGAAGTAGGAGTACTCTCAGAATAAGTAGAGATCTGTGCCCAGTTTCTTATTGGAAACTGATATACTAAAGTACACACCAAAAGTACTAAAAATAGATCATGCAAAGGAGAGCTAGGTAGTACATACAAATTTGGTGTAAACAGGGTAATTTCCAAGTCAGCGATATGTTTCTTGAGATGCCCAGTTCAACTGACACAGAAAGACATAGTTTAATTCATGTGACTTGTAGATTAACACAGACATTGACTTCCAAGGGGAGGTGTAATCACTGGGTCTTGGGCTACAGGATGAACCAGCTGCTCTTTTCTTGGGTAGGAGCTGGGAATACCTTTGGCTGCAGGAGGTGTCCCCTGGTCAAGCTGCTAAGGCAAAGGAAGGAGATGCAGGAGGAGATGAGAAGAACATATTTCATCAGGGAAGATTTATGGGAAAGTGTCAGAATCTTTGCAGAGATCTGGCACAGTCCACAGCTTAAAACCCATGGCAAACAGGAGGAATGTTCAAAACCTGTGCTTGAGCAGGGGTAGCACAAAGATTTCCAGGACCATGAGACTTGGAAACTGGAAACACTTAGGGCTCAAAGAGATGAGCAGACTCCAGGTGGTGAGGCCCTGAATCATACTCTTAAAGGGAAAGGAAACAGGAACACATGCATATTGTCAACTCCTGGCTGCAGAGTTGTCATATTCAGGACTTTGGTTCCTGTAACTATGAACCCACTTCAAGGAATAAGAGCTGCAAAAGATAAAGAGGATTCAGGCATCACATTTATCTGTGAATAACACAACGAAGAGAACTTTAAGCAAGATTAATCATAGAATGGATACCAAAGCCTGAAATACGCAGGAGAATGTGCATAGGAAAGGGAAATGGAGATGATGTTCATATTTCCCTTGAAACAGTGAAGTGACTCTACATCCATCTGAAGTGCCCTTGTTCTAACGTGTACACCACAGGATAGAAACAAGGAACTGGATTCCAATAAGAAATTACAGAGAATAGTTAATATATAACAGAGTATTATGAACAACTGAACTATTGTGATGATAGTAGAATTTGAAAAAAAGATAGGCAGAGAAGGTTACAAGCTATGTAAGGAGTTGTGGAATGCAAGTCCTGGACTTCAGATGCTGCTGTACTTGTCCTGCAGCTGATAACTAAAGAATATCTGTCTTACTGCAATGATAATAAATGGCAGCTGTGACTACAATGACTAGAGCTTCAAGATCCTAAGGAAAGACAAGAAGGCAAGTGTGTTGGTGCATTTTTATTGTTAATTGTTTAATCATTTGTACAAATGGTTGATCCCAAATACCTTTCCTCTCTGAAATTAAATGGTTTCTCCCTAAGTTCTCCCCACCTCATCCTGATATCCTTCCCTATTTTTCAAAATGGTCTATGTCAATTTTCCCCTTCTGCAACCACCCTAAATTCCTGGTCACCCATCATTGTATGTATGCCCTGTCCCTTATTCCAGACCCTTCTTTATCCATCATTGTAAACACTGTCCTTTGTTCTAGACCCTTCTCTGTCCATCTCCTAACCCTTGAGGCCCCATTGGCCTATGTGACCAGTCCTCTCCACCCTCTCATCCCTGTTGGTCCCTGCATTGTAATCCCCTCCCATTGCTCCTCCCTCCTGGATTCCCCATTGGCTGATGGTTTGTACCCTCCTATCAATTTTGAGTTGTATAAAACCCCAAGCAAAGCAGTGCTTAAGACTGTTTGGTCCCTGATCCCCCTGGGGGCTAAAGCTTTCCGGGGTTCACACCAGAGTCTCCTCTCCATCCTTTACCCCTGTCCTTGGTGCTTCCTTTGACGCCAAAAGCTGTAGAGCATGCTAGCCCACCCACACAACTCATCAGCCATACCCCTGATTGAGCAGCTTTCTGGGGATGGCCCTCATATCTGCTGCTGTGCCAGGGGCTAGCCTGGGCTGGCCAAACTCAGGCGCGGCAACAGCGCGAACTCAGGCACGGCGACAGGCAAGTAGCAAGGATTTTGGACTCCAGGAGAGAAGGTTTATTCAGGAAGGTGGCATGCAAAATTTTGGGCTCCCAAATAATCTGTTGGCATACAGTGAATTTTCATTTGTACTTTAATATAGATTGATGACAAAAAATATATTGTCAAGAAACTGGACTGGAGTGAAGAATTACTGAAGAATAGCCCAAAGTATACCATCTTTTTAAAGTATAACATCTTCTTTAAAGTATGACCTTGAATATTCAAAAAAAAAAAAAAGTGACAAAGTTTTTGGTTCTTAAAAGAAGAGTTATGAAACTAAGTGATGGATTACATTTATAGAGATAAGAAAGAAACTGCAGATGATATCAAGACTGAAAGGACAGAAAGGTTGGTAGGAAAAGTGACATTCCAAAGTTTCAATAAAGAAGATTGGTAACTTCATGTTCAGCACATGAAACTTGTAGAACTTTGTCCAAGATATATTACATATGTTTTTAAGATGAAAAACCCCACAATTCTTCAGCTAGCAGGTTTTAGTAATTAAATGATTCAGTAATACCATTGTGCTTTGAAAACATATTAAAATTAATTTTATTCTCTTTAGAGATATATGTTGTTTTAAAATAATTCTGATTGTACAGAAATTCACTTTGGAAACCCATTCCCATTTTTAGTCTTTTACTGTTTTCTGAAACTCTCTATACATTCTTGAAATTATGAAAGGGGATTAGGTGTTTAGAATCAACCTAGTAGTTGATTTTTTAAAAAAATATTCAATATTTTTAGTCAATTCTTGGGGGGATGGATATAGAAACAGCATTTCTAAGATTTTTTTCAGACTTTTCAGATTATTGAAGGTTAAAGCAAGAAAAAAATTCATGTTAATGTATCTGAACTGAAAATAAATTCAAAAATCAGTTCAGAAACATTCTAAAGGTTTAGAATTCATTTATTTCTTTATTTCTTTCTTTATTTCATTTATTTCTTGGTGATTGATGAGTAGATTTTTTTTTCCTATCTGGTTTTCTCAATGAACATGCTGTCCAAATATCTGAAAAAAGTTGTTTTGGCTTATACTTGCAAGGGTGAATTCAAAGAATACAGGGAGATTGGTAAAAGCCTTATTTTGTAAGACAAATCAAGAGTTAGGGACATCTACTGCCAGTTTATATATCATTGCTGATCTTTAAAACAGATTATTAATTACTTCATTATCAAAAGTACTTTCAGTTCTGACGCTTTGTAAGCATACACAGTTAAGTAATCTTCAATGGATTAGTTGAGCGTAATTTCAAGCAGAAGCCGTATTACCAGAACATCGCTAAGACAACACAGGCAAAAATGGTGTGTGAAAAATGCATAATATTCAGGTTTTTGAGGTTTAACTGCATTTTAAATCTTGAGCCTGAAATCTCAAGATGGGTGCTTAGTTTAGCTGGCCTTTAAATCTATGTTCCACAGGGAGGAAGAGTGGTTCACAGTATTGGAAATTTACAGTTCAGTTAGTTGAAAGATGCCTTTGGAGAGCAATTTAGAGCACTGAAAGGAAACCCCTATTTGTTCGCACATTGAGTTATTGACTATAAGAAAACATACATGTTTCTGTAGGCAATTTGATGTTCTTTAACAATAGCTTGGGTGCTGCATTGAATAAACCATGGAAATATAAGCCATGGGTGGTAAAAATCTTTTATCTCAGAGCTGATTAATCTTAACAACTCTTGACCTGGCATTCAGAACACATTCTTTTTCTCACGACCAGCTTCCTCAAAAAGCAGACTTAAGTTAAATTATAAGACTCTTCCATCATAGTAGTTCAGTGGAATGTCTTGGGAAGCTGTCTCTTGGCCTACTGTTGAGACTATTTATTTAGGAAACAGGTAGCTGCCCTCTGAAGATCTAGTCCCAAATCTAGGGCACCGAGAGCTGATTATTAAGGACTGTGTCCAGACAGATTGTGAAGATCTCTGTATCTGGATATTCTAGGCAATGTGCACCATGGCTTCACCTAGGTTTTCTGTGATCAATAGATTTTCATATAGTGAAGAATTAGGTGAAGAAAACAGTGAGTATGTGAGCCTTTTCTGCGTGTGTTAGTGACCTCCTCACCCAGCATTAGGTCCATAAGCACAGTCTGAAGTAAAACATACAAACCACAAGTATCTCTATGAACCAGTAATTTTGTTTCTGTGTGGCCCACAAGGGTACAAATCTTTCTCACAGTACTGGCTTTCATTCCTCACCTCAATAGGAAGCATGGAAAAATAAATATCTCCAAATATGTTCTATAATTTGGACAGGAATCTTTAATATGAGAAATCATGAATTTATATATATGTATGGAAGAGGAGCTGTAATTGTTCTGTTTCATATGGGAATACTCAAACACTTCAGCAATTACATATGAGTGAGTTTCTGACAGTTTCATACACCAAAATGAATATGATAATTTATTTATGACATGGTTTATGCTTAACTAAAGGACTAGTTTTCCCAGGAATTAAAGTAGGATTCTTTGAATCAGAGTTGCTCTTCATCATCCACTGACATGAAAAGGAATGTTTATGAGCACGTCTACTAAAATGTGATTAGGTACCTAGAGAACTTAGTTTAACAAGACTGAAAAATATTGTATGCATCAAAGAATAGAAAGCCATAGATAATAGAAAAACCTGAAAAAAACCACTTTTCCTAAACTGGCAAGATAAAAAGTAACTAGGCTGAATTGTTTCTAGAATGTCTTTCTCTTTCTAGTTCAATACATAATGTTATTTATACAAAATGGAAATAATTGATCTTCTTCTAGGACAGATGTTAGAAATCAACCTCTTGGTGATCAGTAAGGTATGATCTCTGCTAATCTCTTTTAATACAAATTGAGTTTCTATTCTGAATTAAACAGAGAAGAGCTTTCAAATAATTCCACTGAAATAACAAGGTTAAAGTAATTAATTGCCTTTTCTTCCCTTGATGTGCAACAAGTTCAGTTAAAATATGTAAGAAAGGAACATAATTTACATTTTCTTTTTGAAAAGTATCCTTCATTTATGTATAGATTTCAGAACACCTGAATTCACACAGAAATTATTTCTAAATGTGCAAGAAACTAATGTCCTAAATATATTTCTAATATATTCAGTGTCTGAAATTGATCAGAGATTTTGTTGCCAGCTGTGAAAGTACTATGATGTTTAGTGCATTATCTGATAACAGTGAGAGACTAGTGTAGAAAATGAAATGACGTCACTTCAAAACCAGTCTAAATAAATTATGTTGCTCACAGAGAACAAATTATTTGATATCAATATATATATCAATGTGTCAAAAATAAATATCACAATAAATCAAGAAAGAAAATAAACAAAAAACAAACAAACAAAAAAAACCCCACACAAAACATGGAACAATACTGATATCATATTGAAAGAAGCATGATAGAAAAGTCCCCTTATTTTGGTCTCATGTCAAATTAGTTACTAATTATGCTTTCTTGCAGAGCAGGATAGGCAATTAATGTTTTAATGATTTAAACCACTGCAGAGGTGAACAGGAAATAAATTAATCAAAGTCCACAAGAACATGTAGAATGTGTTCCTTTTTTTCTAGAATATAAGGGACCCCACACTAAGTAATTGTTGACTTTCTCCACCTGTTTGGTTACAGAAAGAGAAACCTGTGTTAAGCTTTGTACTGGGACAAAATACCAAGCAGTAGAAACTATACCCAAATTTCTAAGTAAACATGATGCAGAATATTACTCCTGAATTAATGACATTTAACATTTATTAAAATAAACTTGTGTCTTCTGCTTATAGTAATGGTTCAGTTACATAAAAATAGATATTTAGGGCCACTTGTAATGAGCTAATATCTCAAAGCATTATCACTGTGACATGGGAAAAAGACCTATCAGGCATATATATTATAGGCACCCCTATTTAATATATGAGCATTCAGTAACTAAATTTTACCAACTATATCTATATCTATCTAGACATACCTTAAAGTTTTCTGGATATCTGTTCCCAAGCTTTAATTTGATTTAATAGTAATTTCCTGTTTGACAGGATTTTTTCTAAGGAAAATTACAGATATAGGAGTATCAAAATTACATGATATAAGAGGTTATTAAAGATATTTTGCTATCATTATTGGAATAATCAGGTCATTTATAGCTTATACCTGTATTTTTACTCATTTTTATTTACTCAAGTTTTTTATGCTTAAAAACTGCACTTAAGCACATTCTAAGAAATTTGAGCCTAGTTATGAATCTTCTTACCCTATTTAATATTAAAAATAATTATTTAATTGTAAATATATGTATTTTCAGAAATTGCCAAAGTTATTAGAATCTTTCTGAGATAAGCAATGCAATTTTTTTCTCCCTAAATCTTGTTACTGTTCTTCCCATAGCAATCTACTTGTTATGTTCTTACTCTGTATCTCAGTTAATAATTCAAAATTAGATTTAACTTCTAAAAAACTTGCTTATGTGAAGAGTTTGTTAAAAGTCAAGAGAAACATTTCTTTCATCAGGCTTATGAATTTTAAGGAAAATTATTTTTATTAGCTGTCCCTTTGTCTTTAAATAATGAAGTGTTACTAGGACAGGTTTGGCTTACTTCCATCACTGAGGTTTTACTTAACTTTTGCAGCATTTCAAATAAATTTATCATTGATACTTGGTTCATTTGCTATGGACTGGATGTATAAATTCAGGCAGAGATTTTGTTTTTAATGTGTCATCTAATATTAAGTATGCCCTCAGAAATACAAAAACTTAAGGAAGACTGTGACAAGTTAAGGAAGCTGTGTGTTCTCCTGACACCTTATCAATGCAGAGAAAATATTCAGGTAAAAAAACCCATAATTTGAACTGAGTTTTATCTTTTACAGTTTATTAACTAACAGTTATTTGCACTTTATTCATCATGTTTTTCACTTCTTTTCCCCTAAAAATAAGCATAATAGAAATTAATTAAAATTTTTTAATTAATATTATACTTCAAACTGATCTGCCCCCTGTATTTTGAATCTGGGCCAAAAGTAGGATAAAAGGAAAAAAGGCAACTATTCCAATTGAGAATCTTTATAACAGCTTTATCTGTGGGCTGCAACTTCCAGTGTGTGCGCCAAATCAAAGTAGAACAGATTGAAAATTCATCTCCTGCTAGTTCATTGTTTCCTTTCCTCCAGCTTAATTTTTACTATTGAGTATTCAACAGCCAGGACAAGCCAAAAAGGCTGATTTCCTCTCTGTTATGCAATCATATTCTTCTAACAAGAAAAATACGCAATTCCTTATAATCATACTACTTTCTTCTACTTTTCCTTGCATACTTGGTTGGTCTACTCTTTTCTATCACTTTTCATTATAATTGTCTCTTTTGTGGATTTCTATTAGTTATTAAAAGAAAAATCTGGAAGAAACAGACCTTTTTAAGATACATTTTTATTAAAACAAAATTATCAATTTCCCTTCATTTTCACAATGGATATATAAAGAAAATATCCTGAACAGAGACTTGAATCACTCTTTCGTAATTAGGTAGATACATGCTCGTAATTTCAGTATGGGCCAGGATGCTTGTCAGGAGGGGGACAGTGATACCAGTTATCCTCCTCATATCACCCAGGTATAGTCTGTGAGTCTGTAGTTGCTGTGTGTTACCTCGTAACCAGAAGCATCTTGAGGCCAAGGTAAATATGTTTAAATCTGTTCTGTAGGTCAGAATGAGCAAGTAGTTGAGGATGTCAAATTAAAATCAAAATTCATACTTCAGACTGTGAGAAAGCAACTTTCTGGAGGAGTTTTCCAGAGTAGAACCATGACCATCAAAGTTCTGAACTAATAGGATTATATAGATGCTAGCATGTGGTTCAAAACAAAGACAAAAGAACAACTAATGAAAACATGTATATATAGTTACAAAAATTTTACTTAAAATAGATTGAGAAGTGGAATTAGGTTGACATAGAACTTTATTTCAGTTAGAGTTAAAAATAAAATGCACTGGGCAAAAAAATTATCTTAACATATAAATATTTTATTACTATTAGCACATCAGGGAGATACAATGCAGTTAAATCAGCTGGGAAATCTTTAACAATTTATCTCTAGCAAGTAATGAACTTTGTATTCATCTGATGAATCTGCAGGTTTGAGAGGAGGGGGTTTTTGACAGGAAATGTAAGTTTAAAGCATATAAATAGGATGGCTTGATCTCAAATTGTGTAAGTTTCACAGTTTAGCACAATTGCTTTTATAATTTATTATGCAACAGACTGTTATTTAATCTAAATTAAGACATCACCTCTCAAAGAAAATGGGGAAAGGATTGGTTTTCTTTATTTTCTCCAGATTTACTATAGGAATAAATCTGTTTTGTGTGAACTGATATTTCTTCAACTTCTGAATGAAAACAGATCGAAATTTTTAGGCAAAATGTCTCTTACACAATATAGACAACACTACAAAGCAAAAAACAGTCCAAGTTTGAGTGAAGAAGGAATGTAGGGTTATCTATGAATTTCTTCACTCCATCAGCTCAACCAGAAAAATACCTTGGAAGTTCTGAATTTTTCTATTAGTTTCTCAGCCTCCAACCCTTTGTACTTGCTACATATTTCTGATTTCAAAGTAAAGCATCATTAAAACAACACAAAAACTACATTTTCCATATTTTAACTTATCAGCTGTTAATACATAAAATTATGTTTTGCAATAATTATTAAAAATAGCAATAATTCATTTAAGATTTTTTATTCACCAAAAACTTTTTTGCAGGATTTTTAGAATGAGAACATCAAAAAAACGCAATTTCTTTCAATGCCCATAACATAAAATATTAATTTTATGTTATGGAATTTGGCATTATGGTAAAGAATGTGTTTCTGTTAAAGATTCTGTATCATATACTTGACACATATAAATCAGCTTGCTTATTTATTTCAGCTTCTTCTCAGGGTCTGTCTCACAGAACTGAAATCGTTTCCATGAAATAATTTCCCAAAATAATCTTTATATTCTGTAAAATTTGTATGTGGAATACAAAAGAAATATTTTTTCTTTGCTCAGTTTTAAATAAAGACGTCTGAAAAATTAATACCGCTATTTCATAATTATATAATCTTCCATATTACAGTATTTTTCTTCATGGCTACATGACTTTGCAGTGTAAGCAGAAAAGTTTATTGTTTGTACTGCGTGCTTACACAAAGCCAACAGTCATAAGTTTCAGTCTTTTCCATTAGAAGAAAATAGCGGCACTGATTAAATGGTACGTTTTGAAAGTACAAGGTTAATCCAGTGGAAATCTACTTTAATGAAAAAAAGGTTTAGTCTTCACATAACAGCTGCAGGTGTAACCCTTGAAGTAGGAAATTTAGATGGAAAGTCAAAATGTAGAAACATGCTGGAATACATACAAATCACTTTAAATAAATAACACTTATGTTTTATATAAAATTAAATTCAGCTAGTAAAATATTTCTGCTTCTTTCTGTGGAAATCTAATATTGAGTTACTTAAGATGCAGGGTCAAAAAACAATGACAAATGTGTTATATAGGATTTTTTTTGGCACCTTAACTGTGTTATATCAGAAAGTCTAAATTCTGGGATCCTTATAGTTTGTTTATCAAGCTTCTTAAACAAAACATATTTATTTAAAGGAATATTTTTATGAAGAGGAGGTCTAGGTAATGTAAGAATAAACAATGTAAAGCTGAACTATTATCTTCACCTTCACTATTAGCACAATTGTGTTAACAGTTTTCACTAAACTGTTAATACAATTGTGTTAACAATCGTCAGTGTTAGTTTGAAATAAAGTCTAAATATTACTGAAGGTGGACATACAGCTACCCTTCCATTTTCCAGTGTGTAAGGGAAAGTTCTAGATAGATACTTTCCTTCTAGAATATGCAATGTTCCAGAGCTTGAAAGTGGGAGATTAATTAACTATTTTGCTCTTTTGGTTGTTGTTGTTGTTGCATGTATTTAATGATTGTAACTCTTGACATATTTTTGAACCAGGTTGTTGATTTAACTGAGATTTTATAACACCATGTTAGCAAAAAAACTTCTAAAGAATCTACAGGTATTTCTACCATTAATTCTTTTCCTTGGTCTTGAACAGCTGGGATAAAGGTGCCTCTTTGGAAGCATAACACAGAACATTTCAAGGACAGATGTAATTATTTATTTCCTGCCTCAAACAAAAAAACTGTTTGTCCACCCATCTCATTGGAGGCTGGAATCTTGCTTTTCACCTGGAAGTTATTGTAGCTAAATCTTTGGCCAGCACAGGTCATCATAGCTTAATAACCCTTTTGTTAAATCCTGTAATTGAAGACTATTATTCTTTTTGTTTAAGCTGAAATAGAAATTTTCAGAACAATTCTTGTTTTAATAACTACTTTTCCCCTCAATACTTAGTCTGCTGGATATAAGAATAATATGTTAAATGGAATGGTGTCTTGATATCTGTATAAATATAAATTCTGAAACATTCTAGGCTGATGCAATTTATGAACAGATTCAGGACTTAAAGCAACAGGAAATCACAAAGATGCAGTAAGACTAGTTTAGGATCTAATAATGATAAACTGTAGGTAAAAGAGTACCAGGTATTTACATAGCTGTACTAAATTTCATTGTGGAGGAAAGATTTATATTCTTATTAAAGATTTAAAATTTTAGACAAGCTTATATAAGGAAAAAGAAGGTAACGGAAACTAGTGATGCATAAGAAGTGTCATCTGCTATTTGCAGCAGTTTTACCAGGTCCACTATAGAACAGGGGTATGAAAATGTATAGAAACAAACTACTATGAGTAAAAAAGAAATAAACTTTTCATAGTACATTGTTTAATATAAAAAAATTAATTGGAAGTGGTGAGACTGACTTAAAGCGCAACGAATTTCTCTGTCCTGTTGGACTGGATGCAGAACTTCTACTCGAAGTCACATAAGGACAGTATTGGCGCATGATTTTGTGTTGTAGCATAGTGGGGAAAAGAAAAAAAAAAGTGATTATTACTGAACTAGAAGTCCTACTTCCAAAGTTTCATTATTTTAATGGGCCATTATAACATTATGACTCATGCTAGAGCTCTCGTTTGGATAAAGCTTTCTTAATTTTTAATTACATTTTTATCTAGAAAAGGCCTACAAGGAAAGGCAAAACATTTTCAACATTTATTCATCAGTATATTAACTACAAGTTATTCTGCATTTCTTTCTCATCGGAGTTATCCTGAATTTCTTTGTCACTGTAGAGAAGAAGAGGATGTGTTTGGCATACTTAGCCTAATCTTCATTTCCAATTCATTCAGTCAATTCACAAATAACTACTCAAATTGCACAACTTACCACTATGAAAAGTAATTCCATTATCACAAAGAGTTATGTTATTGCTCTATGACTAATTTGTACAGTGTTTGAAAGTCATCACATATTTATTCTTTTCTATTTCTAGAGTCAACACTAGCAGCGTTACAAATACTGTGAAATAGTACAAGAAGGACACCAAAAAAAAGAGAGAGAAACAGAATAAGATTAGTGATGTAAATTGTGTCTGTATCAAGCACTGCTGGCTGAAGTGCTTTCAGAATATTGAGTACTATACCTGTAGAATCTATGTCAGTGTGACACTGCACCACCATGCCAAGAGCAGGGACTATATGCACTACCATTACGATAACTCACCTACTCTATTTGAAGGACTCAGGCTGTCATTTTTAAATTATGCACTATTCTGCGGACAAATCATCCTGTCTGGAGCTCACACAGGACTCTTAGTACAGTGTGCTGCTGTTTCACGCTATCACCTAAGATGGAAAGAGAAAATACAGATTTTTACATTAATTTGCATCCTAAAAATGCCCAGCATTTAAACTGATTTTTAGTGGTCCACAGAATTCTCTTTAAAGATTATGAAGATGTTCATGTATCCATATATCTATATATATGTTACCTATCTACACATCTACATATCTATTTATCCTAAAAGTGGTTCCAAGTAACAAAAGTGCCTCACTAGATCTAAGTAGTACAACTGAAACTAGCAGCATCAGACTTTAATCTTAAATATTTTTTTAAAGAATCTGCTGATCTGGAAATAGAGGACTTAATTTGAAGTTTAGATTTAGAATTAGGATATGTGTGAATTTAGAATTAGCATATTATTTGTTTGACTTTTTATTATTCAATAAAAAAATAGAAAAATAAGTGAGAGCAATAATTAGATATGTGCTCTTTAAATTATTATTTTAAATAAAGAGTAATTGTTGTATTTGGGTACTGCCCAGTGTCTCAGATCAGGAATTCATGCTAAATTTTCTTGAACAAGCAATATAAAAAGTAGAACTACTTTTAAGTTTCTTAGTTAAGTTTCTTAACTACAGTGTTAAAGCTGAGAAATTCATTATTAAATTCAGTTTCAATTTAACATTTGATTTTCATAATTTCTCTTAAAATAACAGGATTCCAAATTATGGTTACAACTAATCAGAATAACCTCAGTGATGTTTTAGTCAAATATTAAGTGCAGAAGAAAGTTACATGTGCAGTTGGTGCTTGAAAAATTATTTAAATATTTTATATTATTGTTAATGATAATAATTATTTAAATAATAATTATTATTTAAATATTGAATAATTTTTTACCCAATCACCAGTAGCTGTTCTCAATGGCACCAGTAACATTATAGTGTGCAGTAAATTTGATAAGCATTTAATGTATCTATGGTGTGTTGACCTTGGCTGGATGCCAGGTGCCCAACAATCCTGTCTTTCAGTCCCCTTCAACTGGGTGGTAAGAAAAAAGTCATAATAGAAGGTTTTTGCACAGGGTAGTAGTGAGAAATAAAATCAAATCTTAAAATACCTTCTCTCCATCCCTCCCTTCTTTCTGGGCTTAGTTTTACTTCTCTAGATCCTCCCTGCACAGCGAACAGTGCAATGGGGAAAGGGATTTGTGTTTGACTCATTGTGTCTACTACTCCTTCCTCTTCAAGGGGAGGACTCCTCACAGTCATCCTCTGTTCCACCCTAAGCTTTTTCCCCTGAAGAGAGTCCTCCATGAATTTCTTCAGTGTAAGTCCTTCACACAAGCTGTAGTTCTTCATTAACTGCTTCAGCATGGTTTCCTCCCTTGGGGTGCAGTCCTGCAGGAATAGATGTCTCTGGCATCGGTCCCCAATGGGGTCACAAATCCTGCCAGTAAATCAGAAACAGCATGGGGTCCTCTCTCCAAGGAGCCACAGGCCCTACCAGGACCTGCAGCACAGGCTTTCTGTGGGGTCACCATCACCCTTTGTGCATCCACCTGCTTCACCATGAACTTGCATGGGATGTAGGGGCACAGCTGCCTCTCCAAGGTGCTCAACATTAACTGCAGCGGAATATCTTCTCCAATGCCTGTAGTACTGCTTTTCCATCCTTCTTCACTGACCTTGTGTCTATAGACTTTCTTACTCCTTTCTTCTGGCTGTTGCTGCACAGCAGATTTTTCCTCTTTTAAAACATGCTATCACAGAGAGAAAATTAAGATGTTATTTTTGTGATCCTACTCATGCATATAACCAACAGTTTCATTTGGTCATCAACTTTATTTAAAGCCAATCTATATAGTTACAGAGCTTTTTAAATTTACCAGGAAATAAATAACTTAAATATGAAACTTGTTTCTAAGTTTATTACAACCCTTTTCTCTCTTCATTTCTCTTTGCTAAAATTATGGGAAGTGATGCTTACAAGTTTGGATATTCATAATTTTCATATTAATTTCCTTTTCCATTTCCTTTTCTTTCTCCTTCTCATTCTTCTCCTTTTTATCCTTCCTCAGATATTTATTTCTATACCCTTAATTTTAGGAAAATTACTTTTTATTTAATTTGGCAAGGACAGTTGCATCCTGCACAACTTCAATTGTTTGTCATGTTGTCAACAATTATCCACTACTTTTTTTTTTTTTTTTAATTGGAATAGCATTTCTTTCCTGCATTGAACAGTGCATTATAAAGTTGCAGTCCTGTCATCAATACTCCTAAAAATATTTCTGAGAAAATCTATTTATTTTGACATTCTATGTTTACATTGCCAAATAAAAGAAGATTAGAGTTTATTAGCTGACTTGCAGACTAGATTTCACAGTCTGGTTTCTCTTGAACCTGCTGAGACTCTAGTGAAGACAAGCCATGCCATATTTGTTCTCAGTCTCTGATCACCTCTTGCTATCAGCTGTGCACCTCTTTCCTTGAGGTGTTTCTGCTTCTGTGTGTCCAAACCATAGCCAGGGGAAAAGCAAACAATTAAAGAGGGTGGATGAACAGGAATCTCATCTTCTTTGTTGTTCCTGGTCTTTTATTATTTGGCAGTGCAGTAATTACTTGGCAGCATAGATAGACCTGGTGAGACTTTTTAATGACAGTTCTGAAGGGTCAGTGCTTACATCTATCATCACTGAAGAGGAAAAAAATTGAATAAATATTCCGAAGCCATTTGTGCCCCAGTGTTTCAGACAGTTATCCTTCCTGTCTCTGCCTCTGCAAACCAGACTACCTTACACCAATCCCACGAAGATGTTTCGTAATCAAAACCAAATAAAAACAGATTACTTTAAGCTGTGTTAGATCAAATTATTCACATTTGATAAATTGATTTTTTCAGCTATCAAGATTTAAAATATTTGTGTTGGAAAATATTTAAAGTCTTATTAATTTAGCTACAATTTAGCTAAATTAAGTAGTTCAGCACATACAAAAGAAAAATGCATATTACCTGTGTGAAGATAAAAGCATTTCAGATAAAGTGCTTTGCTAAAAGAACACTTAGAATTTTATAGAATTTTTCAACAAAAGGCTTTGTCGTATGTTCTCTGTCAAATGAATAGCTACAAGAGTAAAATACTTCACTCAGCAAATTTCATTCACTCTATAGTGCTAAACAGACACTGTATGGTTATAGGCTATTTTCCATCAACACATTTTGTATTCCAAGTGACAGCTTTTAGTTTTTATTAACATGTCATGTTTCATTTTTAAGCTATTTGACAACTTTGACACTAACTTGTACTAGAAAGAATATGAAACATGATGCTTGTCCACATACAGGACACTTGACTTAAGCCATAGACAGTGACAAATGAATAAAAAATAAAAAGTAAAAAAAAACGGAAAATTGTATTTTTGGTGGTATGGTCATTCCTCCTTTTCCTTTTCCTTTTCCTTTTCCTTTTCCTTTTCCTTTTCCTTTTCCTTTTCCTTTTCCTCTTCCTCTTCCTCTTCCTCTTCCTCTTCCTCTTCCTCTTCCTCTTCCTCTCCCTCTCCCTCTCCCTCTCCCTCTCCCTCTCCCTCTCCCTCTCCCTCCCCTCTCCTACTACTACTAAAAACATTTTACAGCTATATGCAGCAGAAAATATTTTGAAAAGTTGTAATGAAGCATAAACTGAAGTTGAAATACTTTTTTTAAATATTTAAAGCAGAGCTAATAAAAGCATGACTCTGCAAATTTGGAAAAAACATTTGCATTTCAAAAGGAAGACAAAGTGAAGCAATACATACATACAATATATTACAGAAAAATATATTTCGGGAAGATTCTCCGTGTTAGTTTTTCTATATCAAAATCTGTACTTTCAGCACTTTTTCTTCATGTTCCCACTTTCTGATCATGTCCTGTGTAATTCCGTAACTTTTTTGCTATCAGTTTATCCTCTCAGAAGTTGCTTTCTGAAGTTTCTCAACTTCCTGAAAGTCCTCCTATGTACCCAGTTTTTTTTCACTTTGATGCTGTCCTGCTCTCATAAAAGTATATTTAGTCATCAGTTCACCACTCTTATCATACGACTCCTAGTGATGCATTCTAGATTATTTGGTTTCAAGCCAAATTGTCAGGTCGAAAGGACTGGCAGCAGGGAGGCTGTTCATTTGCAGAGCACATGCCAGGTGTAGTGAGCTTCCAGCAGCCAAGAGCCAAAGAAAGTTGGATTCCCTCCAGGCAAAAATTCCGTCCTACTTTTTCTAATAGTTGCCGAACACCATTTGGACTCTAAATGAAGAGACTTTAAGAAAAAAAAACAACTAAATGTCACCTATCACCTCAGTCCCCAGAACAGTCAGAGACAACTAAAATTCAAAAGATCCTGTTCTTGTACAGACTGAATTTTTTCACATATGTTGGAAGGTAGAGTTGAAAATTTAAAGCAATTGAAAAAATAATTATTCAGTTCTGCCTTTTATATTCTGTGGAGAGAGATATGCACTCCATAGGACAATTTATCAGTAGAGCTAGGTAAGTAACTAGAGTAGATCAGACTGAATTTCTCCTAAGGATGCCTATTTTTCTCAATTGAATATAAAAGAAGACAAAGGCAGGAGCTTAAAATATCTTCATCTCTTAGAATCAAGACACACATTGAAACTGAATAAAGATATACTTCGGTTGAGGAATTAGAGTTTACTGTGATAGAAATGTTTAGATGACTGATAATTCAGTCCAGCTCACAATTTCAAAACAGCACTATTGTTGTCAACAGGCATCACCAATTACCAATTTTTATCTCTATCTGTTTGAAGTAGACATCCTTTGATGCTCATCATCTAAGAGCACACAACACCCAGGAAGGGATGCTGTGTAGTTCCTACTGATGGCTATGCACCTTCCCATGATTTTAGTCACTGTGCTGGTTTTGTCAGGGTAGAGTCAATTTTCTTCCCAGTAGTCACTGTGAGGATGTCTTGGATTTGTGCTGAACACAGCATTGATAACACACCCAGGTTTTAGCAATTGCTGAGCAAGTAGTTTGACAAAGCCAAGGCTTCTGCTTCTCACAGCACACCACCAGTGAATATGCTGGGGTTGCACAGGAAATTAGGAACAGACACAGCTGGGACAGCTCATCCCAACCATCCAAAGGCATATTCCTTTGGTATCACATGATGTCATGCACAGCCGGGGAAAGAAGGAAGACAGGGACATTTGCAGTGATGGCATTTGTTCTCCCATGTGACCATTACATATGATAGAGCCCTGATTTTCTGGAGATGACTGAAAAATTGGAAGGAGTGAATTAATTCCTTGTTTTGCTTTGCTTACATGTGTGTGGTTTTTGCTTTACCTATTCAACTTCCTTTATCTTAATCCACAAGTGTTCTCACTACTACCCTTCCCATTCTCTCTCCTATCCCAGAAGAGAGTGAGTGGCTGTGTGGGGCTAAGTTGATGTCTGGGGTTAAACCATGAGTCATCAAGTGCAAATTGGCCAGATGTGAGAGTTCTTTCATGAGGAAAAAAATAAACATTTAAAAGTTTAAAAAGAAGTAAAAAATAATAATACATTTTTAAAAAGTGATCAAACTGTTCCCATCATGCTCATCGCTGATTTTTTAATGCTTCTTCATTAAAAGAAAGAGAGGAATCTTATTTCTTCCTAACATAGTTCAGCTTGTATTTGGGAATAATAATGCTTCAGAATTTGTCAGACATCTTTCCTAGTTTTTCTGTATCTCTTGTTTCCATCTTGCAGCTTTTACTGTTTGCACATTTGCTAGTTCTCCTTTTGAGCAATTCTACCATGGGTTTTGTTTTGCTTCTTTGTCTTTATATGTTACTTAAATACTTAAGCTTAACTACGTTGCAAAATGTCAATGCATTGCTGCTAATTTGCTAATTCTAATTTGGTGCACTTATTTCAGGGTCCAGGGCAAGTAAACACTGTTTATGCTTTCCTTAGTTTGTGATGTGTTTGGTTTCCTGAATGCAGCAGGCCTCTACTCTGGCTACTAACCTGAAGCAAATCTGCTTCCTTCTCCAAATATGACAGTGAACCATAAAATCTAAGAGCAAAGTATTTCACAGTTATTGTCACATTATTTTAGAGATTGGATTGTGAAAAAAAAAACAAACAGAAAAAAATTCTCCTAAAATTATAGATTTTGTTTCATGATAGCTTAATTTGTAGCCCATGATACTCAGACAAATGAATTAAGACTGCATAGAACACCTACTTTCCAGTAAAAATCATGACCATTTGTTTCCTTTCTCTTAGGAAGATCAGTTCCTCTAGCAATTAATAACTGTTTTCCCAACAAAGGCATTTTTTAACCACTATAGGCAGTTTAAATGCCCTATCAGCTTGTCATTAATTTGCCTGTTGTCACTTGAGATTTGTCAGGTCACACTATTCACAGTTTAAGCATTCCAATAGCATCAGTTAGTCATAGGTTATATATTACCATATAACCTACACTGTCCCCTGCAGAGTATTCTGGGCAGAGTTTGTATGGACAGTTCCAGCTACAGCAGAATCCAATTGTTTTGATACTGCTCTAGCCCCTGTGGTTCAAGAATTTTAGTTGATAGCAGAAAACCAGCTTTTTCACAGCTCCCGTGGAGTTCTCCTCAATGGTCTGGCAAAAGAGAAGAGTAGAATTTTCAATAGATTTCCCTGAAAATATTTGATACTGACTTGCCTTTAGCTGTCAAGCTGTAAAACTGCCTTCACCTAAGTATTTGGCTGACCAGCCAAATACATTTAGGTTTCTATTTATGAAAGGGCAGGTTTAAAAATAACAAATGTAGTTTTTCTCTGTCTAGACATAGCCACAGGAAGCATGAGATATGACAAAAAATTATTCAGTATGTGTCACTACTCCAACAGATGTACAGGTGCACTTGGCAAGAGCCTTTTAGTGAAAGTCACAGTGAAATCACACACAATTTCATTAGCACCTGCTCTTTTGGTGAACAGCTGTGAACTCTTGGCACATATCTGGAAGAAATGGTGAAGAACTTAGGTAATCATCCTTAGCTCTGTGAATACTGCTGTCTTTTGAGAATTTAATCAACTTTGCACCAAGTGGATTTGACATCCTCCATGCTTTTAGAGTAAGAAATATATTGCATTTCCAACAGACTTTATTTACACTTACATGTGTTTAATTAAATAAGAGTAAAAAATGTGATTAGTGAAGTAAGCCACAATTTAGAAAGAGGAAAAGTAAATGTTTCTGTAGATCTTGAGCCACCTACATTTTTAGAATAGTTGAAGTCTGAAGGGAGAGGGGCTCTTATAATTCCGATGAAGATACAAGTTTTGGCCTCATGCTTCCTTTTTTAAGCTTTTTGGCATTAGTCTAATATTTTCTGTTTCATCACTCTTCTTCTTCAGGGGAAAGATGCAGAAGCCTTTTCAAAACAAAAGTATTTTGAAATATTATTTTGTATTTTGAAAAAAAAGGAAACATATCTGAATTCCTCACTGAATAAGGATTAAGAAAAAACACAGTGAAAATTTTTACCAGAAATACACATAATCATTAGAAATGTTGTCTGATTTATGCTATTTCTAAAGATTGTCTGAGGATGGGATTAACTGTCATCAGGAAGAATTTCCCTTAAGAAGTAAAAAAATCAACATTCCTATCTTAGAGATACTACTTTTAAATCCTTAAAGTTGCATATTATTAATTAATTAATAATTAATTTTAATTAATAAATTAATTTTTAAAAAAAGGGGTTTTTTTCTAAGTACTTTTAATGCTATACACATATTTTCAGAGCTGTTCAAGATGAGGGAATTGTGCCCAACAGGCTGCTCTCTATAATTTTATTGGATGTCAGCATTTCTAAAGGAGCCATCCATAAAAAACCCAGCAAGTTTGTTCTAATCAATGCATTACGACACTCTCTAGATTCACTTCCTTTATGAAATCTTAAGGAAAAAAGATACTTCAAGAAAAAAGAATGATACCCAAAGGTGTTGGTAAACACCTTTTACACAGTCTTAAATTAAGCCAAGGTTCTGATTACTTTGGGAACAGAAAGTAATACAACAAATTTGTCATTTGGAGCATATTTATCTGAATTAAGTTAATAATGATTCAAAACAATGCAAAAAAAAATCTGAAAAAGAAAACACAAGATTTTAAGGACAGAATTGGAACAACATGTTGGTTATTCAATATTAGTTAAAGCAAAAGCATTTCTGTCAGTTTTGAGAAAAACCCAATAAAATAAAAAACAAAACCCCACAAACTAACAGCAAAAACAATTACAAAAACAAAACCAAAACAACCTCATTCTAAATCCATTATTTTGATGGTGCTGCTTTCTCAATATAAAATTGCTTTCTTATTAAAATGTTTCCTTCCCAGCTCTAAAAATGACTTTTAACTTAGCTTTTTTTTTTTTTTTTAATTACTAGAAAAACTATACAGTGGAGTGGATGTTTGAAATAATGTGGGGGTTTTTGAAGAAAAAGGTGCACAGCAGCCAATTTTAATACATCTAAATACAAATATCTAAATTTGTATCTAAATATATCTAATATCTAATATCTAATATTATGTTATTTTATACATACATTTTTATACATATGCATCTAAATGTATTTAGTATCTAAAATGAATCTAAATACATAAAATAATTTAAAACTTTGAAATAATTGAAGTCTACTTTCTCCTTTTTTCCCCTCTATTTTTATTTTTTCATTCATTTTTTTCAATTTCTCTAAATCTATCACTTGTGTTTGTTTTTAGTTTTTATATTGATAAAATTATATATGTGTATATATATTTATGTATGTATGTAATTTATCTAACCTTTGCATTCTAAGTTTGTGTCAGATATTCAATTTCTCATTGTATTCCCTTGTAAATTTTCCCAATTTCCTTTCTTATATATCTTTCTAGTCTGTGAAAATATTCTACATGCCTAAATCAAGCTTTTTAACCAGGGCACTTTTCTGAAAATTCAGTTTATTACTGGAGCAGTTCATGTACTGACATTAAGAAATAGATATTACCTGCTCTTCAGTGTTTTCTTATTCCCTGTGTCTGAATGTTGTTCTTCCCTTCTGATTCTTTTATGCATTTCTCTTCTATTTACTCCATACTTTTCTCTACTATCTCCCTTGATTTTCCCCAATTTTATTTTCTTTGTTTTCTTACATTTCTTGTGTCTTACAATATTCCTGTTTTACCTTAGATCTTGTATTTCCATTCTTCTAGTGAGCTTATTTTAAAAAAAGAAAAAAAAAAGTAAAGACTTGACTGTTTTGGGCTTAGCTTCTAAACAAGCAAATGTGGTGAATGAAGTCAAAACTCCCCCTTCTCTTTTTTTGTGATAAAAAAAAAAATCCTCTTTCTACTAGCTACTAAGTCTGGAGTATAAGTGGAAGGTTTTTTTGAAAATAAACACTATACATGAGTTCATAAAGCACTCTTATTCGATAAATGAGTTACTATGGGACTGAATATAGGAGACAGAAATAAATTACCCATGGCTCTAAACAGTGATTTTCACCCCTTCTCTAATTTAACATATGCTGTATTTTTAAGGCTAATGATATAAACATGAAATGTCAAAGTAAATGCTTTTCTTAGGCTTTTTGTTGTTGTATTTTATTATTTGTTTATTTTATTAAATGAAAGTCAATCACATAATATGAAGCTATGCTCTTTATTTTATGCAAACAGATGACTAGAACCTGGATGTAAATTTCGGCCGAGACAACAGACCATGCAAAACTTCTAGACATAACATTAGACACATCTGGATATTGCAAGTACCAGAACAAGAAATTGGAAGATAATGCTGTGGGAGATGAACAGATAACAATACGCAATATATGGGGGTCAATATGTAAGAGATGGCTGAGCTTTGAGGAGAGCCCTGGGGGGTCCATTGGGGTATAGAATCTTACAGATTCTTTACAGAGGGTGATAGCAATTGCACTATGCTTTCTGCTTACATACATGTTCTGGCTAATATTTTCATTGCCAGTCATGACAGGAGCAAAGGTAATTGGAACTACAAGATCTTTAAATGCCCTTCCAACCAAAGACATTCCATGATTTTTTTTATAAACAGACACATCAGTTAGGATAAGAAGTCTACTGAAATTAGTCTTAATGTAAAAGAAGCTAAACTGACTTGCATAAGATCTGGAAAATGATGAAGGGAGGTGGGACAGAAACCTGACAAAACCCCCTTTTCTGAACCATGGGCTGCAACCGTGTTTTATCAGGCTGGACAGAGATACAAAAATGACCTTAGGATTTTCAGTGATGAACGCATCTTAAAAGAGGAAAAAACAGGCTTTCTCCCCTAGAGGGGAAATAATTCCTCATTGCTTTGTTAGTTGGCACCATCTCAATTGATGAAAAGGCACTTTTGGCAGCCTATATAGAGATTATGTTTTCATCCTTCTGGCTGAAATGAAAGTAATGATGAGAAAAGAAATCAGAATCAGCAGTGGCAAAGCTCAAGAAATGTTGAGACAAAAAAAGCTGCAACATTTACTTATCCACCAGGACAAGATTCAGACTTACATCAAGAAAAGACTAAATATGAAATGACTGAAAAAGGCCACTAATGAAACAGAAATTAGTAAATGCAAAAAGCCAACATGTTCCTTCGGTGCACCCTTGATGGTTCTTGAAAATTTAAAAAACTTCAAGATGTCTATTCTCACACCATTAATAGTATGCTTGAATTTACAGATTTCTTCACATGGAAATCAGCATAAGCCTAACACAGAGTTGTAGAATCACAGCATCCTAGAATATTTTGTGTTGGAAAGGGACCTTCAAAGATCATCCCATGCCATACCCTGCTGTGAGCACAGTTATCTTTCACTAGGTCACATTGCTGAAAGCCCCATCCAGCTTAATCTTGAACACTATGAATGATGGGGCATCCACAGCTTCTCTGGTACACCTGTTCCAGTATCTCATCACCCTCACCATAAAAAATATCTTCCTCATGCCCAGTCTGATTCATTTATCTCTCAGCTTGAAGCCATTACCCCATCACTCCTGTCACTCACTATAAGCTATAGTTAAAACCCAAAAATACTGTATAGGAAATATAGTATAATAGCAAATATTGTATAGCAAATGCCATACAGAAATCCAGGTAGATGACACCTGTAGCTCTTACCTTCTCAACTGATGCAGTCTGCCTACTGAAGTCAAGGATGGATTATCCAGATATAATTTCCCTTGGTAAAACTATGATGTCTTCACATCCCTATCTTCCATACACCTTGACCTGTCTTTCCAGATGATATATTCCATAATCTTGCTGGGAACAGAAGTGAGGCCAACAAGCTGGCATTTTCCAGTTTATCCCTATTACCCTTCTTAAAAAGGGGTGCAATATTCCCTTTTTTGCAGTCACCAAGGACTTTGACTGACTGCCATGATTTTTCAAATATGGAAAGCAGCTGAGTGACTGCATCAGCCAATTACCTCATGACTCTGTGATGTCTCTTATTGGGTCACACAGACTTGTGTAAGTTCAAGTTCCTCAAGTGAACTCAAACTTCATCTTTCCCAGTGACGGGACAGATTTTGTTCTTCTAATCTTTGTCTTGAAGTTTAGGGACTTGAGAAATGTGACAGAACTTAGACTATATTTGGAGTTTAATGACAATGGAAGCTGTTCATTTTATATTTTGCCATTTCTAGTTAAAAAAGTTATTCAGAGTTTCTTCATATTATTAAAGAGTTATGATTATTCAGCCCATTAAAAAAATAAAGAAAAAGAGTTGATGGGATTTTTTTTTTTAAATAAATAAAGCAGTTATTTCTAAGCAGTTTTGATATTGTCTATTTTAAAAGTTTTTGTTTAATTTATAAAAATGTATATAATTTTATTTTCATATGAATTATATTTGTTGTTCACTTGCTGCAGCAGTAACTGAATTCTGACTCACCATGCAAGAATTTTCCACATCTAGTTTTTCATGTTTCCAAGTTCGCCTGTCTTATGACAGTTATATATTTTCCTTCCTTGCCTTACACCTTGCCTTACCTGTCCCATAAAAACTCAAAACCTTTAGTGAACAGCATTTCATGCTTCATCTTCTGACATCAAACTCATTCAAGTGTTAGCTGATGTAACTTGGCACACATACATGCCAGTGTTCCATCCTCCTCCTTCCTCATTTTCCCCTCAAAAAATGATTTCTTACAAAATGTTTAATCTCTTTGTGTGCTTTTCTCTAGGAGGGAGGAAGACATACAGAGATGCTTCATCACAAAAATATTAGATTTTTTGGGTTTTGTTTTTGTGAAAATTATTCATGCTGTCATGTTTGCAGTGAATTGTAAATACTTTAATAACTATACAGAGGAATAGGGAGACTGATGGGTTTAGGGGTTTGGGTTTTCTTTGCTTTAGTCACAAAATTCATAGTCTTTTCAAAGCAAATTCAAAATACAAAAACAGTTTTGAACCAAGATTGATTGGAAGAAAAATTATAGGAGATCACTAATTTCACTAGTGTTCATATCACTCATTTTGAGAATCAAAATTTCCCAATCTTTTTAGAAAAAGTGTTCCAGTTTTCAACTTTTCTTAAATATAGAATGTTTTTGGGTTTTTTTTATTATTTTGCTTCTCTTTAAATTGACCTACAGTTTTTTTTAATTTTGTTTTCTTTGGTTTTTTGGTTTGGTTTGGTTTGGGTTTTTTTGCTAAACCTTATATTATCTACTACCTAGTACCCAACTGGTTTTTAAACTTGGTGGATAGAAACAGTCATTTTCAGACAGCAGTTTGTCTCATTCTGGGAAAATATATTAATTAGAACAGATTTAGTAACCTGGTCTCTCCAGTGGTGATAAATGGAGTTTAGAATTACTTGATTGGATTTAAGTGTTTAATTTTAAATATATGAAATTCACCAAGATACATTATCTTTCATTAATTCTGTCAAGCTAACAAAGTGACCATAGAAGAGAAAGAAGAAAAACATATTAGTATAGCAGGTATGTTAAGCATTTCATCAGGCAGGAGATAGTATTCCAGACTGTAATTTCTACTTAGAAGAAAGAATTGAGTCAGATCACATCAACCTATCTCAGTAAGTAAAATAGATTTTAACAAAATAAATATTTTTTTTTTTTAAAAAAGAGTGGAAAAAAACCCCAAACATACCCAAAAAACCTAAGCAATCAACCAACCTAAAAAAAAACCTAAAAAACAAAACCCAAAAAACCCAAAACAAAACAACTACTTCCATAGAAACTAAGAAACAAACAAAATACACTGGCCTGTTTGTGAATGAAACAATCATTTCAGAATGTGGTCTCAAGAGCAGTCAGTACAAGCTTTGGTATCAAAATGTATGTGCTCATTGACATTTATGACTCTAAGAACACCACAGTTGGAAGCTGTGAAACTTTTGAGAAAACCAAAAATCTATTTGAAAAGAAAAAAAATAAATGAAGCAGAAGATAGTGCAAGAATAAAAATATTTTGTATTTAGATGAAAACTATTTTCTTTACATTTAACATGGCATTAAGGATTTAAATCTCAAGTATGAACACAAAGCACCTTATACCTTAAAGTGTAGATGTGGAAAGTTTGAATGCAATTTGATAAGCTGGCTTCAGAAGGAAAACAAATCAGGAAATGAGCATTGTTGGGTCAGACTTTGAAGTCATCAAAGAACAAAAAAACCAAATAGTAGACTTTCTCATTTAAAGTGGAGACTCCCACGTCCTCCAGCACCAGTCCACCTGCAAGATATTCAGAAGATTCTGTACAATGTTAAACTCTTTTTGTTCATAGGCTTTGATAGCATTGTATACACACTCTGAATTAGCAGATGGTATTTAATTCTAATCTTCTGTTCTGTGGAAAGAACACCACATAAGTGAAGATTTGCCTTGAGGTTGTCCCTGCAACATTTCATTGGCTGACCTCTTAGCCATTCACTGTATTTTAACAAGTGACAGAAAAGTGTTTCAGGCAATCTCTCTCCTGATATATGTACCAGATGCTTGAACAAGAATAGACAAGCCTCCAGGATCATTGTTTTGATGCTTGGTATTTGACAATACTCTAAAATATTAATGTTTTGAAGCTTATCCTACTATTTAATACCACCAAGGGCATGAAGAAATATAAACTGAGATGATTGATGCGGTGGCTGAAGACTGTTCAAATTCTGTAGCTGTATCAAAGGGTGATGATTAAAACTGGGCTGTGACAAATTTTAAGTCAAATACAGATTTTTGTAGAACTTTAAGTATTTTGTTATATATATAATGTATCACATTTTTTCTCCTTAAATGTGACCAAGTGTCATTAAGATAGATACCCAATAGAGAACATTACAGTATACATCCCCTGCCAGACAGAACATCTTGAATCCAGGGTAGAAATCAGAATGGCCTTTCCTTGGGTCTTGTATTTTTTCCTTGACTTCAGAACTTAAGTGGAGAGTTTTAGGTATAGCACAGGCTTTTATTCTTTTTTTTCCCCCATACCCTTTCCACCTCCAACTGCACACAACCAATTTACTTCCCAAGAAAGGCCTTTTCAGAGTTATAAAATTTATTTTATATTAAATATTTTCCTAGGTTTTGTTTGTTCTTTTAAGCATGAACAAATATCCTGGATATCATTTCTGCCCTTCTTTAAAAAAAGTATTATTATGTCTTTTTGAAAAGTCTATTGATACAAATGTCTTTATGTTTAAATTGGAAGCTTGAAGGCAAAATGCTATTTGCCTTGAGGAGGGTGGTGAGACACTTTAACAGGTAATGGCAAATACACAGAATAGGTATTCTCCTTTGAACATAGGAAAATAATTTTTTAGGGTTTTACTGGCCTGAGAACATTCACTCTTTGTACACTTTTTGTTTCCCTTGTCTGTACACTTTTGTTTCCCATATTTATGATTTATCTCCATGGTTTCTAAAAAATGTAATATCAAGGGCTTATATTCTGTTGATTTCTTTTGTGATTTGAGGTATTTAATCTGTGGGGAAAGTGCCTCAAAAACATCTGACCATGAAAGACCCATGTTTACATACAACCCAAAGAGCATACAATATCTAAGTTCAATGGTTTAATGTAAGGTTATGTTTTCACAAAAATATAGGTTTTTACTTTATATGGATGTGTATTTTGTTAGAGGTATTTGATGAGAGATTTAAATTGACAGTTATAAAGATGCTAAATAAACATGAAAAAAATAAGACTAGGGTATTTATTGCCACTGAAGTGAAGAAAAATCTCTTTCAAGATCAAAACACTTCTTCCAGTTTCCTCCAATCAAGAACGAGGGATGTAGGATCCAATAATAATCTCAACTATCCACTGACAGCTTTACCAGCTAGGAGATCCTGAGTAAAATGTGTAAATAAGATCAGTGAATTCTATGCTGCACAGATGACTGGACTCACAATAAATCTGATGATTAGTCAATTGCACCTGCAGAATAAAAATTATTTGTAGAGCTTGAATGTGCAGATCAGCATACACTGGATGTTGGTTTTCAGATGGAGTCTGAGCCAGAAGGGTCCACACTTTAAGCTGAAAATAAATGGGTTACTTTCACTCTCAGTTCTGCAGGAAAAAAAATCACAAATGTCTATAATTTGTTTTGTAAAAAATATAGGTAAATATTTGAGTATTCCAAAGATCTTTAATGCAAATATATTATTAATGGGGGAGAAGATTAATATTTCCTAGTTTAGACAAAGCGTTATTATGTGATTCACATAAACTTCACTTACTTCTTGAATTCTTACAATACTATGTCCTACATAGGATTTAGATTGGAAAATACTGTGTCCATACATATTTTCTGGTTGTCTTTAAAGCTGGATTTAATAGAGCATGGATGATGATGATGATGATGATGATGATGATGATGATGATAATAATAATAATAATTGTGGATGCTAGCTTTGGAACAGGCTGCAGGGAGCTGCAGAAACTGTAGGCCCCATAGCTTTCTCAAGTCCAGCCTGAGACAGTAGCCTGGGAAGTTTTAAGGAGGAATCAAAACAATTCTTAGAGACAGAAAACAACTGCCAGGTGCTGTTTTCCTGTCTCGTTGTCTTTGCAAGAGAAAGTCAGAGGGTATTGTTCACCACTGACCAATGATGGTGATGCAGCAGTTTACTAACCAGTAAGAGTTTCATTTCTGTATTTTCCACGAACCAGTCTATAAAACACAAAGCTGAAGCAATAAATTAAGGAATTCTCCTGTTCTGACTCCATGAGAGTCTGTGTCGTCTCTTTCCGGCCATTCCTCAATAGAACGACAAATAATAATATTAGATATATTAAGCAAGAATTGCAATGTAGGTTTCTATATTCTGGCTTACTTATGAGGTCATTGTGCAGGATCTTTTTTTAGTCAATGAATTTAATTAATTTGTCTTAATATTGGTGGCTATTTTTGCCAGTCTGGGGTTTCTGAGGCATTAACAAGAGACTGGCAGACATTACAAAGGACCTGTGGGAGAGTTGCATTCTAAGGCGGCAGATGGAGGACAGAAGAACACTTAAGCTTATAAAATTAGAGCAGATATCTTTGTGCAGGCAATTTATTTTTCTAGCAGTCAAGAGATTCAAGAGTCTTAGATATTTGGTCAACTGAAAAAATGTAGTTGTGTGTAGCCATAATGTTTCTTAAAGGATATATTCTTTCTGGTACCTTTATCTGAAGTTGAAGGTAAAAAGAGATCTCGTCAACTGTATTGGTAATAATAAATTCTAAGTATTATATTTGGTTTTCTGAAAAGATAGCAGTTTCCTGCTGCATATGTATTACCTTGTTATAAGGAAGCACAGAGATGAAAAAAAAAAATCAAATTTCTTTTAAAATTTCCATTGAAGAAGATAATTTAAAATCACTGCAAATTTTCTTGATGGATAGTTACTCTCACTCTCAGACTGTCTGCTTAGTTTTCCAGTCTTTAAAACTTCCATTAACATTTCTTGCTTTTCTACCACACTGCATAGATGTCAAATTTCAAACTACTTTTCCTTACCTACATACGCATAGTCTGTGATTTATTCAGGCATTTAATCTTGTTCAGAATGAACCAGATCTATGCAGAGCTTTAATTCCTCACAGTAAGGAATGCTTCTGATCCTGTAATAGTTTTATTGTCTTGTCAGGGTTTTTTTATTTGTTTGCTTTTATACCTTGATATTCTTGAAATGGTTCCCTTAAAAAATCAAAATTATTATTTTGAAGCACTTAAATCAGAACTGGACAGACCTTAGTCACAATAGCATTTATTCTTTAAATAATACAACATTTTTATTTAGTATTTCTGTGATATTATCTTAGTTCCTAGCTGGTTCTAGATGGTCCCTGTAAAATACTTGGATGGGTGGCTTTTAAATGTTTTTTTCTCTAGATATTTCAATTCTGTTTTTGGTTTCTGTGGAAATGCCACAGATAAAATCAAAGTCTGTGCTTACAGAAAAATTAATATTATGTCATTCATAATCTGTAACAGAAGACCTAAATTAGGACTTCTGACATCATCTGTCTAAAAGGAATGGTTTTAATTCTGTTCTGTGAATGAGACTGTTAGAAAATGTGCTCCTTTCCTTTATAGATTCACTCAATATAATAGCAATGAAATATGCCTAAATCTGTTGAAATGTCATCACATAATGACATGGAATAATTTCTTTATTAAGGTAGACAAACACTTAGTATGTATTCCATAATGTATTGATTTTTTTTCAGTGGGATTTTATATCTTTTCATACTGATCCGCTCTGACCTACTTGTCATGAAGAAAGCATCTTCATAGATGGTTACCATAGTAAAATAGCAGATATTAACATGGAAGATCAATTTTAAACTTCAATCTGACATCCTAAGAGACTACAGCAAGGACTATTGAAGCCTAAAGAATGCATGCTCAATTACTTTTAAATTTATTTCCCTCTGACTACCCCTAGATCATATTAATGTTACTCTCTGACTTTTACATTTTGAAAGTTGAGTAAAATATTCAAAATATTTATTCCAGCAGTTAATCTAGGAGAGCCTTGCAGATGGATTCTCATCTTTGATGCTCTCAATTGCATCTAGATCTCTTAATGAGAGAGATGGGATAATATTTAAGCAATACAGTGTCTGACATTTTAATACATATGAGTATTAGTACTTTCTCAAAGTTTGTTTTACAGAGGAGGATATCCTTTAGTTAAAAAGAAAAAGCAGAAATAACATATAAAAAGTTACTTTGAGGGTTTTTTGTGTGTGTTTTGGTATATTCCCCATATATGTTCTGACCAAGGCTGCACAGCTATCTGTGTATCGAATTCCTAATACTGTATGTGTGTAGCACAGACTACAAATAAAACTCAGTAGGCAGTGCACATAGCTTCAGAAAGCAGAACTTCAAAAGACATGAAGCCAAATCTATAAATAGATGAAGATCTGACCTTATCTGTCTGAGAGATAGATTAATTAAGAGAAGAATATTTACTTTGATTATCAAGGCAAGTTATTTTGGACAAAAAAGAAAGACTAGGGTTTGTAAATATGTTTTGCCTATATTTAGGCATACTTGTGTGGTGTTCACACATTGTGCGAGATTACCATTTCATTTAATCATACAATCATAGAATAATTTGAGAAGATCACGATGTTCCAACCCCCTTCCACTGGCAGCTAAACCATTAGACCAGGTTTCTCAAAGCCCCATCCAACCTGACCTTGAACACTTAAAGGCCTGAGGCCTCCCCCACTTCTCTGGAAAACCCAGTGCAGTAAATGAAACCATCCTCACAGTAAAATAATTCTTTCTAAGATCTAATCTACACCCGCCCTCCTTCAGTTTAAAAAGACTAAAGTTTAAAGGCATTCCTTCATGTGCTATAGCTACATGCCCTAGAAATAAGTCCATCTCCAGCTTTTCTGTAGGGCCTCTTTAGATATTGGAAAGCTGCTAAAAGCAGAGCCTTGTCTTCTCCAGGCTAAATAGCCCCTCTTCCCTCTGCCTGCCTTCGTAGAAGAGGCCCTCCAGCCCTGTGATCATCTTCATGACCCTCCTCTGGACTGGCTTGGAGAAGTCCATGTTCTCCTTATGTTTGGGGCTCCAGAGCTCGCTGCATCACTCCACGTGAGGGATCATGATGAATCCCTGAGATGCCTCTCCAGGCTCTGGGCATCTTGCTGGCCCTGCCATCAGATTGGTAGGAGTGATTGAGGTTCACATCCCCTGCCAACTTTATTTTAAATCCTTCTTCTTATCAAGCTTATGACTGAATATGCTCTTGCACTTTTCTGACAGATGTATTCCCTCAGTCCCCAGAAGAGCAGCTCTATCAAAGTCAGTCTCATGATCTAAGTAGCTAAATCCCTGTAACCATTTGATTATTTCAGATTTCATTGGCCCTTTGAAACCCCTTTTCTCTGACTTGAAGGGCTAACAAAAAACTACCTATGCTTTGGAGCCCCTTCCCACCCCTCTGAGAACTTTGTAACCCTTCTTGATACTCCTCAGCTAGCTCCTGGCTGTATCACCAGTGCCTGTGAAAAACACAGCAGCAGATCACAGTCAGTGAATGGTATAAAGCTTGACTGTCTTTAGTTGACATCCCCGATACAAACCTCTGGTAAGCAGAACACTTCCTCAGAAAGCAGATCAGCTCAGCAATTTCCTCCATATCTCTCAGAAGCAAGTCATCTACTATTACTACTCTTCGCCTTTTCTTAATTTTCTCTGTTGTTATATGAGGAGCAGATGTGGCCACCGTCCTCAGCTCCAGTGTCTCTCCTGATGTGACAGGTCTTTTCTCATCAGTCTGTGCAGCAGAGAAGCAGTTCTACAGGGGCACTTCAGGCTTTGGGGGAATCATCTTCCTCTTTCAGGTCCTTTCCATTGCAAGCTTCCATTCTTCTGCATTTTTGCCCCTCCTCCCCTCTGTGTGTGCCAGTGGGGTAGGTTTAGGTTGTGGGCTGTGGGTTCACTGCAGCCTGCACTTGGAACCAGCTATCTAAGCCCTTTCAGCCTGTCTCATGCTGCACAGCCTTCCCACCACCTCCTGCAGTTTAGCCACCTGCTGCAGGAGGTCCCCACCCTGGCCACACTTCTGCAGACAGGTCTGACACCTGTCCCTGATACACAAGAAAGATCTAGTGCCATGCCATACTCTGGCTAACACACTGTGGCCACACTGTGCTCCTCCATCTGCTGTACTCCTGATCACAGTGCTCCCCGGGGCTGCCCTTTGTGGGAGTGACAGGGAGCTGTCATTGTTCCTCACTCTCCCCATGCCTTGTCAGCTGTTTTCATGCTCCTAGTGGGTCTCAGTGTTCCACTCGGCTTTCCCCATCTCAGGAAAAATACCCCCGAAACACATGGAAGGTTGCCCGTATGTGTGCCCTTGACAGTATGAAAGAAGGTAGGTAAAGTAACACTAATGCTATATTGGAGACATTTGAGTACTACCATATGCCATGCAAAAAAAAAAAAAAAAAAAAAAAAAAAAATAAATTATTCTATTTCTAAAAAGTTTGTAGGAAAAAAAAAACCTGGAATTTTTGAGGAATTTAAATGATACATCAAAAGCCAATGATAAAAATGCTGACTAATTTTCTCAGTTTCTATTATTTAGATGCCTAAAAGTTAACATTCTTAAAAAGAATTCCTATGAAAATGTTTTCTATAACAGCTCAAACTTGATTTTTTTGTTTTTAATAAATTTCAGTAAACAAAAATGCTTCATTGACTTCATTAGAATACCCTTTGAAATTATACCCCATACAGCTTGATATTGAAGTGTAGTACAAAGTGATTAGACTAGAGCACTTGGCTCATAAAGAATGAGTACAGCTATTATAAAAGTAATACCTGCTGTAGGAGATCACACTGACATTTTCATTAGAATTATTTTCACTTTTCATAGGATTACATTCATTTTTCAAGGTTATGTGAGATGCTGAAAAGCACTGACTACAATTCTAATGAATACTTTTTCATTCCATTTCCATTGTAGAAATATGAATATATTCTAATATAGAATATAGGTATTTAAAAACTTACAGATATTAATGCATTGTGTGGGGTTTTTTTTTTTTCTTTTTTTTACCTTTTCTCCTTTGACTCTGCTTCTATGACTAAGGTGCATCGCTAGATGAGAATCATAACAGTAAGGGGAGTAAAATAAATTAATCACCAATCATTATTCAAAGAAAGTTCCCATTTATTTCAAAGTTTTGAGGGTACTGGTAGGTGGTTGATCTGTGAATGTCCTGCTTGTTGAGCTTCTGCTGAGAAAAGGTCAATGTCATTCATTGTGTCAATTTTCTTTTCTGCTGTCTTCATTCCATTTCTGTTAGTCAGCAATTCTATACTATGATAATTGTTTTCTTACTCTAGACTGTTTGCTGGACATTGGCCCTAAATTGTATGGCTTGTGTGGCATGAATAATCATTTGATCACAAATTTCAGTAGAACAAATACAAACGAGTTCCAGTAAATTCCAGGATTAAACATGGAGGATAGGGCTGATGTTTAATCAGTAGCCCCCGTACCACCTGACTGTTAGTAACAATCTGTTTTTGTGGTAAAGCAAGCAGAAATTAAGACAAATTCCTAGGCTTAGACCAGTGATTTCTGCAAGCAGCAACACTACCATATCTGATGGACCACAATGCTACAATATATTCAGAAGAAACAAGATGGTTCAAATTCTTGTACATTTATCCTATCATAAAAAGAAATACGTTCCTGATCTGCTGGCACCCTAACATTTAAGAAAGAACTGAGTATCATTAATAGATTAGAAGGATATTCAAGAAAATAAACCAAGAAAAGTTTTTCATAATATAGTGTTATAGAAAGAAACATTTTTAGATGAACACCTAGGGGAACATAGAATGGTCACAGTACTTTTTACGGTGTTTCATATTGAAAAATACATGGCCCACTTTCTGCCCACTAGTCTAGCATACATCAAACTCAGCTTTAGTCCACAACCCATGGTTCAAGATCCTCATTTTACTTTTCCCCAATTATCTTTACCAGGAAATGTAGTTGCTACACACAGTTCACAGCAAAGGCTAACCACTTCAAGAAATTCTGCGATTTTAATAGCTAGGGAAGTAATTTGTCATTAACACTTTGTCCTGCTTAAGTTATCCTATTAGAGCTGAATTAAATTAAAGAAATTTTGGGGTTTTCTTCTCAAATTTCAACTAGATGAGTGGTGCTGATCATTCTTTTACACAAACAGTGACTGAAAAATGCATATAGGAAATACATATGATACAATATATAGATATAGTACTAATAGGTTTTATAACACATATGCTTCTGTTTACATGTATATATTATTTAAATAATGTTGTAATGAAAACCAGCACTTTCTTGTCGTGAGCAGTGGGTGCAAAGCAAGGACTCTGGTCATATACTACAGGAACTAAATTGGAATTATTATGTGAAAGCATATTCATTCAAAATGAAGTGTTAAATGTGGACTCAGAGTACATCAGGAACTCACATAAAGCTCTCAAGTGTATAACTAATGAAAGACAACTGAAATTAAATGTATTAAAAATCAAATCTTTTGTTGCATAAAATGTGAGCAGAATGAAAAATAGGATCTTCAAAATTTTTGAAAGGAAAAAGCAAAGATTGTTGTTGAAATAGAGATGGTGGTCATCTGATACTTTGAGACTAAACAAACATCATACATTTACACTGGCCAAATTTTCAGGCCATAACAGTTTTAATTTCTAGAAAATGTTTTACCCTTTTTATGCAGACTTTCAGGGTCACTGCCTGCAACCCTGTTTTTGAACTGGTAGTCTTAATATGCCATATCTTTTACTGTGGTCTTAACTTACTTTAGTTTAAAAAAAAGATTATTAGAAGCTATGGAGTCTCCTTTCAAATGTAATTTGCTTTTTAAAAAGAATAGAATTGCAGACCCTTCATAATTATTCTTTCAAATATATTCAACCATATCCACCAGTTTCCTGATCTGCTCAGTTTTTAACCCAGTCCATTCTTGAATAGTTTTTCAGGATTAAACTTCATTCTTACCTAATCCTTATCGAAGGAGAAATGTCTGTTTCAGGCATTTTTTTTCTGAAGGAACACAGTGAAGACCAGCAAAGAACAATATGTTAATAACGGAGTAACAAGCCAGAATCTACGAGTGGCCTCACACTCACAAAAATCAATCTCATTTTTTTTGGTTACTCTGCAGACTCAAAACTGGCAGTAAGATATTTCTCATTCAGATACTATCCACATTTATAATAAATTTCATTTTCAATTGAACGCAGAAATCGCTTTGCCCTCTATAGTAATTTTAGTCCTGTACCATAATTTTGAACATAATAAGATTCTTCAGGTGGAAGCTAAAACACAGATGGATATGAGGATAGAGAAGAGCACAGGTAAAAGGAAACTTTGATCCTTTCTAAGGAAAAGCAATAAAATATGAGAATAAATTATGAGACAATGAGGTTTCCCAAGATTTTACTATTTTTTAAAACAGTATAAAATTGCCTTTCAGATTCCAAGCATGTTTCCATGAAGATTTATCTGAAAGTGAAATTTTGTCTTTCAGATAAAGTGAATTTTTCAATTAAGTGAAATTTTTCACTAGATATAAGAGCAAACTACTTAAAAATGAAAACATTGTTTGCAAAGCTATTGTAACCATGTAGTATTACTCTGCTATTTTTTAAAATAGCATTTAGAATAGGAAATGCTTATGAAAATTTTCTTTAATGGCTGGAAAATGTGAATTATTTGTTTCAACTTATTACAGATTATTTTTTCTCTTAGGTTATTGACCTAGACAATTAGGCTATTGACCTAGACCTAGTTATAGCTGTCATAATTCAGAGATTTATTAAAATTACAATAAAATAAGCATTTGTATTTGCAAAATATATACTTATATTTATATGTATATATATACATATATGTGTGTATATATATATATATATGTATCTATATCTTGTCTTACATATCCTTCAACATTTTCATTAGGTACTTGATTTGATAGTTTATTCTTTGCAAAGAACACCACTGGTAGGTTTTTCTTACTTGATTTTATCTTTTATTAAAAAGAGTAGGCTCATTTTTAGCCATTAACTTAGTGCAGAAAAGGACCATGATAATAAAAGACCCATTTAAAGCATAATAATGCTTGCCTGATATACCCCCTGAAGTAATTTGAGACAATTAAGCACTGAATGAGGAAATTTTTGTTGAATTTCTGAAGTGAACAGTAATGGATCTGGGAATATTTCTATCAGTGGCATAGAAGCAAATATAAAATCATATGCAGATAGCATGAAGATTGACAGAGTGTAAAACAATGAACCGTACAGGGCAGTCACACAGAATGAACTGGGTCACTGCTTAAGCTGAGCTCACTAAAACAAACCATGATTTCCATCTGACAAACACAAGTCTGTATAGAAGACAGGAATACAGGTCATGCTTACCCATACAAGGAAGAGTATTCTGACTCACTAATGCATAGAAAAAAAATGCTGGGGTCATGGTATACAAATAATTGAATGAGATACTACTACGGTGATGCAGTCCAATACTATATAATTCATCTTACTAGAAGTTTCATCTATAAGTTTCAAGAAAATACACAAAACATCCCATAATGTGATGTTGCTACTGTGAAGAAAGTAGTCTTCTGAGCAGGTACTGAATGTGTTCAGTTTATCATTGAAAAGCTAAACTTTGCTGTCTTTATTAATGAGTCTCTTGGAAGAAAATGCTACATTCTTGAAGCCTCTTTATTATTCTAAAGCGTAACAGGAATTGATTTCTGCTTCTGAAGCTGAACAAAGAAAAAAAATGGACAGCTATTTGTCAGAGATGTTGGCGAAGTGATTTTGTCATAATTAGTTATTGGGGTTCAGTAGAGGGTAATGGTGTGACTACAGTTGTTTGACATAGATAAGGTCAGAAAAAGTACTGCAATAATCACATAGTATCTAAAATAATATATGGAAACCATTATTTAAATTTCTGTGAATATGACAGACTATGGAGATTAGTATTTTCAAATTTCTTTAGAAATGCTATTGAAATAATGAGACTAAACAAGATAAAATCACATTTGGAAAGGGAAAAATATAAAAACTCAACATGGAGGGAGAATAAATTAAAAAAAGGAGGATTTTGAGTTTACAGAATATTTAAAGGATGTTTTTAAATTTAATTGAATATTTCCAAGCACATTCATCAAGGAAAAAAGTTCAAGAAACATATTTCATATCTTAGCAGTTTGTTTTTGTTGTACAAATTTCAGATTAGTTTAACAAGAGCAAGAATTCAGACAAGTAATTTAAGAGAAAATGTTAAAATGGTACATTCTGATACCTTTGAAAAATTCTTGTAGAACTAACACATTTTTAAAGATTTTTAATTTCTATTAGACACATTTTTGTTTTTCTTCATCACAGGTTTACTGCTTATAAGAAGGAATGGACACAAGATTTAAAACCCAAGTCCATCAATTTTGCAGCTATAGCTCATTACTGACCTGTGCTAGTTACAATTCACTATGAATTATAGCCTGAATTGTTCAGTTTTTCACACATGGACATGTAGTGACACCTAAATTTTGGAAGAGCAGTGAATGATAATGTAAACATGATTAGTTGCACAACACATGTCAGGCTGTGTCACACATTGACTATAGTAGTGCAGAAGTGTTTTGGCTGAACACTGTGGAACATGTAACTGTGCCTTCTTGGCATCTTTAAGGAGGCAAAAATTAAATTATCACATTTTTTTTTTTATAGAAAAAAATTACTTTTAACTAGTTCAAATTGGTGCATGCAAAGCTGCTCAGGCCTGTACTGCAGCATTGCCGGAAATTATGGGGAAAGACTGAAAGTTTCTTTTTAAAAAGGTATACAGTTTTGACAGCAATTTTAAGCCACTTAGGATTTGCAGATACAAAAGGAAAATAAGATCCTTTTTAAAAGATAGTCACCATCAGTATAAGGTCCAGGTTCATATTAAAATGTTAGAGAATGGAGATTTAATTGCAAGAAAAAATATTTATTAATTACTAGATCTATCTGCACTGTAATGAAACACTTGTGATAAAATAGATTTTATATGTAAATAAGAGCAGAATAGGGCCAGAAATTTAAATGTTAAGATATGTATTTTCACTCTAGTGAACAGCATAATTTATTTTGAACTGTAGTGTTAGAAACACATTCAGTTATGCTAGTAGTCAGATAACTATTTAAAGTCTTCAGGTTAAATTTAAAATAGAAATAAAAAAATGTCTTCTTACCAGAAGTTCTGTGAAGGAAATTGAGGCTCATAATTTTCTTTTGAAATCAAAAATCCTATGAGATAACTGCAAAGCAAAGTATATCACAAGAGCTTGTTGAATGCACACAGCTCACCAAACATTTCAAACATCAGAGTTGATACCAAGATTTTTTGAACTACCACTTACAATTTCTTCACAGAAGAAAGCAAGTAGTTTTAAGAAAAAAAAAATAAATTAATTAGTTCTTTCATAAAAGCCTCATTTCGAGAAATGTCATCACAGTGCTAAGTATCTTCTAAGTATCTTCAACGTGAGTATAATTTTTGCAAATGTGGTCTTAGGAACTGCAAGATTTTACAAGATATGACATCAGACTCAGGGGTAAATGAGATTCCTTAACTCTAATGGCATAATAGGCAGGGATGAGAAAAGGGTGGAGGGAAAGTTAGTCAGATCTTCAGGGCGTTCTCTCTATTATGAAAGAGAAAATGCAATGCATACTGAAATTGCACTGAATCACGCAGTCATACTTTCTATCTCTTTCATTGTTGAAGTCTTCAGCCTGTTTTTAACATATAATTTTTGCAAGCATTATACAGGACGTAGTGACAAAATGAAGTGCAGGTTAGTCTTGAACCTGAAAATACCAAGAGAGTGGGAAACACTGCTGCTTCCATCAATACCCAGTCAGACATATTTTATTATTAGGCATTAAGTCCAAATCTGTGTCCTTGGTGCTAGAAGTGATATTCTGCATTTCAGAAAGCGTACTGCTGAGGAATGAAGAAAAGATGGCAAGAAATAGGTAAAATGTTCCTTTCCATTTCCCAGGAACCTCGTAATTGTTACTATTTTGACAGTGAATTGGCTTAAAATGATTCATGTTGTCGTGGCTGACACCTTCACCGTAATGAGTTCTTTTTTTCATATATGTTCATCCCTTACATAATGGCAAAACCACTAAGCTTGATCTGAGGCTAGGTCTGATACCAAATACTAAATCTTTCAGTAGAAGCTAGGATTTTGTAATCACTTGTTCCTATGCTTGTCCATTGCTGCCTAGCAATATCTAGACTTAAACTGTGAAATTTGGCCATTTTGTTGCAATGGTTGTCCTGTGAATGCCTCAGTGGTCCCTGACAATTTCCTGTGGATACCAAGCAGTCTGTTTCTTCCATTTCCATAGTGAAATGGCATTTAACATGCCATACTTCAAGCAGAATTGAGCAGAGAGAGAGCCACAGGGTACCTGGAATAGCTTTTCATTCTTGCCAAAAATAGGAATAAAAAATCTGAAACAAAAGAACAAGAAAATTATTTTATTTTAACAACTTTTTCTTAATTTCTCTATTTGTGATAAATATATTTTTTACTAATAGCTAATTTACTAGGCTTCTGGCAACGGCTAGGAAGTTTCAGAGTTGTTTACATTTTCACCTGAAAGAACTTTGAAAGATAATTATCTGTGCTGCCTTTATTAGAGGATTTCTGAAAGTGTTTTTTATAAAACTGAAGTGAGTAGAAACACAACTGAATTCACTCACTGGAGATATAATTTGAACATCCAGCTGCATCAGTTGTTTCTTCTGAGCTTTTTAAAGATCATTTTTCTTTTTTGAGAATTGTTTTCACATATTAAATATCTGGGATCTAAAGGAAAAACAATCATGCACAAGTTAGATTACTACTACATAGCCAGAAGGAGAAATAAGTGAGAGGAAATGTCAGTCTTCTATATAGCTGAACAAGCCTTGGACTCATCAGTGAAGTTAACTCTAGTTCCAAGGATCCTCCATTCTTTACATTTTTCCCTGTGAATTCGTAATTTTGATACCTCTTTTATAACATTTAACCCTCTCCTGCTGTTGAAAACTGGTCTTATTAAAAAGTAGTCTGAAGTGAAATTAGGCCAGGCACATTTTTGAAACAGTGTCTTTAGAGATGAGGTTAGCTCTAAAGCTTGTGATCCTGGGATTCAAAACTACAATTAATCCCATTTTCAAATGAGATGTTAATATCTCCCATGATCTTTGAAGCCCTATAATGTTCAACCAAAGTTAAAACAGCTCAACAGTGTCAAAGAAGTTTCTTACTTCAAGAAACTATCCAGCTTTTTTAATCTATCCTCTTAGGATGAGCTATCTGCCTTCCTTATTAGTTCCTCTTCATTAGCAGCAACGTATGGTGCAGGTCCTGTATCTTGGAAATCCATCGTAAGAATGTTAACAGAAATTTTATATCTGCATCTTCTCTGCCCTTCTTTTTATCTTTGCTTGTACCTGAGTAAAGATGTGCAAGATTCACATGAGTCCTTATGAATATGGCAATTATTTTGAAGACCTAATGCACAGATATAAATACTCTCTGAGCTGCAAACTATAAATACAGATTCCAAAATCAGCCTTATAGTATTAATTTATATTGAATTTTTTACAGGTGATGATACTTTTGAAAGACTTTGTTCCACTGTACTTTCGACTAATTTTTGACTGGATGTGAACAACTTCCATTTATAGTACATAGTAACTTATCTCAGTAAGACATCTCAAGGTGCTTTAAAAGAGATGTACAATAATTAATAACACAGCTTGCAATGCCAAGCTAATGATGGGAAGCAACAAGAAAAACATGTCAGTTTTCAGTTTTGATTTCAAGCACTCTGACTTTCATGGCATTTCTTGGCAGAGAGTGTTAAACCAAGGCTTTTTGATAACTGAAACAGCAGCAGCCCAATACAGCATGTAGTGAGATACTAGCAGGACAAGTACAGCACCTTGATATGACCTATTAGTGAAACCTGAGTTTTGGAAGAAAATTATATGGGAGGGGTTTTGGGGAGTTTTGGGTTTGTGTGGTTGGTTGTTTTCTATCTGAGCCTGTGTGACTGTTAAAAAAGAATCAAGTTTGTTTGGAAATTTGTAAGACAAACTTCTGTTACATTTTTGAAGACAGAATTTGAGTTATATACTACAGATCTGTCAGAATTCTATAAACATTATTTTATTTTGTACAAGCATGGAGGATGTGTTTATCTGTGCATGGCACAATTGTGTGAGGAAAAAGGATTCTAAAATAATGATGAAGAATCATATCTACCTTCAGCATTGTATATTCCAGTCTTCCCCATATATGGAATGTTTTGGAATCCTTCATGGACACTTTATCACAAAGTGTTTCTGATGCAAATCATTGAAAAGTATCAAGAGTACAAGAGTAGATATTTTCCTTAAATTTCTCTAACAGATAAACTTAGAAAAGCAACTGTCCAGAGATGGTTGACTCTTCCTATTGACTACATTTACTATATGCAAATACCCTTCCTATTACCTAAAAATACTGTATGCATATTTATGAGGCACCTAAATTTATGAGATTTAAATGACAGCACAGGTGAAAGATCTGTCTACTACATCTCATACCATGCCCTATTCCTAACAGTATCTAATAGCAAATATGCAGATAATTATTGTAATGAGCAGGCTGTATCTGATGCACCATCTCAGCTTCTGAAGATGGTGATTACTATATGAACATCTAGATCATAAAATTTGATATTCATTTCTCTATTTATAATAATTTAAACTCCACACCATCTCATGTATTTTAAAGGAATTCATGTTTGTTGTTTGCATCTTTTTGCAAAGTGTTAACTAATTTAATTACAATTGGAGTGGAAAAAGACACTATTTTTATTTGCTTTCTGTATGTCAAATTAAGCTTAATGCAATCTTTCTCAGGGTTGATGTCATGAACTACTATTCTTTCTTTATTTATAAATATATAATTTGTAATTCTACTGTTCTTTCTAATACATTTCCCCATATCCATCACTTCTTCTAGCTGCTTATTTATATTCTCAGGAACAGACAACTGATACATTCATTTATTCTTCCTTCCCTCTTCTGTAACTTTTGTTCAGTTTAGCATGTCTTCTGTGAGTTTAGCAGGAAGACCAGAATTCACTTGATTTTCAAGATACAAGCCCAAAGTAGAACTATGGAGTGGAAAAGCTGTGTCTTTCTTCCTCTTTATATTAATTTATAATACAGTGATATATTGATGTCACCTGACAACTAAGCCCCCACTTAGTCTCTTGAGACAATAAAAAAGACAAAAATGAGAAAAACTTGCAGATCAAGGTAAAGACAACATGTAAAGCAGAATTTCAAGCAAAGCAAAATAAAGAATTCATTCCTTATGTTCTATTGGAATGGAGATGTCCAGATCTTGCTTGGGAAGCAAGATCTCATCACAAGTAGTAGCTTCTTGGGAAAACAATATAATCACAAGCTACCCCTATCCTCCTCTTTTTCCTGAACTTTTATTGGTGAGCATGTCATATATTATGGAATATGCTTTTGGTCAGTTGGGGTCAGCTGTTCTGGGTTTCTCCTTTTCCAGATTCTTGATCTATTGGTGATCTTGATCAGGCTATTCACTGGGGTGACAGAGTGAAAGAAGTTCAAACAGAAATAAAACTTTAAAAACCCCCTCAATTCTATGCAAGGACTGTTCAGCCAGAGTCAAAACAATGGTTTTTAATCATAAGTCTGAAATTCAGCACCATATGGGCTGCTCTGAAGAAAATAAAATCTCTTCCTGCCAGAGCCAGTACAGACATGCTTTGGTTTATGGCCTCTGCCCTACTCTGCTCAGAAAACTATGTAGGATGACTCTAAGACCCTTTCCTCAAACTGCAAAAATTAATTAACATACCACTGTATATATGTGACTGTAGTTGCTTCTCCTCTTCATTCTGCTTTGTGTATAATATATAGAATTGTACTCATCATTCAGTCTTTCAAACTTCGGAGCTTCTTCTGAAAATCTTTACTAACATTTTAGTTTTCATTACTCTCATTGTGTCAGTAAATCTGTTGCCTTGGGGTTTTTTCCTCCCTTTTCCATAAACTTTATAAACATGTTAACAATTTCATATTACTTTTTGGATAACTTCACTCTACCTTATCCCCATTATAAAAGTGTCAATTCATTCATCTTTTATTTTTACATTTCAAATATATTTTATGTATTGAAAGATATTTTCCCTTTTCTGTGACTGTTAATTTAATTAACAAGACAACTATTTTTTATCAGTTTTGTTGGCTTGTTTTTTGTTGGTTTTTTTCACAGGTCTACATATGGTATGGATATATCTGCCCTTATATACTGTCTTCAGAATATCTTGTGGTGTTCCAGGCCATTTTGAACTATACCACAGCTTTTAGATAGCCTGAACACCTAAAGTTCATCCTCTGTAGGCAGCTGTATGGGAGAACACACAAAAATTCTTGGTACTGTGATCTTTCACCAGTAGTAAGTGCAACTGTGACCATGCAATCTGGTCATGCACTTTGGGATCCTACAGCAGCTGACCCTGTTTGATCAGGGCAGTTGCACAAATTGATCTCCAAAGGTGCCTTCTAATGTCAGCTTTTATGTGACTGATACTCTCTGCATAAGGTCCTGGAAAACTGGAAGTGTTTCTAGGTAAGTGATACAGGAACACTGAATGGATCATTTTTCTTCTTTCACTTGACAACTTCTTAAACAGTGTCTGAGGCACCAATTACTTGTGAAAATCTTATTCTTCTCCAAATAGACTATACTTATCAACAAAAACCTGTATTAATATTCCTGCTATAATTTCAAACATTGTATCTGAAAGTTGATTTCAGGTTTGGGTTTGTTCTCTGATTCCTGTGCCTTGTATTTTATTTCTGATTCTATTACCTGATGCATTTCCTCTGCCCTATGGTTCCTCAGATTAGCCAAAACCTTTTTAAAAAAGTAACATTGAGATTAGCGCCTTCCATTTTTCTGTAGAAGGATATTTATGGAAATAGACACTAGAATTTACATATTTTTGAATACTTCTTTTAGAAGTATTGTGTAAACAATCTCTGGTCCAGGTTCATTTTATTAATATTGTTTTAAAGATGCCACTATTCATATAATTGAGAACGCTTTTGAGACTTATCTTCATAAAGATGAATCTTCAGCTTTAAGGGATATTATTTTATATGATTTATTGGATATGATTCAGCTCTTTGTATAGATTCTACTTGTAGTGTGGTCAAAGAAAATTTTATTCCAAACCATTTTAACTATGGCTTGTCTCATATGCCTTACTATTTAAGTTTAAATAAATATTTAAGTTTAAATAAAAATAAAAAAAGTTTAAAAGTTTATTCTCTTTCCACTTCATTTTATATGCACTGTTTCATATTTTGAATGATTTTTTGTTTTTTCCTTCTGGAAGACTTATTTGTGTTGCTGCTCAGTTTGTTTGTGCTTCCATTTGACTGCCTATTTTGTTGTTTAGTGTTACACTCTTGTTCAAAGTCTTTAACATGCTGAATTTAAAATTAGTTATTACTACAGTGTAATTTGATGGGGAAAAATTATCCTTTGCGCAAAATAACTGAATTTGAATACTTTATGGCTATTAGCAAGTCAACATTAGATTCATCTTTGTGTTAAGAGTTAGATCAACACGTGCTTTTCCTCTTGATAATTCTCTATTGACTTGCTCAAAGAAGCATGGTCCTCAAATGTCCAGGTTCTTTAGCAGTAGCGTTTTTCTTTCTATACAGGTCAACAGGTAAGGACTGTCTTCTGTGTGTCTGTGGGTTTCATGACACAAGAGTAAGAAAAAATTCTATCCTAATACCAATAGCCATAATTCAAGCACTGTCGTGTTGCAACACAATTTTGATTATCAAGGTGATATTCACCTCTCATTACCTCTGTTGTATGAAGTTTATCTTGCATTCTGAGCCAGTTGTATTCATTCTTTCTAATGGCAACAATGAGAAAAATATATAGTTCCCAAGAATACTTCACCTTCCTTGAAGTAGAAAGGTGGATTTTGTGGAGTTCTTGCTGTGTTCTTATTGTGTCATAGACTGCATAGATTATATAGTTTGGACTTCCTAGTCCTAAATTTTAACCTCAGATTTAAGTATCTGAATTTAGGAGACAGACATCCCTTCACTGGGGAAGAGATTTTCTCACTACAGTCACATTGATTACAAGGAGTCATTAATAGCTTGCAACAAATGAGGCATCAGTCATTCTGGCCACAATCCAACAATGTAATTAAGACCATACTTAGCATTAATCAATGGAACTGACTTGAGAGAAGCTACTCACAAACTTAATGTTAAGTAGGCATTTAAATATACAGAGAATCAACTGTTAGAAAAAAGTAAACTCTAGACTTCAGAAATTCAGTAGACAGTAGCAAGTAAATATAAGAATGTAGCACAGCTACATATTAAAAGACTGGTGGACTAGAGTTTAAAATTTAAAAAAACCCCAACCACCTCCCCAGATTGCAGTGTCAGATTCAATACTGAAAATAATAATTTAATATACTCAAGGATAAATAATTGCTGTTGCAAAATTAGAAAAATAAACAGTTCTAACGGAATCTTCATGGAGGCTATGCAAAGGCAGAAGTCCATGTCTCATGCTGTATGATAAAAGGGACATTGAGAGGATATTAGTGAGAAATGACCCCCACTCCCCAATTGAACTTTTAAAAATTTAATGAAAGAGAATACAGGACAAAATCAATAAAGCAAAAGTAACTGTGCTGGGTGTGTAGCCATAGCCAGAGGCACCCTGGCTAACCATAGCAACTCTTATATACCCTCTCAATTGCACTGGTCAAATACATATTCATAAACAATTATACATATCCAAACATTTCTTTGAACTTGTTCACATATTCCAGGAACCTTTTAGCATAGCCTTGCCTCAGATCCACCCGTTTAGAGCATGTGCAATAATCTTGGCTGTGGTTTTGAGGGTTGTGTGTCACCTCCTCACAACGGCCCCCATGGTTTCAGCAGGTGACAGTGCTATTCAGCAGTTACTGATAGTCAAAGTGTCAGTACAGGGATCCTCATCACACCAGTTCCTCAAATGTCATTTGACCATGCAGATGGTTTAGCTATTTCAGTCATGACAAGTTAACCACAGGTTCTCTAATTCAATATCAGCTTCTTCACAAATGTTTCTGAGTTATTTTAATTATTGTCAGTTAGCTATAAAAATAAAAGCATTAGTTGTTATTTCACAACTACAGCTACTTCTGTAAAAATTAACTTTATATAATGCACAGCACATAGCATCCACTTTAATATTTGCAAAAGGCAAAACTATAATATGTGTTTCTCACAATATCTTTAAATGAGTAATAGATGGAGACTCAAAAGAGGCTGCCTTTTGTTTAAAAAAAAAAAAAAGAAACATGGAACCCTAGCGGAAACAAAACTGAATGGGAGCCAGAAATGAGTCCTTGCAGCACATAAAGAAAAAATATCCTAGGATGCATCATAAAAAACTTTGCCAACAGTTGAAGGAGGAGTCTTCCTCTCTAGTCAGTGCTGGTGACACCAGACCTGGACTGCTGTGTCCGTATCTTGGTTCCCCAGTACAGGGAAAGCATTTAAAAACTGCTTTTTTGTTTTTCAGTGCTTTTGAATGCTTTTTGCTTGCTTTTTGTCCAGTGTAGGACTACCAAGATAAACAGGTTTTGGAGCAACAATAATATGAAGGGAGGCTGAGGAAAAGGGATATGTTTATCCTGAAGAAGAGAAGGCTCAAAGGCAGACTGCTACTGCTGTCTACAACTTTTTAAAGAGAGACTAGAGTCTAGTGACTCTCACTAGAGTCAGATCATACTGATGAAGAATGCAAAACAACAAAACCAAGTTGGAACAGGGAAAATCTGTATCAAACTTATTTTCTTTTTCACCAGGTGTGTTATCAAACAGGGAATAAGTAACCAGAGAGTCTGAAGAATCTTCATCTTTGGAGATATGTAAGACTCAAAAGGATGAGACTATAAACAACCTTCTGTAACTGTGACATAGCTCTTCTTGAGCAAGGAGTCTGCCTAGATGACCTTCAAGATTTCTGTTCAAACCTCAACTATTTTGACTGTATCTTATTTGCATAACTGAAGTTATGATTTTGAAGGGGTAGTTCAATAGAAATCTTGGGATTAATAGTTCATGACTGGACATAGTACATTTCTTGACCATGTATGAGCAGCCAGTAGGTAGAATGAACATTTTTTAAAGTTGTTAATTATTGGAGGGAGGAAAAGAAAAATGACATGACCTTCTCTTTGACCATGCAGAGATTTTACTGTAACAACTGAATCAACTGAGTAGTGGATGTACATTGATTGCATAAGACAAGGGATGAAATAAGGATATACCACTTGGAAAATGTTAGCTCAGAAATTGGAATAGTTAGTAATCCTGTGCATCAGGATGTGAATGATGACTACAGAAATGGGAACTAGACAAAAGAGATTGAACTGACACATGTATGGATCTTTCTTTACGATTTAAGCACATAACAAAAATAGCACGCAAAAGACTTGATTCATTCTGGGCATGAAGCCACATTATATCTAATTCCAAATCTACCATCACCATCTTCAGACTAAGCACTTTTACTGCTGTAGATATTTTAATTTATGGATGCATTCGCTAAGGGATGTCAGAGGAAAATTAAATAAAACTGTCCTTGGCAGTGACTAATATGCCATTGTTTCTGTTTTGGCATGACTTGTTTTTGTTAACCGTTTTTCATATTATGTTATTGTTTCAATAACCAAAAGATAAAGTAGCCTTGAAATTAAGCCTTGAAATTAAGACATGAAGTGGCTTAAATAAAAGAGAACCCCTCTATAAACTTGGGTCAACATGAAGACAAATTCAAATGAAGCATTTGTGAGGAGCAACATTTATCAGCAAGTTAAGGAGGCAGAAATATTATATTGCTCCACTTCTGCTTAATTGTGAAGGATTAGAAGAAAGACCACATAGAAAGCCACTTACAAGTTTCTTTTTTCCTCAGAAAGTGTGGACGTGTTCTTGTCAAATTCTTTAATAAGATGTGTATGAAGATTTATTATATGAAAACTACAAAACATGTGCAGGAAGTCTGGGAAGATCACAGATATGTGAGCAAACCTCAAGCAATATTGTTGCTCACAATACTGCCTTGTGCCTTGTGGTAGTCATAGTGATTACTGTTTTTAGGAAAAAAAATCTTAAACTTGAAGATTGATGAATACATATAATTAATAAGAGATTATTTCTTAATTATTAATGAGGTTATTTCTGAATCATACCATAATAATTATGTTGCCTTTTCTAAGTACTATATTATTTGTATTTATGAAGATTTAATAAGCAAGATGAAAGTTGATGTTACTACGTCAGAGCTGACAGCTTTGTATTTATATTTTTTATTATTATATTCTAAAAAAAATTAAATCAAAGTAAAAATGTTAGTTAAATTAAATTTAAGATATTGATTACTGTTTTTAAAAAATAATTATTTTATTAATTTCATGTCTTTTTTTGGTCATGACAATTTAATAATTAATTTTTGAGAGGGATACAGGACTTGAATATTTGACACTAACCTATTCTTTTACAACAATTTCTAATATCTAAGTGTTCAGTTGAGATGGAATTTATTTTAAAATAACATAAAATTGGTTTAGAGGCAGTAGCTCACTACTTTGATTCAACATTGCAGATCCGTGAGTTATTTCTCAGTAACTTTGTACTGACAGTTTAGTTATCTAATTTAGCATAAACTGCTTAGCATTGTCAATATTTGACCCTAAATATTATGTTTTGACATGGAAAGACTTATATGGAGAGGCATGTTGGAAAATAAGTCCTTTACTGATATTATACTGTTTCTTGAATTAAGCTTCCTTCATCACTCTCTTAATGCTGTGTTTCTTGTAAGTGAAATGGTTTTGTTTCTGAGTTTTTGTTAATTAACTTAAAAGTTTTTTCACTGGACAGTGTTATTAATCAATCAAATAAGTGTATGACATGACCTGCTTATGAAAAATACTATTGATCTACAATGTATCTGCATAATTTCTTTGCTAACCATATCTGTAATCTCATCACTGAGGAAAATTAGACATTTTTTGTGGATTTTTTTAGTTCGAAACCTAAACTGTCTGGTAGTAGTTACATTCATATTTTTAAACTCTGTCAGACAAATCAAAGGGTCTCAGGTAACAAATACAAGTTATTTTCTCAGTCCTTCCTCATTAAGCAAAATACAGTCATCTGGCACCCTTGGTTACCCTGACTCATAATTGTATTCATGTGATCCTTTGTAAAACTACCTTGAGAATCCATTTACTGGTCTTTTTCTTTTCATTATTTCATCTGCACTTGCTTTTCAGAAGAATACCTTTTAATTGCAGAGATTTATGATGTGGTGCAAGACAGACTGTGTGTTTGTCTAGCTGGGCAAGGAACAGCAAAGCAGTCAGGGTCTCTCAGGACAGGACTTGGCAGCCAGGTGCAGGACCAGATGAGGAGTACTGGCAGAGTTTCCACCCCAGCTCCAGGCATAAATCACCTCCCTGGAATGTGGACCAGCTGAGGCCCAGGCTGGGATGTGGGCCTGTGGACTGGGGTCAGGATCAGACCTGGAGAGGGGACCCGTGGTCCCTGGATACAGGATGGCCTGGCAGGGTCATGGAAATGGTGACAGGGCAGGCCAATTCAACACCTGGTAGTGGGGGGAAGTCAGCCCATGGGTGAAGCTTCACCACAGACAAGCAAAGGCAGGGTAAGGCGTGTCAAGTAAAGGGAGAGAGCTTCTAGAAAGTCTTTTTCCATACCTGTTTGGAACAAACCTTCATGCCAGTATCAGGTCTGATGGTTGTATATTTTTAACCAAACCCAAAGGGCCTTGATGGCAATTCTTCTCTTCACCATGCTCACCCAGCAGCACTATCTATGACAGAGATGCTCCTGCTTCAGTTCTGGGATGTCAATAGCACAAACCAAATTTTTAAAAGGAAGGGAGATGAAAGGAATGCGCCAGTGGGAATGAATGGCTGCAAGAACAGGCAATCAGTTCTGCTAACAGGACAAAGCCTGCTCAGACCTACTTTAAAATTTCCCCTATGCGTATTTCCTAGCAGGACTACAGGACCTTCTGTGTCAGAGCTATGTGGTGACACTCCATATAGCTGAGAATAAGGAATAACATAGTGATGTAATAAATTCTGGAAAACTTTTCAATTCTACCAAATATTTCCATCACAAAATAAAAATTGGAGATCTATTTATTATATCAATTATTATATTATCACTATTATTATATGGATAGAAAAATTATTTTATATTATTATCTAATTTGTTACAACATCAGAATGTGAAAATAAATAACTAAATAAAATCTGAAATTGCTTCTATTTGTTGGAATATTTTCCAAATTATAAAAGATTTGGAGAAACTTCCATGTCTATTTTTCTTATAAGAAAATAGATGTTTTAGTGTGAAATTATTTAAAATGTATCTAATATCGTGACATTATTAACGAATTCCTTCATCCCAAGATATCTTCACTCTCATAGAAAATTCCTCACCTCACTTGTTTGAGATGCACAAATTCATGCCTATAATAATTAAATTCTGTGCCTTGGCAGGTTCTCTGGCAAATAATTCCATGTGCTAATTTGCAGAGAATCTAAAATGACAACCAAGTCACATTCTTTTTTGTCAGAACTTCAGAACTGCAGCTCTGCCAAGGTAATCATATAGACAACAAACACACATGCAAATAAAAAAATTATATCTATGCAAACTGCTCTAGTGTTTTTCGACATGTTTCTTTCTGCCTTTAAGGAACGTGAATTCATAATTGTACTAGAACTTGCTATATGACTGTACAAATTTTTTACATAGGTTGTCATGAACATGGTTAATTTCTACATTAAGGAAGTTTATTTTGTCTTCCTTTTCAATAATGTTATTTGATCAAAAGTCCATTTGCTTTAAGGGTAATTATGATGAACCTGGCTTTCACCCATCTCCTCTTGCCTTAGGCAACAATAAGACTGCTTTATTTATAATTTTTAGTAATTTTACTGGTCTTGAAACACTGCTGAAATAGAGAGCACCCTTTGGCATTATTTCCTTAGCTCTGTGTCAAAATGCTGAACAGCACTTGCAAACCAATTTGTATTCTATTATGCAACTTGGGAACGACCTTGTAAGGTTGATGCCTTGCCAGTATTTTAAAGGATTTATGTAAATGCTTTCCATATATGAAGCTGGACACAGTTGGTAAAAAAAGCATCTTTTATATACATGAAGACAAATTAGCCTCTAAAGTGTCTCAATCAAATGAAATAGTTGTTCCAAAGAAGTGTTTAATTTTTTATGTATAAATAATAAAAACCCCCATAACATGAAACAGAGAGCTCTTCTGTCGCTGCTAATTTTTAAATCTGGAGAAAAATATTTTTTCTATTTCATGACAGTTTCCATTAAATTATTTGACAGATGGTAAATTATTTAAATGTGTTTTCTCTGTATTACTGTATTTTTCTTTGAGTGTAAGTGGGTATAGTGGATTTTCTGGAAGAAAGGAGACTGATTCTTTCCTGAGGAGTAACTATGCCTGTGAGTAAGAGAAAGCACCACAGATTGCACAATATGGCAGTAACAATGAGGAGCCCCCTGGTAGAAAATGAAACTGCAGCTGAAAACAATGCTGATAAGATCAGGAAACAGAAAGTAAAGGATCAGAAGAAATGGAGGAAATCCTCATATGAACAAGAATTGCACAGTTAACTCCCAGTTACTCACTTTTATTTATTTTTGTTTGGCTTTTTGGGGGTTTTTTGGGTTTTTTTTGTTCCATTTCTGTCTTTCTTGGTCATTTCAAGACTTATCAATTAAAACTGAAAATAGAAATTTTTTGTATTACTTTTTTTTTCTTTCAACGGGTATTTTTATTGCTAAAATTGTACTTACTAACTGGATTTGCTCTCCATCTCTCTGGCCCTTATCCTTGTATTCTCTCAAAAATTTTTCTCATTGATATTCATCTCATCATGCTCTAGCCTGAAACTGAACAGACAGTTTAGGACAGGGGCTAGGTCTGCCCCAGAAAAATCTGAAAATTTGAAAGAAAGTTTCATTGGACAAAGTAAATACATTATATTGCATTGAAAGGCCCTCACAAACCTCAGATTTTCCATTTTCAGAAGACATTTTTGGCTACAGATAAGTTCATGCCAGTGATTAACTGTGGAAGTGATTTCAACTAAGAAAGCTGAGCTGGAAAGAAAAGAAATAATAGCAGATAAATTTAGCACTTGTGCATTATTTTTTCTTAGAAATTCAGAAGTTGACAGATAGTCCCCAGAAGTGAAAATCAAGAGCAGAATATAATTCACCTTCCTACGATAACCCAAAAAGCATTTAAATTAAATGTATTTGCTCCCACTCTTGTCAAATGAGAAACAAACATCCCCTTTGATGCATTTACAGGTGATTAATATTGTGGGGCTTATAAAAAAGAAATTTATACTAGCTAAAGTTTCAATTAGTAAGTGTATTTGTACTATTTTTAAAAGGAAGAAGAGAGGTCTCTTCATTTTTAAAATATCACTAACAGTTCATGTTTTTATATTTTACAAGCTGAACCTTCCAGTGAATTAAAGTGTTTTAAAAGTACTGTGGTATCAGATGTCAAAGTAGAAAGCATTTTCTTAAAAAAGAGATTAATCTTTCTTTAATTAGTTACATTGAAACATCTAAATATGTATTTTTATACCGTTATAAAATATGGGTGGAACTTAAATATAGAGTTTTTTGTTGCACTATAGGATGCTCAATTTACACTCACACTGAGAGTTTGCAGGAGGCAAGTGTGCACACCAAGTTCTTGAAACTGAAGGATGAATCATGTTGCTCTCAAGTTAACTGGTAAGTGCTGGTCTCTCAAAACACATAAAAATGAAATAGAGGAAATATTTTGTGCCATTTAAGGGATAAAATCAAGGTGATATAACAGAAGCACCAACTCTGCTCCCCTTCTGAGAATCTGCTGGATGTGAGAAAATTGATCACATTGGCACAGATGTGCCAAGGTATGTAAGAGATGGACTTGCTTCAGGTCCTGCTAAGTTCCAGGTCAGAAGGCTCAGGCTGTCAGGGATGAAGAAGGACATTACATTGACCCAAAATATCCTGTTGGATCCGCTGCTTCTGAGAGCTCACACTGTTCACAAAATACAAAATCATTATCATTAGAGATCAAACAGTACAGGCAGTTTCAGCCTTAGCAAGATGATGAATTCAACCTTCATGACTTTTGTGCTCAAGGACAAACTATCAAGATACCTTCAATGTTAAATTTTATACTGTAGTATATATCTTCAGCTAGTTCTTTTAGAATATAAAAAATGCACAAGGATATCTATATTTTAAAAAGAGATTAATCAAAATTTTAAATCAAAATTTTATAGAGCTTATTAACTACCCATCACAGAAAACCATCAGAGATTCAGGAAGCAACCATTTCTTCTTCCAGAGTTCTTAACCAGTAATTTCAATAAATTTTTAGCCTGTATCTTCATAAAAACACTTTTAATATAACTTAGAAGTTATTTGCTTCTAAGCATGAGGGTATGATAAGTTTATCACTACCCTTATTTAAACTCATAATTTACTTAAAGTTGTCTATTGTAACCTTATGTGTAACAAAAAATTTTCAAGAAGAACCTAATAAAATTATCTTTACTCTGCTTATTTTGCAAGTTCTCAGTGTCGTTTGGTGGGAAGTGTTCCTTCAGAATCACTTCAGAGAAAAATTATGTTGCATCTTCACTACTCTCAAAGTTTCAGCTCAGTCAACTTAGGAATTTCCATTTTATTATCATATTCCAGGTGCATACTTTTAATTGTATTTTTACTCCTAAATTTCAAAATTTGTAACTTCCAGATTACATTATTTAGACACCCCCCTTTATGGATAAATCCAAGTGAAATTTATTTTTGCCTTTTCACCAACACCTTGTCCCTTGTGTGTTACTGTATCACTCATGATATGTTTATGCTATCTATAAAAATGTATATATTTATATATTTCTATTTGTATTGCACCTATTTATTTACAGTATTCCAGTCATAGCATTTGACTGAATTTATATCCTTTTGCACTCTTTGGGAAGAATTAAGAAAAAAAATAAGAGAAGTAAATATTTAAACAAAATATACCTCATCTAAGGAAAATTTGTGCTGCATACATAAAATGTTATTATTTCACGTTTATTCAGAGCCAGGAAAGATTATTATTAATTTGGTTCGAATCAATGACTCAATGATTTCAATCTGTGTGCCGAATTAGTAATTTCGTATCTTATTTGTAAGATTCTGATAAATTAGGTGGAATGGTCAACCTGTGTCAGTTATTGATATCTGAGAGGGGATTAGGACTTTCCTATGTCAGATGAACATAGATATGCTGTATGTGGCAAAAAATATCTCCTGTTTTGATGTTAGGTTTCCTGAGATCTAGAGCAGATTTCAACTCCGTTGTATCTTGCTTCTTATTTTCAGGTAATAAAATAGCTGTGAAACAAATGTCAACTTTTCCAAGGCTGTTGCAGTCTGAAAAAGGCTGTGTACTTTTGAAAGCATTTGGCAGTTTGCTCAAAACTGTTCATATGTATTGTTTGGGAAAAGGTAGGTTTCTCTAAAACCAGTGCCAGTAAATATAAATAAGAACTTTGAAAATTTAAGAATAATAATTTGTAAATCTAAGCTTGTTCTTGATATTCTTAAGGGTAAAAATTGCTTTTTCAGGTCATATATATAACATGGGACATGGAGAAAATGTATCACTTGCCCCAACCCCAAAATAAAGAAACAAAAGAAAGCCTTAACACCCAGAGGTGCATTTGTGCTTCCTACACAGGATGGAGTTGCAGATACTCAAATTTTACTTTTTAATACTTGTGATGACTGTTGCGAAACATATTTTGAGTGACTTTAGATGTAAGGAAGTTAATTTTTTTGTCTTTTGTGAAGGTGAATTTTACATGATATTTAGTATGATGGGTGGGAGGAATGGAGTGGCGGGCTAGATAGTAAGGTTACCAGTGCTCTGTCTTTACTCCCCTCTCTGTCTCAGACATGTGCAAAGCTGATCTGTGAAATGTACAAGATATGCCATTTTGAAGGAGCTCAAGATGTTAAATGACACCAATTTGAATCTATATTTCTGAGAAATGTTTTGTACCATCAACAGGTTGCTTTGCCAGATCATGCTTGCATCTCAGTGGAATGACATACCTTGTTACTCTGAACATGAGGTTATATCTGCTCTAAGGCTCAGGTTCAAAATAAGTAAGATTGGCCAATTTATAATGTTATTTCCCTTCAGATTGTCTCCCATTCTAATTTGGCTCCTAAGTACATCACAGAAAATAGGTTAAATAGAAGAGGTCTTTTAATTTCAGAGAGCAATCTGTTTGCTGATGGCCTTATGCGCTTCACTACTTAGAAGATCCTGCAGACTTGTGACGTTCACTGTACGTAATTTGTGAAGTGTTTTGGGATGAAAAGTGCATTATAAATGTAGGGCATTATTACAGTGTACCTTGCTTGACTGGAGAAGCTTTATCAGGAAGATTGTTCTATTGGGTTATCTCCTAGGTAACTGTGATTCACTGCAATGATAGTGACTAGCAGTCTTTAAATTGGACAGTAGAGGCACAACTACAACCTAAAGGGAATTAAATTACATAGCACCAAATTAGGTAATGTTGATTAACCGTGTTCTAAATGGATATAAAATTATAAGCTCTGGCTCCTTAATACACATACATTTGCAATTCAATATTAAGGGATATATTTTCCAAAATTCTCCAGAGGTTTTGATAACTGCAAGAAGTTACTGCATTATCACATTTAAACCTCTGCATTTCAATTGCATTTAAAATATTTAAGTCATTATACTATTTCAAAGTTAAAATTCATAGAAAAAGTGCTTTGCTATGCATACTTTATATATATACTGTTGTAGCAATTGCATGGTAATTAACACCTCAATTCAGCAAAGCTAGTAAGGAAAAAGACTCACTTTTCTTGTTATTTTTGGAGGACAATTCACACATTTGAAGTTAGTATTTGCATATTATGATAAGAAGCCTTTGGATAATCAGATGCCATATTCCTCCTCCCACTGAACCACTACACCAACATAAATTTCTTTCTCTCACTTGTGCATAACACTCCCTCTTTATAATTATCCTAACAACTCATTTTAAATGGCCTTAGCAGCACAGCTAATCTCTCTTTGCTGATTTCCACATAGGATGCTTAGGAAATAGGTCACTAAAAATAGACAACAGATTGTCCTATGTATTCTCTGGGATACTAGACCAAAGCCAAAAGCTCATCCTTTACTACTATCACCTGTCCTTATCAGCACCAGGGAGAAAAAGCTTCTTACTGCCTTTCACACTTCAGCAACAAGGCCATGTTCTGATAACTGCTTGATTTTTTTTATTATTGCTGGAGTAAAAGAAATATATCCAGACAGTAGAAGTAATTCTCCACTTTGTACAATGGAAAAAGGTTCCTGTATGATAGTGAGGAAGCTGAGATGTGTTGATAAATAGGTTGTTGCCACAAATGCAGCCATACTATAGGGATATACTTGCAGATAAAAGAAATAAAACATATAAAGAGATTTCTAATAATTGTGTGACAGCATCCTTGGAATCTTCTCATGTAGAAGTGAAAGACTCTCTTGATCCTTCTCTACATCACAAGTGCTATACAGAGCTTGAATAATGCTGTTCAGGTGCTCTTCTGGAGTACCTATTAATTCTCATGGTTACTCAACTGGGAAATAAAAATTGCCATAGATTTAGATAAAAATGAGAGATATTAAATTGGTGCTGGAGAAGTTTAAATAATAAGGCATCTAGAAACAGTTATTTATCTACCAGTATGAAATCTGGATTATCAGAATTTTATATTTCTGATGTATTAAGACATAAGTAAAAGAAAGGTAGCTTACAAAGAGGAGCTTATATTACAGTTCAACTGTACAAATTTAAAGTTTCAATATTTAAATCTAAGCCTGAGTTAGTAGAATTCTGTGTCCTTACAGTAGATGAAGATAATAGAGGATAAGCACTTACAGGTATAATGAATTTAATCATAAGATCTTAAAAATTGGTGCAGATGCACTTTGCTTGGGCTATTGATACTGATATCGTTTGGGGGGTACAAACCCCAGTAACTACATGTCAATGTTCAGACTCTTCTGTGGTGTCTAATATATCAATAACCTTTGTCTCTCTGCTACAGTATGGACGTCCCTCCCCTATCTCCACTGAAATACCAGAGCAAAGGTACTCACTAGCACATCGTCCCTCCAACATTATTGTGCTGCCCCCAGGTTTATCTCTAGCCAGAGCTGTTTTATCCCATTTCCCCTTAAAGTTTAGTTCAAAACTCTTTCAATGAGCTCTGCTAAATTGTGTGCAAAGACTTTTTCTCACTTTGAGACAAGTATGCCACATCTGTCACCATCTTTCCTAAAACCACCCGTGATGAACAACCCCCTGAAATTCTGTCATTGCCACCAGACTCTGAGCCAAGTATTTATCTGCTGACTCTTCCTGATACTTCCCTCATCATTTCCTGAAACTGGAAGAATGGAGGAGAATTGGAGGAGCATTGTGCATCTGATCCCTTAGCCAATCATTTCTCAGCTTCTCTTGATTGTTCTCAGGTTTATTGTAACTTCATTACTGCCTATCCAAAATAATGGACAGTGATCTGAGGGCTGTACAGAGCTAGGAAGTTTTCTCTTCACTTCTTCAGTACAAGAAGCCCTGGGCAGCCAGCAGACTGCACTAAGAAGTGGGTCCAGGCTGCGTATTGGGCCTTCTGTTCCCCTCAGCAGACACTCTTCTACAAGAGTGACAAAACTTTTTTTGCTTTATGAAAGGATTTTTGATGCAGGGCATAAGGTGACATAACCTTGGAGATACTTCCAAGCTTGATGAACTACTGTACTCATTGTTGTCTGGTGCCACTTGCAGAACCTCATATCTGTTATGCCAAGGCATCTGGGAAGGATGGGCAGTCACAGAGGAGAGGTGTCTGCTGCACCAGGAAAGAGTTTGTTGTTTGTCATTGTCTCCTATTCCTTGACTCACCATATTTATCCAGGTGGTGAGAGGATGGGAATACTCTGTGGCATGCATCCTGTCTACTGGGCCTGCCACAGGGAAAGTAAGGTGTGATTCTAGTATAGAAATGAGAGGAAGTAAGGAATAAAACCTTTCATTACTTTATGGAAGCTCACAGCTCTTGGTTTACCTTAGGCAATTTTTTTAAATTGTCTTTATCTTGCTCCATAAGTCCTTTTGCCTTCCTTTGGTTTTCTCCTCACCAAGAGGAGAGGGGCTGACAGAATAGCTGTTTATTGGAATGTCAGTTTTGGTCAACTCACCAAACTTAAAGTCACACTTTCTTACAAACCTAATAAGGAAATATGCCTTCATATTTTTTTATTTTTTCCCCATGACAAACTTTATGTGAAAATTCAGGTATAATTCATTGAAAAAGAATACTAGGTATAACTATTGACAAGGGCCTTTGAGAGTACAGCTTGACAGGTCTTGAAAGGTAATAATAGAGCTTTGGAAATATGTAATAGCTGGAATCTGGCCCTTCATATTCTTAAGATTCCCTTAAGAAAGCTGCATTGTGATTGCTTAAGTCTTTGACTGAAAAACAGTGGAAGTACTTTGACTTGAAAGAAGAATCGATTAATTAGAGGTTCAACCAATAGCAGACGTATCATGAAATCAGAATATTTGGCCAAATTACTGCTGCCTTGCTATCATTAACTGTATAAAGAATCAGGCATTGACCTATTACAAACCTTATGTATTTTCAGGGGAAAATTGAAGCTATGCTCAGGGCTCTGATTTTTGTCTGAGAATAATGAAATAAAAGTGTTTCTGAAGCTGCATCATGTTTTTCCAAAATAAGATTAAAAAAAAACCCTCAACTTTTTTCTTTAATTTGGAGTAGTTTTTAAACATGTTTGCTCTAATTTAATTTGTTTAATAGGAATGAACCAGTTAAAACATATGGATGGTGTGGTTGTTCTCAATGAAATTGTAATACACTAGCAGATACATTTTTGCTATTTTTGCTATTGCACTCATTTATTAATTATTTTGTCCAGCTATAGATCATATTTCAGGAGGTGTTAGTTTTCTATTTCTATCTTATTCTATTAAAGGTGCCATAAAATAAATATAAAAATAACTGAATCTGTAATGCTTCGCATAAGATTTAGAACTGGGTGTTTTTCAAACTGACCAAGTAGTTATAGCTGAAAACAAAGAATTTCCTCTTCAAATGGTATTTTTGTTTTGTTTTGTTTTATTTTTATCATACTTAATTTTTGCAACTCCAAAGGTTCAAAATCTTTGTCAAGTATCCTTGTGATACTTTACTAGAATAAGTAAAGGCTGCAGTACATCCTCTAACAGTACAGCATTATAGAATCAAGGTTGGTAAAGACCTCTGAGATCATCAAGTCCAACCTTTGAACACCACCATGTTAACTAAACCATAACACTAAGGGCAATGTCCAGTCATTTCTTGAACACTGTCAGGGATGGTGACTCCACTATGTCCCTAGCAGTCCCTTGCAATGCTTAACTACTCCTTCAGTGACAAAATTCTTCCTGATGTCCAACCTGAACCTTTAACAGATGTAGTAAAACTGCTTCACAGTGGTAGTAAATTAACATTAGAATATGTGTAGGCAAAAGCCAAAAGAGATGAACAAATTGTTATGGATTTTGTTAGCAGTCTATGTGGAAGAATAGTGTTGACAAGAGAAATGCTCTTTTTTGTGAAGCAGTGACTCCACACATGCCAGAAGGCAGGGTCATTGTAAGAGTTAGAGCTTTATGGCATCAGAAGCATGGAAGACAGAAGCTAGGACACTTTTCTACCAAACACATATTGTGTAGAAATGTGTCAAAACACAATAGCCTATGAGTTGTTTGATACCTGATGATTACTTTTTGTATATAACACACCCACTGCATCATTGGTAATGAATAATTAACCAGTTAGATGTTATTTCCTTAGTGGGAGATGAAACCTTGTAGGTGGTTCTTTCTCTCCTTTTAAGGGAAACTTCTGTCTTTCACAGCATGAATACAATAGGAGTAAGAGTCAAACTCTACTACCTTCTGCATATATATGAGAAATACATCACAGACATTATCAGAATATTTATATTTGCCAGACAGTGAAGTCATTTTTCACCACATCCTATTTTTGAACCAAGCTTTTCAGATCTGCAGCAGTTTCCCTTCAGTGAGATAACATCTCAAGTACTCCTTAAAAAGCCTGTGCAGGAAAAGATTGTATCTGAAATTATCAGCAAAATAGGAGTGTAACAGTTTATGCTGAATTTTTCTGAGTGATGAAGAAGTCTGTACATCACCTCATGCTGAAGCATAGACCTGTGTTAGCCGAAGCAGTCAAGTGACAACTTTTTGGCACACCTTCTGCTCATTTTGACAGATTTTGTAGCTGGGTTATCAGGATTGAGAAGTCAGGATTAAAAAGGCGTAGATCTTCTTAATAATACATCTACTCACCTAAGATAGTTTGGATAAATAAATCATGTGAACAAGACTATGGCTGGTTCCAAAAGTTAAGGAAAAGGTAAAAAAGAAACAGCTTCTAAATGACTCATGATGTTGCTCTTAAGCTTTCCTTAAAGCTATTTGGTGCAAGCCTATAAACTAAAATGAAAGCTCACTGTTTGCAAGAATGAACACAAGTTGCAGTGGTGTTACTTCTTCAACTGTTTTCCAATTACCACTTTGAGGATTTTTACTAAAAACACACCCGTAATACACAAAAAAAAAATAAAAGGAAAGAAAAAATACAATAAGAAAAAAGGAAAAACATTTCCAAATAATATAGATAAAACTATAATTTCTACAGTCATTATAATAGTCTTATAGTATTGATCTCTTGGAGTGTTTTTTATCCTGCTGAAGAAAGGGGGGTGTGCACCAGGATTTTGTAACTGTGGTTGTAGAGTATTGCAGTGCAACAATGAATGATATTCTCTATAATCCTTTTCAATATTTTGGTGCTATCTTCTCATATTTCTTAACTCTGATTGAAGTGCAACTCTACACACTGAAACTGATGTCTAAGAATTTTGATTATTTTCTGACATAGATAATTTCTCAATTTACAGTGTCCACATACTTGTTGCTTTGATTCAACTACTATCTGAAGACAGAGCTCCTCATTTGCCAGTGTAATAGATGCTATGCAATTCAAGGCAAGGAGACAGAACAGAAGTTTCTTTTACTGATCAAAATTCAACTGTCTTATGCCTTTAGTAATCCCTTTAGATCTGAGTTATTCAGCAAAGATTATTAATGAAAAATAACATCAGTAGAGTAAAATATTTAAAAAGAAAGGTTAACTTCATATCTCATGTGAATCAGTTATCACTGTAATTTATTCTGTAATAGTGTGCAAAAATTGCATTTTGCAATTCCTCTTCTTGATACTGTACAGATTATAATGGAGTATATGACTATAGTTTTAAAAGCAAAGCATTCAGCATCTGACCTATTTTATTTTATTTTACAGAATAAATTTAAGAGAGGTTGCAATGGCATAAGATGTGGGAGGAAAAAAAATGCTGTATGTTTCTTCGATTTTTACATTTCTCAGTAGATGTTTCATAAGGCTGTGTCCATCTATGATTCTACCATAATATATGTATTTTGGCTGTCTGTCCAAATTTAGCAAGAACATCTTTACTTCAATATCGTTTCTCAAGGGGAAAATTTAAAAAAATTAATTAGGATTTTGGTAGAGATAGGTCAGGCTTTGCCTCTGTTCTAATGAATTTAACACTATTTCCTTTCATCTGTGTTATCTGATGTGTGAGCCCTCCAATGGCATGAGAAAGAAAGAGAGAAAGAAAGAGAGAGAGAAAGGGAGAAAGAGAGGGGAGAGAGAGAGAGAGAAAGAAAGAGAGAAAGAAAATAAAGAAGAGAGAAAAGAAAGAAAAGAAAGAAAAGAAAGAAAAGAAAGAAAAGAAAGAAAAGGAAGAAAGAAAAGGAAGGAAGAAAGAAAAGGAAGGAAGGAAGGAAGGAAGGAAGGAAGGAAGGAAGGAAGGAAGGAAGGAAGGAAGGAAGGAAGGAAGGAAGGAAGGAAGGAAGGAAGGAAGGAAGGAAGGAAGGAAGGAAGGAAGGAAGGAAGGAAGGAAGGAAGGAAGGAAGGAAGGAAGGAAGGAAGGAAGGAAGGAAGGAAGGAAGGAAGGAAGGAAGGAAGGAAGGAAGGAAGGAAGGAAGGAAGGAAGGAAGGAAGTGGCGGAAGGAAGTGGCGGAAGGAAGTGGCGGAAGGAAGTGGCGGAAGGAAGTGGCGGAAGGAAGTGGCGGAAGGAAGGAAGGAAGGAAGGAAGGAAGGAAGGAAGGAAGGAAGGAAGGAAGGAAGGAAGGAAGGAAGGAAGGAAGGAAGGAAGGAAGGAAGGAAGGAAGGAAGGAAGGAAGGAAGGAAGGAAGGAAGGAAGGAAGGAAGGAAGGAAGGAAGGAAGGAAGGAAGGAAGGAAGGAAGGAAGGAAGGAAGGAAGGAAGGAAGGAAGGAAGGAAGTGGCGGAAGGAAGTGGCGGAAGGAAGTGGCGGAAGGAAGGAAGGAAGTGGCGGAAGGAAGGAAGGAAGTGGCGGAAGGAAGGAAGGAAGTGGCGGAAGGAAGTGGCGGAAGGAAGGAAGGAAGGAAGGAAGGAAGGAAGGAAGGAAGGAAGGAAGGAAGGAAGGAAGGAAGGAAGGAAGGAAGGAAGGAAGGAAGGAAGGAAGGAAGGAAGGAAGGAAGGAAGGAAGGAAGGAAGGAAGGAAGAAAGAAAGAAAGAAAGAAAGAAAGAAAGAAAGAAAGAAAGAAAGAAAGAAAGAAAGAAAGAAAGAAAGAAAGAAAGAAAGAAAGAAAGAAAGAAAGAAAGAAAGAAAGAAAAAGAAAGAAAGTAGAATCTATTCTTTGCACCTTGAAAATTCAAATCTTGTTTTACAGTCAATTCTGATGTGAAATTAGTCTAGTCCAGCTCATTATGCTACCAGCTGGAAGACCCTATTTTGTCAGTGAAGCATAGAAAATTGAGGTTGATGCAGTGAAGAATTGAGCTTAATATCCAGAAAATGTTCCACTTCTGCATTGTTCTGAACTGCCTGGTGCAGAATTGATGTTGACTATGCAAGTAGTTGTTAACCTGTCATTTTCATAGTACATGAGAAGCTATTAATCTGCCCTTCTTGTAACAGGATGGGTAATTCAGATACTGTAGTTGTTCAAACATGAGAGAAATAACAATAGATCTAGACAAAACTGGGATTCACATTAAAAACAGGGAAGAAAAAGCAGAAGTGAAAATTCTCACCACTGAATCTGCCTGTTAAAATATTCTTTTCTTACCTTTGTACATGGATTTGGGGTTGTAGGGTGGCTATCTCAGACATCTTGTGAAGATGCCATGTGTGGGGATTTAGAATGTAAACAAAAGCAAAATATGGAACTGAGATGGTTAAATAAGAGATTTTTAGGATTCAGGCACTAGCTTGAGCTTGTGGCAAAGTCAAGTACACAATTTTCTCACTCTGGCCTGAGAATTTATGAGGAGGAATCCAAACAGTCCTAAGAGAAGGAAAAGAACCTTTGTAGGTGTTGTCTCCTTGTTGTTTACTTGTAAGAAACGGCCAAGGGGTGCTGTTCCTAACTGTCCAACGGTGGTGATGTGTTGGTTTGATGACCAATGAGAGTTTGACCTTCTTGGACCTTCTTGGAACTGTCTATAAAAGAAGATCTGGAAGAATAAATCTTGCTCTCTTGTGCTACTAAGCTTAGAGTCTGTGGCGTCACCATCGCCGTTCCTAATACAGTGTGACAGCAAAATTCCTCAGCTGTGCCTCCCTTGCTCCACAGGGCAAGAGCTATCAATTATTGCAGATGCAATACAAATGCAGATGATAACTGACCTATTCTGGAAAATATATGGAAACACAGTGGTGTACATGTACTAATCCTGTTTAGCTAGCATCATCAACGTGATGTCCATTTTACATAGTGGTGAAAACATAAAATTAAAAGGTGTCCCTTGCTTGCTTGTTCTTTTTCCTGTTCTTATTACTTAAAAAAATCTACTTAATGGAAAGTTAGCTTGGATATCAAACATGCTTTGTCATGGAGCTACCTCAGGGGTTTTGGCTCTGGTAGTTACTCTTCTTCATAATAGCATGTATGGCACTACATTTTGGATATAAAAATAAACAGTGCCAATGATACATGAATGTTTTAGTTATCACTTAACAGTTCTTGCACAGCATTGTAGCGATTCATCCCTCCTATTTCATCTTAGGACACCCTATAATCTCAAGATCAGGAACACCATTCTCACCAGGAACTTTTGGAACTTCATTTTGCATCCCCAGTCTCCAAAAAAATAATTTAGAGTTTATTCTAATCTGACTTTTCTTTATATGCTTCATTAATGTAATAAGTAATCGAGGGGGCCTTGTAGCTGAACACAAGGTATAGAACATGCTTTCACAAATTTATATGAATTTATATGGTTTTGCTAATACTTTTCCTGATGATGTTTTGAGACCTAAAGCAGTCATTTGTGATAAATATCAATGTCAAATGAGAATGCTGCACCCACAGTGAGGGAGCAAGAAGCTGGTACTGACAAGGAAGTTGGGAGGTTACATACCTGGGACAGCTGACCCCAGTGGACCCAGCTCAGTTAAGACAAAATCTATACCATATCTCAGTTACCATTTGCCTTTAATCACACACACACACACACATTATTCTGAGACGGAAAGTACCCAAAAGGTTTTTCAAGTCCATCTCTTAAATGAATGATGTGATACTCAGCAGTAAAAACTATCAGGGAAGGAGGAAGTAGAGGGCATTTGGAACTTGTGATATCTGACTTTGGAAGTACCTGTTACATATGATGTAGCTCTGCTTTCCCTGGAGATGGCTAAACACATGCCAGCTGATGGGAAATAGTGATTTAATTCCTTACTTTTCTTAGCTGTCATATACACCTTTAGCTTTACCTCTTAAAACGACTTTACCTCAACATACAAGGTTTTTCACATTCACCCTTGCTATTCTCTTCCATGTCCCATATTGGTGAATGAACAAAAAATTACATTGACTAAAACAAAAAAATAGTCAACTTGTATTGATTAGCTGCCTAACAGAGTTAAATCACAACACTCTCCAAAAAAGAGGTAACAAAATCCTTAATATTTAAAATTCTTAAATGTATGAGAAGAAAATAGCATGTGAAATTCACCGGTTTGCAAAGTATAAGACAAACTCATCTACAGCACACCAGCAAGGACATAGCTTTTAATTACTCACTACAGTTTAGTGAGTAATTAAATAGATAACTGCCAGTGGGAAAAGTATGTCTTCAATATAAGGAATTAATTTAAATAATCACTATGAACAGTATAGTGGTGTTTAAATATTAATGAAGTGGTGGTAAATTGGAATTATTGATGAGTGCTAAAACCAGAGTCATAATAATAATGATTTTAACACTTAATTGTGAAATTTTTATGTGGAAAAACACAGTAGCAAATTTTCAACTCTTTAGTCATTGAAAAACATGACAAAAAGTTATAGTAATGTTCTTGTATTAATGCTTTATACAGGCCACTGACTGGTATACATGGGAAATCCATTTTGGATTTCAAAACCATTGTCATAGAACTCTTGTGTTTATCAATTCCAGTGGCAAGCACCTATTAATATTGTCATAATATAGTGAAATAGCACTTCTACATATATGTCTATATATTTCTATTTATATCTATTACTTCTATTTCTATATTTATAATTATATCTATATATTTCTATTTATATCTATTACTTCTATTTCTATATTTATAATTATATCTATATATTTCTATTTATATCTATTACTTCTATTTCTATATTTATAATTATATCTATATATTTCTATTTATATGTATTATTTCTATTTATATCTATATATTCAACTCCTGGTTGAAATGGTAAGTCCAGATTTTATGAAGTATATATTATCAAAATCCATTAATTCATGATGCTACACTACATTAGCTCTGAAAGATTAGAAGTAGTTACAAGCATTTTTTCTGCTGATCTTTGATAAAAGATTTTAATGGCTGAGCCATCAAACCAAGGTGTAATAATGTCTCAGGGCATACCAAAACTACTGCTCCTTTTTTTCCTTTTAATTGGAATTACACTGTGGAGGTGGACTTCTAGTATTTAAAGCAGGGATTGTGGTTTCACCAGGTCTTCACACAATCTCATTACTTCTAGGAGATCCATCACCTCACAACAATTGCACCCCTAATACATATTAGGAATAGCCTAACTGATTTAAATATCCACTGAACAGACCTCACTTAGACATTGAAATTACATTTTTAGTGTTTTAATAATTTTTTTAACGGTCTAGTGGAAGAGTGTATGCACTTATCCACAATATCAGTCTGTAGTCATTAATATTTTTAAACCTTTTGAAGCTACAAAGTGTTAAGAATGGATGGAGAATATTCTTCTGACTTGAAATTTTTTTAACATTTTTGATTTACTTATTTACTTAAATAAATAAACCGTGCTTGTCTTATACTGTACTTTTACATATGAGTCCATGAAATAATCTGGTTTCACTCAACCTAATTATTTTTAAATCATGCATATTTCCTTTGAGTTGAGAGCTTCTACACCTTATTTATTATACTTTTATTTAAAATAAATACTTCAATACAAACTTCTAAATTAAATAGTGGGACAACATGTCTTTTACCGAGTCCATAATATAAAATTCACAACATTCTTCTTTCAAGCATAAAATTCACTTAAATCAATGTCAATAATGTATCCTTTGATGTCAGGTGTAACACTAGCAATGTGTGCAAAATTGATAGTTAACATTTTGTTTAATGTTTTGAGGTATACAGTTATTAAAAAGTTACCTTAGAGAAAAAAGTAAATCCGTGGTTTGTCATCACATTGAACTCTAGGCCAGGTTAAAGTCTGTACTAACAAATTAGAGAAAAGTAATTACAGGAAAGTTTGATTAGATCTCATTTAACACTGTGTACAGTCTGGTGTTACATTTTAGAAAAATGACTGTTTACTCTTTCAGACTACTTGTAACTCATGTTTGAAACATAACCTTTTTAACTGAGCTTTTTTTCAAAAAAATGTTTATACTAGGAATTTATTAAATCTTTGCCTATGAAAGACACTTCAAGAGTTTTTTTTTATTCACAGAAGTTTGTAATAATTCTATATCAGGAATGTGCATTTAAATAATTTATTTCTGGAAAATATTGATACAAAACTGATAGCAGTTTAAACAGAACTTGGAACAGTTCATATGTCAATGAGATTTCCTCTATTAAAGAATTGAATAAATAACTTTCATTCTATTAGGTGGCTGTTATTCTGTCATAAATTCATATTTAATACATATTGGAATAAACCTGAAGGCAGATATCAAACATTGGCTTGACAACAAATGTGCAGATTGTCAGCATTTAGCCTATGTGATAGCCCTGATAGGCCACAAGGTTTTGGTCTTACTTCATTTACTTAATCTACTTCTACTATATCAAATATTATTTTAAGATATAGTTAAGCCTAGATAGTCTTCCATGGAAGAAACTGATGATTACCCCTTAAAATTATCATTTTTGTCTATCCAATTTTCTTTTCATTTTAAGAATGTTTAAAATTTTATTTTACTATAAGTACTGTTTCTCATTTTGTAAAGATATATGACTTCTCAGCAATGAGAAGTTCTGTAGAATTTTATTTCTTTAATTTTTTCTTTTTAATCTCCAAGTCCTGAGAAAAAAGGTGAAAGGGCATTCATGAGAAACTCTAAACCCGGCCATTTCCAAACCTGATTATGCTACAGACACTTATTTTCCAATGTCTTTATTTCATTTCTTTACTCCTTCTTCTACTCCATTTCTTTACTGCCATCTCCTTTCCTCCTCTCTTTCTACATTTGCCTGTCTTAAGCTATATGCAGTTCTTTCCTTAGAATCAATGATAATTGAAGTGGAGGCAGTGTTAAAAACAGCCTCACTCACTGTATAATTTATATAATTATATTTTATATTATGCATATTATATCACATATACTATATAATTAATAATTCATTCCTATAGTGTTTCTCATGTAATTAAGTTATAATTTATTGCAGGATTCATAGTTTCAATTTCTAATGTGTATGAACAAGGACTGATGAAGACTGGAGTAGTAGAAAGTTAGACATACTAGAATAACCAGAACAGTCAAATATGTGCCATAGTTGTTAAGCTAAGAATACTCATACTTCTGTCTGTCTCAATATTTATCTATTGATATATATATAATTATCAGAATATGGGATTTTCCTCAATTGAAGCCCCTTAACTCTCCCAATAACTGGATTTTAGTCTCTCATCCCAACAGACATCTGAACTCTAGGGTGTAATTTTCTTTTATTAGAGGAAGTGTGGGTTTTACATGTTTTCCACACAGCAAGAACCAATGCAAGGATACTTTAAAATCCTTTCATGCAGTTCCAAGAATCAAAGGTCCATATAATAGAAGATCATTTCAAATTTTGATATATTCAAGATATTTCCTGAAATCCCATTTTCTTTTGCATATTCTAGCCATCACTACTCTCTTCCCTCTGAGCAAGTGTATCCACTTAGTCTGCCCATAGGTGCACTTGTGGCTGCTGCACATTAGATTGCATGGGCAGTTGTAGCTAAAACATATTGCATTGCTTCCCATGATTATCGACCCATTGAGAGATATCAGTGATACACGTTGACATAAAATTACTGAAAATAAACTCCAACCTGTGATTTTCCTCCAGAATAAAAGAGTTTTATCTTTGTTTTTCTGTGATTTTCAGAAATATTGAAAGTCAGTTCCGTTCAGGTTCAATAGCCTTCAAGACCACAGAATCACAGAATCACTAGGCTGGAAGAGACCTTGAAGATCATTGAGTCCACTCCAGCCCTAACACCTCAACTAGACCATGGCACCACGCACCACATCCAGTCTTTTCTTAAACACATCCAAAGATGGATCACAAAGAACACTCCACCACCTCCCTGAGCAAACCATTCCAGAACTTTATCACCCTTTCCATAAAAAACTTTTTCCTAATATTCAACCTAGGATATGGAGATGAAGGAACTCAAGTAATTCAGGCCAAGTGGAGGTATTGTGCTTCCTTTAAGAGTTCAGTACTCAGCTTCTTATCAAACTGTATATTCACAACATCTTTTTTGCTTTAGAATTATGTGTACCTTTCCAATTTATCTTGTTAAATCCTGATTTAATAAAAGCACTTCATTAGATCAGCCATTTCAGAAGCACATTGATTTTATATCCCTCCTCATTTCTCAGAGTTCTGTTACCTCTTTAGCACTTTCCTCTCAATACAAATGAAAAGTTGTTCGACATATCCTTACCTTGTAACCATCCCAGCCTGAGCCTTTTTGAGACAGTTTTACTGAGACATATTTGTGAATAAAGATATACACAAATTAAAATTAAAAAGCAAGTTACTTATTTGCTACATACGAAGTTGGGTCTAATGAGCTAGAATGTTCAGCACTATTATTCTCACCAATCCAGTGAGATCTTTGTTATCTAGGCAGCTGCCTTGTAGGAAAAGATCCCTGAAACAGTTTGATTCTGGATGCTGCTGAGTAACCAACCTCTGAATCTTTTTGGTTTTTCCCTTTTAATGCCCCTGGTTTTTGTCTTGAGTCCTTGACCTACCAGTTATACTAATCTCAAAAATGTTACATTTCTTTAAAATTTTACTTTTCCTGTCTTGCAACACTGTATCCATATGCTTTGTCACAGATTTTTTACAATGCAACAATTATTTGCAGAAATTCAAGCCAATATTATGCAGCAGCATTGCTAAGAGTTGGAGTGTAGTCAACTGAAGCACAGAGAGGTGGTATATCATTGTTCTGTCTGCTGTCAAATTAATTTGGGAGGATGGGTTTTGGGGGAAGGATAAGTAGTTTTCTGAAATGAAGACTCAATATCGCACCTTCTTTTTCCTATTACCCTTCTAATGTGCTTTGAAGGACCAAAACTGTTGAAACTCAAGATAGATAAACCTTTCAGGACTTTTCAGTTTCATCCATAAAGAGTCCAGAAAAAGCAGAGGAAAGGTGATATAGAGAGGGAAGGAAGAAGAGGAAAATGTTTTGAAACTGTAGAAACATTTCCAAGAGACCTGTAAGAATAAACTTCATTTCTATACATTTCTTTAAGTTACACTTCCAAAGGGACTTGAAAGATAAATTTGATAATATTTATGTTTTATTTTAAATAAAAATAGTCATTCCTGGATTTAATTATAATCTTTATAATTTATATTATGATGAATAATCACAACAAATATTCTCGATTTGAACTACATATTTGCTGTACTTGAGCTGAATGAGGAAATGATTCAATTAGACACCCCCTTCTTCAACCCCGAGGAGACATGTCTACCAGAGGAGAGAAAGTACAGCGATTCTGCACCACTGAGCTGGCTAATTCAACTTTCTGTGCATGATTCAGACATCAAAGCAGCTCCACCTTTTTTGAAAGTCTCTCCCAATAGTCCGAAGAAAAGTTTGTCTCCTTCAGAAAGTCAGCTAGAATTAGGAGTATATAAAAGAAACCGTTATGATTACTTCAGGAGAGTTTTTACTTTTTATGCTATGAAACACTGTACATTACCTGAAATATTCAAATTAACCCTATTACTGTTGCAATTAATCTGTATAGTCTTCTAATAAATTACATGCTGACTTCCTTGAAACTGCCAAAATTAAAGAACAAGTCTTCCTGGTAACATCTTCCTGGGAATGTTTTTGAGTCTTCCATTCAGAAAAAGCTGCAGATTTTATATAATTTTTTATATTTATTTCCTGAGTGCCTTACAAGCTATGTTTTGCTTTCAGGTGTCATTCTCAGTGTCACTGAAGATTTAATTAGTATTATTAAAGAGTAATTTACTTCTAAGCAACACTCTTCATTATATCAAAGACCCTTTTCATGCTATCAAGTATAAATAAATGTTGCTTTAGCAAATAGATGTACATATAATACTAAAATGGCAAGGACATTACTGCTTAAGGAAAGCAGATGAATTATGATAACCTATTTAGATTTTCTGACAATATTTAAAACATTCATGTAGGAGAAAGAGAGAGTGATAGATTGCCTGTCACTGGAGACATTTGTCTCCTTTCTTGAGGATTTGTGAATAATCAGTACTTTCTTTTTGTGGCCATAATAATTTGATAAGATCTTGTAGCAAAGCATTGTTATGAGCAATGCCTTTCCCCATTTCTATCTGTTATGGAAATGTCACTGTGTTTATCCTAAGGGAAGATGTAGAGAAAATGTTCCTTCAAATCCTAACAGATTTAATCTTTCTTGCCATGCCTGAAAAAGAATGTTTTTGACTGCTGTGCTCTGTCTATGAATGGACCCACCAGGAGTACATCATTGCTGTGCCCAATTCATTCATCCTCTTCCGGTTCACTTCACTGGATCCCAAAGAAGAACATGGGCATGCCAGAGGCAGTAAACTCTTTGCAGAACAACCTCATTGTTTATGGAATTTCTTGGGAGAAACATCATTTTGTGGACATGAGAAAAAAAAAAAAAAGTGAGTTTTTTTCATATAATTTTATTTTGGTATAAAAAGAAAATGGGCCACTTCTATACAGAAAATTATTTTCTCTAGCCAGATATTGTGCTCAAGGGATTAAATAATCAGATAGCAATAAACTCATGACCTGTTTTTTTAGACTTAATTTAGAAATCTTGATGATGCTCACAATAAAACAACAAACTGGAATCAAACGTATGGTTTATAATATTCCCCATTTTTCACTGCAGTCAAAAATGAGGTAGTGAGGGGGAGGAGGTTGTAAAAAAAAAGGGTTTTGACAGCATCAAGAGTACAAGTGTGAGAGGTTGCTGAATCCAATAACCTGATGAGTATGAGAGTGCTGCTGTTCTTTGTCCTCAGGCCCAGCCAGTGGCAAGGGTGAGCACAAATTCCTGATAGGCAAGCATGCATGAATGCACACAAACACAATATACATACACATGGCTAATCACATGGATCATCAGAGACATAAAATATAGCACTCAAACAAGCCTGGATGGGCTGATAGCTGTCTCCTCTTGCCTGAATAAGGTTGAAATCTGCTGACACAATACCTATGCATATACAGATAGTTATATATATTATAAATTGCAGAAAAGCAGCCAACCCAGTAGTTGCTTCCAGATCCCCAGATCTCTCAAGCTGTTGGCATTGAAATCTACAATGTCCCATCACTCACAGCCCCACTCCATTATCAAGTTCTCAGACCTAAGGTCTCCCCAGTGTTTGTCTCCTAGACTTTCTTGTCATCAGCTTGCTAACTACTCTGGCTTGAATTACATACATGCACAATCACAAATGTTATATAAAAATGTCACAAAGAGGCCAATTATTTTTTAGAGTGATAGAATATCCTGATTTGGAAGTGATCCACAAGGATCTCTGAAGTCCATCTCCTGGCCCTGCAGAGAACAGCCCAAAGAATCACACCATGTGCTTGAGAGCAATGTAGATTTGTACATTTTTTGTACAATTTGCACATTTTGTACATTTTGCTTCTTAGACTCTATCAGGCTGGTGCTGTGTCCACTACTTGGAGGAGCCTCTTCCAGTGCCCAACCATCCCCTGAGTGAAGAGCCTCTTTTTAATATTCAACCTAAACCTTCTGTGACACAACTTCAGGCCATTCCCTTGTGTCCTGTCATTGGTCACCAGAAAGTGAGCAATCAGTACCTGCCATTCCACTTTCCCTCCTGAAGAAGTGTAGACTGCAATGAGGCTTTCCCTCAGCATCCTCCAGGTTGAAAAAGCCAAATTACCTCAGTCACTCATCCTGGCTTCCCCTCCAGACCATTCACTATCTTCAAAGACATCCTTTGGACACTCTTTAATAGCTTTTTTTATCATTTTTATATTGTGGTGCCCAAACTTGCACACAACACCCAAGGTGAGGCCACACCAGCACAGAGTAGAGCAGAACAATCACCTCCCTGGCCTGGCTGGTGATGCTGTGCCTGATGGACACCAGGACATGGTTGACCCTCCTGTCTGACTCATATTCCACTTGCCATTGACCAAGACCCCCAGGTCCTTTACTAAGGTGCTGCTGTCCAGTATCTCATTCCCCACATCTGCATGACTTTTAAATATTCCCTGGGATGCTGACTCAACCACTTCTCCAGGAAGTGTTCTTAAGTGTTCTTAATCTTTCCTAGTATCCATCTAAATCTCCCCTGACACAACTTGAGACCATTTCCTCTTTCCCTATCATTTGTTACTTGGGAAAAGAAACCAGTACTCACCTTGTTACCACCTCCTTTCAGGTAGTAGTAGACAGCTGTAAGGTTTCTCTGCCCTGAGCCTCCATGTGTCCCAGCCAAATACAGCCACTTCCATTCACCACTCTTCATAGGACTTGTGCTCTGGATCTCTCTGCAGTTTTGGTGCCTTTCTCTGTACCAGCACACTACACCCATCCAAGCTATCAGCAGCCAGTTTCTCCAGGAGAATGTTGTGGGAATCGGTGTGAAAGATTTTACTAAAGGCCAGGTAAACCATATCCACTCATCTGCTTTCAATCACCCACTGTGTGGGTCATTTACTGTAGAATGAGATCACGTTAGTGAAGCATGACCTGCCTTTTATAAACCCATTGCCCTTGGACTTCTAGATGCAAATTCATCACTTCCTACCTGAAAAGCTAATAATCTGATGGCTGTACCAGTGTAGGAAGCTTTCTTGCCATATCTTCAACTTCCTTAAGATGTGAGTCTGGACTGCATATTAGGCCTTCTATTGTCCTCAGGAGACAGTCCTCTATGACAATGAACCATCCTTTTGCTTTATGGAAGCAGTTTTGACACAGGTCTTGGGCTGACATAACTTTGGAGACATCTTCAACCTTGATGAACCATTGTCCTTGTCACTGGCTCCGCTTGCCAAGGCACCTGGGAATGTGGGGCAGGACAGAGAAGATGCATCTGCAGTCTCAGGCAGAAACTTCCCATTTGCCCTCTACACCTTTAAATCTTCACATTCAGCCAGCTGGAGAAATGATAGGGAATCCTCCTTATCATGTTTCCTGTCTGCCTGTGAGTCCTGTCCCAGGAAAGGCAGGGTGCAATTCCAGAAGTATTTTGGTGCAGTTACAACCTCTCCCTGACTCCCTGACGCTTTTCAACCCACTATCCTCCTCCCAAAACAATATCACTGAGTGGAGGAGTTCCTTTGCCCAGGCACACCTCCCAGGGTGCTGCCGTCTTGGTGCTGGTGTATGAGCAGAGCACACCCTGCATCCTGACACCCAAGCAACAGCGTTTTCCCACTGTAGCTCTGTCTGGGCAGCTCTGTCTGTGACCCTATGTGCAGTGCCTAGAGTTGTCATGGCCCTCTGGCAGTTTTATGCCTTTGCTCCCTGGTCGAGCTGGCAGAGCTTCAGTCAGTCAGTCCTCTTCCTGCATGCCCCTCTGTGGCAGCTAACGCTGTGTGAACTGCTGTACCATGCCCTCGCTGATGTGCCACACCCTAATTGCCCGTTCTGATCTCAGCAGTCCTGGTCACAGTGGTATCCAGAGGCTTCTTTTGCTCAGGGCAGTGGCATGTTCAGCCACTGTTACTCTTCTCCCTGACAAATTCCATCAGCCTCTGTCATGCAAGTGACAGGCTTCAGGCAGCTCTCTCTCTGCTCCTCTGAGGATTCCCCAGTTTGGGAAATCTTGCCATGCATAGTGTGCATAACACACTAGGATGCCCCTCTGTGCATAATCCTGGCAACAGATCTGCTTATCGAGTTACATACCAACTGCTATCAGCTTCAGAATAAATCTTCAGAATCACATCAAAACCAATTAAACTTGTTTCAGTAGAGTGCTGGACTGCTAGGAAGAAGCTTCTGCTACTCCCACCAAAATTAACATAGTTCTGACATTGATATGTAAGAATTTCATTCATTTGTGAAAATATTTCCCCTCAGTTTTATAAAAAAAACCTCTTCACTTATTACCATGTTGAATTAAATATTCTTGAGAAAGTAAATAATAGCACCCTTTGATTTCCATTTCCTTTGAATTTCTAAAAGGAAAATATTAACTCAGATCCTTAGTGAAGGATTAATCTCACCAAACAAATATAAATTGGCTGTGTGAATTAATCTCACCTAATAGTTGTCCACAGCACAGAATCTTTATCTGAAAGAGTCATGTAAAACACTCATATAATCAATAGACAAAACAGGCACTTAGAGGGTCTCATTCAGCTGACCTATTTTAGATACTTATATTTGAATAAATATCTATTTCTCCCCAGTGACTAAGAAAGGAGCTTAGAATGACTAGCTCCAATGTCAAGCAAACATACTTCTAATGAACTGCAGAATCTAAGGGACTAGGATCAAATTAGGACTTGACTTATTCCCACTGAAGTATAAAATTGGATTTTAAGATTCCTTTAGAACCAGAGAACATTAGTGTTACAAAACACATTAACGTTTTCCCATATGTCATTATCACACTTCTTCCTAACAGCTTTCAGCTACATCTAGATTAATCCTGACCTGTCATCATGTATTTAGGTTTTGCATATGATTGAGGCCAATTTCATGGGTAAACTGAGGGTTTAGGCATTCTAGCTTTACAAGTAAGTTTCACCTGGAATTCAGGTCTAGAGTCATACAACTAAATTTAAAATTTAGAGATCTACAGTTCAGAAGTTCAACTCCAGACTACATACAATTACATTTGCAGTAATGTGTGAGCATAGGATTCAAATCAGATTCCTAATTGATTTGGAATTGGTATAGCTACTGCCATTTGAGGTACCTGAGGACACCCAAAGTATTCACCTGGGCCTAGAAGTTGTGTTACAAGGCATACATGACCCTGGCCTTGTGAGGCTGACCTAAAACCAGCTCTGATTAGATAGAAATTACTTAGATCACATGCCTATGCTCAGGCAACTAAACAAACCTCCTACACAATGCACTCACCAGTGCCTAGAGAGCTCTTTTGGTGAGCCAGAGACTCACAAACTGAATGGATAAGGGAATAGCTATGTCTTGGCATTTTTTGATTTTGTTGTTTTTTTCTTCTGATAGAATGAGGACTGGAAAATGTATTAGTGCTTTGTAATCACTTTCATATAATTGCCTAATTAATTATTTCTAGCAGAAAAATTGACTAAATCTAACAAAAAAAAAAAAAAATTGAAACCCCAGGACATGTGATGTGCTTTGAGCAACTGCCTTGTAAAGTGGTACAACAGGTTAGTACAAAACAGTTGTGCAGAGGGAAGACAATGAAGGAAAAGAGAAAAACAAGTTGTACAACAGAAACTGTCCTGGTAAACACAGCATACACATGAATTTTGTCTTTCTTTTAAGGGACATCTGTACCTTAATTTGGTGCAAAAATATTGCATAATATTTGTTCAATTTAGTGCATATTAATCTTTAAGAGTGTCATCTTATAAACAGATGCAAAAAACATGCTATATTGTCATGAATTTGCTCGAAAACCAAATGAGCATTAGTCTAAGTTATTAACTAAGTGTCAGAGGAAAAATATAGCATTTTGCAATTAAATAGACCTTTTCTGGACAAAGATAAGTGTTTGGTTTTACTACATGTATGTTTTACAAGAAAAGATAAGCAATTTTTTTTTCATATTTAAACTGAAGATAATTGAAATCATAGAATCATAAAGTCATCAAATGTTTTGAGTTGGAAGGGACCTTAAAGATCATCCAGTTCCAGCTCCCTTGCCAGAGGACAGAGACAGTTGTCATTAGACCAGGTTGCTCAAAGTCCCATCCAGGCTTACCTTGAGCACTTCCACGGTATTCACAGCTTCTCTGGACAACCTGTCCCACTGTCGCATCACCTCCACTGTAAATGCTTTCTTCCTAATATCCAATCTAAACCTATTCTCTTTCCGTTTGAAGCCATTGCCCCTTGTCCTATCACTACAAGCCCCTGGAGAAAGTCTCTCTCCATCTTTCTTCTATCCCCCTATAAGTACTGGAAGGCTGCTATAAGGTTTCCATACAGCCTTCTCTTCTGTAGGCTGAAAAACCCCAACTCTTTCACCTGTCTTCATAAGAAAGGTGTTTAGGTGTTCCAGCCCTCTGATCATCTTTGTGAGCCTCCTCTGCTATGCTGCAGACCCAGTGTTGACTCCAGGTGGGGTCTTAAAAGAGCAGAGTAGAGGAAAATAATCACCTTCCTCAACTTGCTGGCCACGGTCCTTTTGATGCACCTCAGGACAGAGCTGGCTTTCCAGTCTGTAGGTGCACGTTGCTCAGGGCTGTCAAGGTCCCTCTGAATAGCATCCCTTCCTTCCTGCATGTTGAGGTGCTTACTTTGTGTGGTTCCACTTTCTGTATATCCAAATTTTGAGATATTTGATCTCAATATATAATATTCAATTTATTTCAATAATTGAATATTATTCAATTATTGAAATAATAATTCATTATTTCAATAATTGAATAATTCAAAAATTAACTCAATAATTTGATCTATTAATTTAGGTCTGGATATCCAATGTGTAAAACTTTGGCTTTAGAGTTTGGCCCTGCAATAATTCATCAGTGAAGAGAAGAATAACTCTTCTCTCTAAACCACAACTGAAAGTTTTTTAAATTGCATATGTGCAATAGACAAATATTCAGATAGGGGTAGTATCTTCAGACCTCAGAAGCCAGATGGCATATAGAATCATAAAATTAAAAAAATAATTTAAATTGGAAAAGACCTTGAATATCATCAAGTCTAACTATTAACCTAACATTGTCAAGTGTCACTAAACCCATATAATGTATGTAAGCTTATACTTCCTAATGGGACTGCATTTCCTTTCCATGAAGGCAGAGTAATTTCCCAAACAAGCCACTGCGTATAGGAATGAGAAGACTGCATTATCTCCATACTATTGCATGGAACAGAAAATAACCCTAACTCTTTTCTTTCATTTTAATGATCTTTGTATTGGTATTGGTGGTTGGAAAATATATTAGCATTGCTTTTTACATTTAGCACCAACTTCATCAGGGTGAAGAGTGGTTCTTCACATCAATTCCACAGAGAAAGGAAGAATAACTACAGCAGAATAAAAGTATAGAAAGAACCTAACCTGTATCTTAATTAAGAACAAAGAAACACACAAACCCAAAACAAAAAGGAAATGTTTCTGCTTCTTTGACTTCCCACATATTCTTAGGAAGATTAACTGTCTGATTATTCTGTTGTGTTAAGGTATGAATTTTTAAATTTTTTTTGTTGTTCCAATGGCTGAGATACATAACACAGCTGGAAAAACTGGGGATTTTTCTCACTGAAAAGGTACTTTGCATTTGACTATCAGAAATACTTGCCACATTGCTAAACCATATAAAACGATACCTATTGAAATCAATAAGGGATGGACTTTTATTGATATCTTTTTTAATGGATTCAGGACAATATGGTCTCCATTAGAAGTCTATCCAGAACTTCAGGAATGATGAAGTCTGTGAGAATTTCACTTTTTCAGAAGAATATGCCCCTGATTCCCTTAGGGTGATGCATCCATAATATATGTCTCTGGATCTATGCTGAGCCCCATTAAATCACTTTCCTGGATACAGAAGTACATCCATATGAATCAGCCTGTTGATCAGGCCCTGTGTTCTGGCAGAGATCATCAGATTGATGCACAGACACTCTTGAAGTCCCATGTAACAACTTCAAATAGATTGTAAGTGGGAGTTAAATGCTTTATAGGTTTCTAAAGGCTTTTCACAGAGGGAATTACACCCTAAGTGAATATCCAGGCTGCCCATATCTTTTATACAGTGTCAGGAATTCATAAGTTTCATTTGTTCAGAGAATTTCTTAATAATTTTCACACGGTAGATTTCTCACAGGAATTGCTTTGTGTCTCAAATTCTGATAATTTATAAACAGTTTTATATATGGACTTTATTTTATTTTTATTTTATTTTTATTTTTTAACAGCAGTTACCAATTTGCCATTGTTAGAGTGTTAGAGGATTATGATTTTTTTTCATTGTATTAAACCCTTATTAATCTAATACAAACAAAAGGAAAAAGTTACTTGTGGTATGCTGGATTTCTTCCCCTAGAAACTAAGGGGTTTATTTATCATTTGTCTCTGATTTCTCTCTGCCTTCCCTTATGCTAGTTATCTCATTAAAACCTCCAATATAAGTTAATTCCAGCAGAGATATAACATAATCACACAAGAACACAAAATGATTTAGAATAGAAGCGACCTCCTGAGAACATCTGCTCCAGTTCCTTGTTTCCTTGTTTCCTTGTTCCTTGTTTCCTGCACCATCCTGGTACAGAATGGTGCTCAGTGCTAAGTCAAGTTGGGTTTTTACTGTCTTCAAGGATAAAGTCTCCACAACCTCTCTGGGCAACTTGTGCCATTGTTTCAGCACCCTCATCGTAAAGAATCATTTTCTCATGTTCAGATAGTATTTCAAGTATTCCAATATTTGACATTGCCTCTTGTCTTACCAATGGGCACTGCTGGAAAAAGTTTGGCTCTCTTGTATACATTACATCCCTTAAGTGTTTATACACAACAATAATATCTCTCCTAAGCCTTATCTTCTCCAGACTGAACAGCCCCAGGTTTGCAGCTTCTCTTCATCATCTTTGCAACCCTGGGCTGGACTCACTCCAGTAACCCTTTCGTACTGGAAAGCCCAGAAGTAGACCCCAGTACCCCAGATGCTGCTGAACAGGTCACATGATACAGGATTTCCATTGCAAAGGAAGTAGGAAATATTGAAAAGTTTAAAAATGCATGGAGTACTCCAGACCTCTTTGTCAATGCACATTACTTAGGGCTGCATGTTCAACAGATATAGTGGTTAGATATGGTTTTTGTGAGCTTCTACTGATATAAGAACTTTTATTTTTTGTGAAATGCTAATTTTAGTAACCCTGATCCTCAATCATTTTATTCTACATTCTTAGCATATATTATATTAGAGGAGACAAATGAGGGTCTAAATTTACTTTTATCTGCTTGTGCCCTGCTCTAAGTAGAACCTTTAACAGTGGAAGATTTATTTCATTTATGGAGACAGCTCTCATTAGAAAATTACTCAAACGTTTAAATTCTGATGGCATATTGATTCACATGCTAATACAAATCTACAAGCTATTGTGAAAAAAAACAATTATGACAACATTTTTATAAATAACAAAGTTTATGAAATACACTTTATTATTTATTATTATGAAATGTAGGAATTTGGAGGTTGAATCTAACATTTCTCTTAATTATGGCTGATAGAAATCTTTTTCCATGTTGAATTTATTGGGATTTTTTTGATTTTGTTTTCAATCTACATGCATCAGCAGATTTTACAAGAAAAAATCACTTTTGCTTTAGATTGTTTAGATAAGATTCTCTTTGTTATTGAAATCATGTTTGCTGCCACGAATTTTCAAGGGAGGGAGGGAGGGAAGGAGGGAAGGAGGGAAGGAAGGAAGGAAAGAAGGAATGTCACCCAATATGGTATCAAAGGAGTCATTGCATTTTTTCAGCTGATATTTTCATATATTTGCATATTTTCAGCAAAATATGTCATTTATACATGCTTCTTGACATACTTTGATGAATTGAGTTAGATTTGCCAACTCTGAAAAAGGGAGATAGAAAACACATTGTAGGGGGTAACTTGCTTATATACCCCCATTAACGACTGTTTAAGTACAGATGGATTTTCTCTTCTTAAGCAAGAAAATCTTCACAGAACCACAGAATCTGGTTTCCTATCTATGTTTTGGTTCATACAAGCACTTCTGGGAAGGACCAGATCATCAGTTTAATAAAGAAGAAAAGAAATACGAACACATTGAGTTCTGTAAAAGCCAGGGAATGAGGAATAACAGTCTGTAAATCTTTGAAAAATGAAAATTAAGTACAGACATCAAATAGATTTCATCCCAATTCTTACATATGGAATTTGATTTTTAAAAAAAAGTTGGAATGGTCCTGATATATTTGGGTATCACAAACAGTTATATGGAAAAAATCTAAAATGCCAGTATTAATTTAAAAAGTAATTGAAAGCAAATATAATTTGGCATGTATTAGTATATTTTTAGCCAGCATTACAAGAATTAAAGCTATCCCTAAAGGTTCTTCAGAGTATATTCCTACTAACCTAATAAATGGTAAAATGCTGGTGCTGTAGCAGTCCCATAGTAGAAGAAAATACTCAGATTTTTTTGCAACTCATCTTGTGCAACATGTTTATTTATGCAGAGCTAGAGAATGCAGAGGAATAAATGATTTTTGTTTTTAAATATAAAAGCACAATTTGAATTTGCCTTATGCATATTCATAAAAATATTATTTGCATTTGTGTCCAGATTACCTTAATTTTCCTGGGTCATATTAAAAAAAAAAATTAAAAATTATAGTTCTCTACTAGGACTAATCATTTTAGCACTTATGAGAGCCAAACTTTGCATTTCTAAAGGTGATACATGCCAGACTGGGAAACAGTTGTTTCGTCTTACTGAGTTCTCAGTTAAGCAAGCAGTCTTATTGAAGTTGATCAGTTTATTCAAGTTGCTAAGTACTCAACACAATTACACAATATATCTCTGTTATTTGTGGCTCATTGCTTTCTGCAACCCCTTGGTCTGTTGGCATGACTTTGGACACCTTTACTGAAAGCTGGATTTTAAGCACATGTACCTGCACACATTGCTTTTTGCTTCTTTCTTTTTACTCTTATTTCTATGAAGCATTGAACTCAGAGGGTGCAGCTTGAGACCTGCCAAAGACTGTGGGAAATACATGAGATCAGAGAAAGGTACTGATGCAGCAAGTGTTACTAAGACTGCAGTAAAAGAAACTCTTTAAAACCATCTCTGAACAGTTAACTTCAAAGCAGGAACACACTGCTGTTGATCTGCTGCTAGTAAAAAAAAAAATAATTTTAACTAAACCAAATTCAAGAAGTTACAAAATGAGAATTAAAGGTCATAGCCTGAGGTGTCAACTGCCTAACACATCCTATTCAGCGATGTCTTATGCAGAATGACAGCTAAGCGCTACAGCATCTTAGCTAGTTTCTTGAGGCTTCAACTTGAAGTCATACCAATTATTACAAACTGGTGTGTAAATTTAGAAATCTTCACTGCTCCACCTTAAAATTCTGTACAATATACCCCATAAACCAGTGCATTTATGCATGATTTGAAACATGTTTAGAAAAGGAAATAAAATTGAATACATTTTCTATAATTGTCAGATATCGACAAATCCTTTTAAATTAACAAAACACCCCAAAGGTCTTCCACTGGAAAAAACACAAACTGGTATTTATGTGCTAAAATATTAATTTATAATTGCATTGGAAATGCCTACATTTGGGAAAAATCTCCCAAACAACCAAAAACCCCCCAACCCCCAGCCAAACAATAAAACATACAATCAAAAAAACCCCACCCACACTGTAAAATAAAAAAAAAAAAAAAGTAAAAAAAAAAAAAAAAAAGTTTTGTTTTTAATCAGAGAAACTATACAGAAATAGTACAGTGTGGTCATCTTTTTATTTTTCCTCTTTCCTCTGAAGAATTGTTGATTTATATGGATGCTAAATGTGAGCAGCAAGCAGGGAGCAAAATGCCTGTGGAAAAGCAGGCCGCATAACTTTCTCAGACTCACCTGAGAAAGCAGCCTGGGAAATCATAAGGAGGAATTAAAACAATCCTCAGAGATAGAGAACAGCCTTGCAGGTGCTGTTTGTCAGTTTCTTGTTTTCTTGCAAGAGAAGGTCGAGGGGTGGTGAACTCCACTGACCAATGATGGTGATGTGTTAGTTTACTAACCAATAAGAGTTTTACCTTTCCAGACCTTAACATCTCTGTCTATAAAAGATCTGGGGTAATAAACCTTGCTCTCCTGCTCAACTCACAAGAGAGTCTGTGTCGTGCTTCTCACCATTCCCAATTCAGTGTGACAGATTTAACTACTTTTAATAGGATTATCAACTTCATTTCATGTAAGGTGTACCTCATAAAGAAAACTATATGTTAATATAGTTGAATATTGAATAAAGCAATGGACAAAGATTTTTATTCTTGACTATCAATTTGAAAATACTTCTGAGATAGATACCAAGAGACAGCACTTGGTAATCAGCAACTAATTCTTAAAATGCATTAATTTACTTTGAAGAAGTCAAATTGCCTCTTAGTTTTCCTCTGTTTATTCTTGAATCTGACATACTTTGCCCCATATATGTGTACAGTAGCAAGTTAAGCCTCTTAGAAGATCACTTAAAGCACACATCAAAATATATTCTAAAAAAATAGTAATTTTAGTAATACTAAAAAAATGAGTGTGACCTTACTGGAAATATGACCAGTCTTTGCATTCCTCCCACTTCTGCTATATAAACCACAGAGACAAAGAAGGCAGATGATTGTCAATGCCACTGTGTCACTGGAATAGTAAACATTTTCCATGGCTATCTCTGATTAAAATCTGATTTCTTTATATCAGTACCTTAACTGTCAAATAGCTTTTTTGGGGTTTTTTAAGAGTGGTGAGATGTTTTAGGAATAACAGTAGCAGAACAGCTTATTAAAGTTTAACAAGTTTGGTGGAAGTGCTAAGTTTAATACTGTACAATAGAAATTATATATTGTACAGAAATAAGCCCTGAATACCATTTTAAAAAATTGGGTTTCAGAACAGGGGTATAAAAATATTTGTTCTTATTAAAAATTCACTGATTTGTTACTCCAAAATCAACAGTTTCTTTCAAGGCAAATGTTAAATAATTTTCTTTCCCTTGTTCTACTCTGAGTGCTGTTGCCCAACATAGGAGCAGCAAAAAAGCTATCACACACAAACAAAGCAGACCAGAAGGGAAAGAAGGGTGGCCACTAGCCTACTTCATCCTCAACTTGTGTCATTGATGAGCTCTCAGACCTGATCACCTCCACCTTGAGAAGGAGTTACCACGGACTTTCAGCCACCAGCACAAATGGTTGAACATGAGCTTCATGACATTGTGTACTCACAGGTAACCTAAGAAAAGATTGCTGAATAATGGAATATATGAACTGACCCATAGCACAACACGTGTTGCTAATAAATGAATGCAGCAAATTTTGGTTTCAAGACTTAAAATTAATCAATGTTTCCAATCTTTTAAATGCTTACATCCCCACCAGCTTTGATTCACCAATCTATTCAGTCCCAAGCCTTCTTATAATATCATACTTATGAGGTCCTATACCCTAAAGAACTGAAAAGAAACTTGCTGCACTGACAAAATATTCTTGTCTTATGATTGCAAAGGTATCCCATAAAACTTGAAGAAAACCAAGAGGCAAGTGATACAGCATATTACAGCTTTTGAGGAGGCTTGCCATGATCAATCAAAACACAAGCCATGGTAGGCAATTTACTGTGAGGCTAGTAACTGGAGCAGGCCAAATTACCTGTGTAATCACAGAAAGCAGTTTCAAAACCACTAAATATATAAAAGACCCAAACAAATACTAACTCAGAAAGATTTTCTAGAATAAATGCTAAGGTTTTGAAAGAACAGGTCATTAAATTCAAATGTGTTGAAGTATTGCTTCTATTGCAGCTATAATTCCTGGAAATAATGAAAACTTGTGCACTCAACAGGAAGGCTGTCTATTGCAGCACACTCTGGGTTTGGGCAGGAGGAAGATGATTTCAATATTTGCTAAAAAACCTAAGTCTAGGAAGAATTTACAAGGAAATTGATTGTGTTTGCTTATACTAAAATTGGAAAAACATCATTGTTGTTAATATCACAATTAACTTTATTGAACAGTCAAAGGCTCATTTAATTTTTTTCATCTCCTTGCAAAAGTACCCCAGCATGGCCCCAAATATTTAATAGGTACTGCGCTTTGCATATTAATTTAACATTACAGAACTATAAATACTGAGGCTTAAAATATATTGCAGTTTCTGGGCAGATGATTATGGCAAGATGATTAAAAAGAGGCTTTATTGGTGCTATTCATAATGCAGTAAATCCAATTGTAGTAGAACAGCACAAGACTTGTACATAGCAGGCATAAGTATTGGGTTACTCAGTAGTTAAAAACACAAGAACAATCATATTAGGGCAAAACAAATGCTCCATGTGGCCCAAGATTCTGTTTTTAACTTTGATCTACAGAGTCTTGCAACATAAATGAAAGAAAAAGGAGACAAGTAAGTTTCTGTTCAAAATATCCTCCGATCTTCTAGTCATTAAATTCTTGCTGACTATTGTGTTTATATGGCTGTAGTCTAGAGCAATCAATTTGAAATTTCCATACTTTATTTTTGAATGCTTCTACATTTACTTGCCAGTGTAATTCTTACAGTAACATTGCTTTATATATATATGTGTGTACAAATGTTGGTTTAAACGCCTTATTATTTAGTATGAATGTTTTTGTAGAGGTTTTTTTTTTGTTTTTAATTTGTTAGTTTGTTTAAGATAATGAGAAAGAGCAAATAAGTATTCCCTGTTTGTCTTTTCTGTCCACCCATGAGTTTAGATCACTCGCATATACTCTTCTGGCTACTGTTTTCCAAGCTGATGGATCTTAACTTATTTACTTTTTCTCTAATGAAAGTAACTATTATATATTTGTTTTGCTGTGGTAAGAACTTCAAGCAATTTTCAAGGACTGTATGCCTCGTAAGGCCCCTATGAGAACAGCATTATGTTATCTATTCCATTCTCTTCATTTTCTAAGACATCCTCACATTATTTGCCAAGTAGATTAATAATGACAATTTAACAGATTCTTCTGGGTAGTTATCTACAAAGAATCCAGGATGTGTTCACATTCTTCTAAAAGAAAGTATATAGGCAATAACAACCAGTGTTTTTCTCTTCTTTGTGCACCTCTCATGAGACTAATGAAGCATGGAGTGATGAATACAGTTTTAATGGTCAAGAGCATTTTTGAGCTTTTGGACTCTTTGACTGAATATGAACAATGTTATTATATTCCTGAACTGAGAACACTTTGTGATTTTTGTCTGATGATAATTAGCCAAGCTATATTATAAACAGTGATTGCAGGGAAATCTTCCCCCTAAATAAGAAAATAAGTGTTAGGTAATTTGAAAGTACTTTTGATAAATTTTCTTACTTAATTTATTAACCAAGCAATATTTTCATTCAATGAAAGAAATGTTTCAGACTTTGTTTTTCTCCTGTCAGAGAAAAAAAAAAATAGTTAAGAAGTGAAAATTCATGATTAATGAGAAAAAAAATATTTAACCCAGGTTATTATTTCAAAGTCTTATGTAGAAGCTAACCTACATCTCTTTAGAAGCTTTAAAAAGGAGTACTTACAGTAGCTTTGAAGGACAATAAACCACTGGTTTCCTATCTGCATGGGTAAAAACAAGTCCGACAAAGAATAGGTATGAAAAATGAAAAAGGACAGGTGATTAAATAACTCAGTCACCTTTGTTGCCTCACAGGAACAATAACCCTACAAATATTGCAGACGAAACAGTACTTACCTTTGAATCTAATTAATTTTAAAAAAAATGTACCTATCAAGGCTTCTTGTTTATACAAGAATGAACAACAAGATGATTTTTTTTTTCTTTTTTTCTTCAATCAAGGCTGAACAAAAAGTAAAGTAAAATTCTGGATTAATAATGGCGCCCAGGTGTAGGAAACTGAATAGTGCTGAGCTTTGATCTTGAAGAAATGAAGATTTTATGAACTATATTGTGCAGTTTTTCAGACTATCTGCTCTTCTCATCAGCATTCCTTTGATATAATCTTACAATACCAATTCACAGCACTTCCATTTCTCCAAGAAGTAGAAGTTCAGATTTAAATTTTAAACACCAATTCCTTTGAAAAGAAGCTTAGATATAGCATTGACAGCTATATTCTGTAAAGTCTGATTGTATAATATGCCATCATCACTCTTCATGACATGTATGATTATACTAATAGCAAACAGCTTTCATACAACTGCACAGTAATTTGGATAATCTATTCATGCTTAAGAATTATTCAGATAATGGAAAACCTGTTATCCACTATATGTGCTACAAGGCTTTCAGTTTGTTTGTGTGGATTCATTCTTTTTCCTCTTACTCATTTATCTTCAACAGTAAAGCTCCTCTCAAATGTCATAAAAATGTAATATCAGGTTTTTATTTTTGGAGGTGCTACAATTTAAAAATCTACTTGCCATGAATTTCTAAACAGCAGAATAAGATAACTTTTAAAAGAATGAAATAATTTGTTGATACATGAAAATAAAAATATTTTTCAGATGCTTCAGACCAGGCAGTGGAATATAAGTGGATTGCTTACTACGTAAGTCATAACAGAGAAATTTCATTAATCTATGTGCAAAAACCCTTAGAAATTTCCCCAACTGCTAAGAAAAAGATATCTTCTGTATTATTTTCCCACACTACTTCCATAATATAGTCTGATATGCAATTGGGACATTCTATACTGAGGATATGCTCTACATGCTTATTGTGATGTTGCTTTGTAGCTTTTTCCTAATCTTGTTTTTAGTAGAAGACAACACACTCTTTTAAAATTGTTCCCTTCTCTAAGAATTTGCACCAAAACTTTAGTAAAAAGGATGGTGGAAAATCTGGAAAACACAACCATTATGCTTGTTTCTCATTCATGAAGCTACATAAAGATTTAATTTTAATTAATTTCCCCTCTCCATTTTAATGAAAACAAGTAAAAGAATTAAATTTTAATTGTTTGGAGATTAAAGGAAACTTTCAAATCATTGTATGTGTTTCATTTACACAAGAGAAAAAAGTGAGGATGCTAAAAGTTACTGTCCTCTGAAATTTAGTGCAAGTAACAACAACGATAAAAATATCATTAATGGGATTAGTTGTTTTACCTTTGTTTGAAGCCAAGAAAAAAACTTAATCACTTGAAAACAAAATACACTTCCAATACATAAATTGGTTCACTAGAGAGGTAAATTGTGCTTAAAGTTAAAGCATATAGTTATTATGTTTATTGATTTGAGATCTGAAGAATTTTAACCACCTACTCAGTAAAGCGTATTTGATAAACATCAATAAATTATTGCTTTTATTTAAAGGAAAAGTGGTTTTTGGTTAAAAATAAAATTCAACAGAACCAACAGATATTCATATCAGACAGAAATTTAATTAAACTATCATATTTGGTTCAATTTTCTGCCCAACAAACTAAAAGTTCAGGCAAATCATCTTATCATCTTCACAGTTTTCAGCTTTAAAAAAGTAATTCAAATAGTGCCGTGCTTTAAAAAGACTATTTGCAATTCATAGAGTGTAAAATTTTGGGGTGCTGGACTATAATTAATCTAAATATACTATGTGAACTTCAATAAGAATTCATAAAATAAAATTATTTGTTCAGAAACATTATACAATTTATTTTTATCTGCAATTAAGAAATATATATGAGACAAGCTAAAATTCACTAAATCACTTCAAATATGTCAAGATGTGTAAACAAGACAAATTATTTCAATTTATTAACTGTCCATCACTGTGGGAAAAGGAAAACCTTTGGAAAAAGTGGGTTAATAACCAGATTCCAGGAAGGTGATCAGCCAGATCACTCCATGATTGAATCACTGGTTACCTCCTTGTTTGCATTGCCCTGTCATTCACTATTCACTATATTCAACTTCTTGCTTAGCAAGGTCATAATACCAAGATTATCGAGTAAGCAGAAAATAATTTAATAGAAGCTTTACCCTTTGGCCTACCTTATTATTTTTCCAAAGATTATTCTTTTTATAATTTCTTATAATAACAGCAACTTAACTGGAAATAGGATATTTAGCATGAAAATCAGTGTCGAATATCTGGTTAAATATTAGGTTTTATTTGGAAACACTCATTCCAAAGCTTTTAAATGTTTTTCAAAAAACAGACAAGGGCTTGATTTCTTTTCTTTCCATACCTTAAGCATGAAAGCATGCTTGACGCGTCTTTTGAAAACTATGAAACAGAGTGTTGCTCAAAAGAGAAAATAATCCCTTTCCAGGGCAACTTTAATTCATAAAGTTTGGGTAGATTAGATCTCCCTGTATAATTTGCATTTGTTGTAATTACTAGTTGGAAAGTTTTATTAATCTAAATAGGAATTGTATCTGGAAAAACCTTCTCTAAGGCCGAGAGAAAAACCCAAACTATTTCTAGTATCTATTTAGATGCAAGATAAATATAATGAAATTTAGTAATGGACAGAGAAAGGAGAAAGGCACAACACATGTACACTCTTGTCCCTTGTATGCTAAGACTTTTACATGCAAAATCTTGTAGACAAGAAGTGGAAAAGACCTCATATATGAAGTCAAGAATTTTTTTTTAATTTGAACAAAGAGTGACTGACATATAATAAATTTAGTAATAGCATCCCAGTTACTGTGATACTTTAAAGGGCATGTGGGAGGAGAGAGTGAATATTCATCTAAGGATATGTGATCAAGGGCAATTTAAATGCAAAAAGGGAATAATGAGAAAAGGAGGAAGCTGCATATGAGAACATATATGGACACAAACCTCACCGACCAGGATTAGAGAGACAATATCAGGCACTAACAAGACCCAGGCCTATAATAGAATTGCATATAGAATTAGAGAACAATTATTTCAGTATTATTTCAATTATTATTGAATTATTGAATATTGAATATTGAATTGAATTATTATTTCATTATTATTTCAATTAGGGAACAATTGTTTCAGTAAGGTTATCTGATTAAGAACCCTTGTCAAATGGGATACTGTGGAAAAGGGGGAAGCCATAAACAAAACATTCAGCCACAAAACTGACAATCAATGTGATGAAGCCAAACACAAGAAATTAACATCCTCAGTCACATGAAGATGTGGGTTGTCAAGGAACTACAGGCCAACCAGGAACTACAGGCCAACCAGGACTATGTAACTAATAAGGAAGGTCCAGGGTGTTGAAAAGTGTCAGAGTGGTTGTGCTAACTGATGAGAAAATGTGCAGGGCGAGGCAGTCGGTAGGATAAAGACAAGAAATTTTATGAAAAGGTGTGGTGTCATGTAAAACATGATTCTCTAATTCCATGATTAATATAAAATAGTAAGATATGATTATCTTAACTAATAGAAAACACTAGCATCATTATCACTAAATTAACAAATATTATGGTAGAAAAAGAGAAACAAACCTTGAAAATTTACCCAGACCTACTTTTTGCTATATCAGCTGTGACATCTAACATACCTTAAGCACTACTGATACAAAGCATACTTCTTAAAAAAAAAAAATCAGCAAAGGAGATTTTGCAGCCTATATAGGCAAATTAACACTGCCCTTATTAGAAAATTGTATTTGACATGAGTGATATCTTCTATAGTTCAATAAGTCATTGTATTCTGTCATCCACACAGAAAATACTTTCACTTTTGCTATTTAAGTTTTAAAATTATTATTAAAAAACAAAACAAAACAAAACACCTCCCCAAAACCCCAAAAGCAAAACACAAAAACCACAAAGGCCCCAACAACAACAAAACCCATGAGGTCCCTTATCAGCTAAATTCTAAGGACTGCTAATCATTTTGTATTTTTTCCTCTAGACTCAATCTCATTGAGTTTCTTCATGCTAGAAATATGTCAGAAAACGCAGCACATATATTTCCTATCATGGCCCTACCAATGGTGAAGAAAAGATTATCTGTAGCTAGAAACCTTATTAACTGAAAAGTTGGGATGTCACATGTCATATTCTTGTGCCTGCTTCAGTCTAAAAGTATTGCTGTCAAATAGTCAATTAATGATTGAATGAGAGCTAATATTGCAAACAGTTAACTATGCATTGATATCCTTTTAGTAAGGACTTTTCTCTCCTTCTCCTTCTCCTTCTCCTTCTCCTTCTCCTTCTCCTTCTCCTTCTCCTTCTCCTTCTCCTTCTCCTTCTCCTTCTCCTTCTCCTTCTCCTTCTCCTTCTCCTTCTCCTTCTCCTTCTCCTTCTCCTTCTCCTTCTCCTTCTCCTTCTCCTTCTCTTCTCCTTCTCCTTCTCCTTCTCCTTCTCTCCCTCTCCCTCTCCCTCCCTCCCTCCCTCCTGCACTTCCTCCCTCACTTCCTTCCTTCCGCACTTCCTTTTTTCTTTCTCTTCTCTCCCCTCTTTGTCCTGTTTTTATGTGTTCATCTGACACTGAATCAAATGCTTTGTATTCAACTCTCTCTTGAAAAAGTACAATTTGGAAAATAATTTATATATCATATCAAGTCATTGAAATGTGAATAATTAGTGTAAAATACTTTGAAAGAGGTCAGCTCTAATGTACACACACTAATGTATTTCATAGACTAGATATTCAGCTTTTTACTGGTGGTGAAATTCCATCAATATCTCAACAACAGCAATTTCAAAAATGTTTGCATCTTTTTTGTACAGTTGGACATGTGTGAGTAAATTAATCTTAAAAATTATAAATCTAACTTAGCAAGAAGTACATTATTTTGCTATGAGAGTTTCCTAACTGACAGAGTTGGCTCTTTCTGAAAGAGTATAATTTTCTAAAAAGAGTTACTTTATTTTCAAAGCATGTAGAATGTGACAAATGTATTTAAGTTTCAGTTTCAAGACAGAATTTCCAGATTTCTCAGATAAATTATGTATTAGATTTATAATTTTTTTATTTTTAATTTTCTCTTATCCCAAACTCTGTCCAGAAACATGGCAGGGGGAGGGGGTGCGGGGGGTGGGAACTGCATTTTTGCTGATTTTCAACAAGCACTGTCATTTACATCAGCTGAAGGTTGATTCAGTGCCTTTCTTGGCAACATAATTATCTGTTACGACTTCACTGCTCCACAAAACAAACAGACCTATCATATACAGTGGTTAAAGAATCAACCTCTAACAAGTGCTTCTTTTCAACTTCTGATCACTTTCAATGTTATCTTCTAGAAAATATGCTGAAAAAAGTTCTTTGTGCTTAAAAAAAATAACATAAAACAGGAAATAGTGACTGCTCTGCAATGATATTTTTTTCTGCTATTGCCAGGGTGCAGTGCAGCTTTTTTCTTTGTATCTTTCAGAGTACAAATGATCAGGATTGTTTTCTTTTCTCATTTGTATTTATAGGTAGTATACACTAAACCAATATCCCTTTTTTGAAACACCTATATGTCTTAGATTTTGGATGTGTCTTCTTTTATATACATTCTTTTTAAACCACAATACAAAATTACAGAATGCCAGGTAAATTATATAACTCATTTTATCTTCTTTCCCTAGGAGTGTTAAACTATAGGACTAATAAATGTAGTTTCATGTGATTAAATTAAATTTGGACAATGTGTAAATTTGTATACATTCTTACAAGGCAAACTTATTATAGTAAATAAATGAATGACTGATATTGCTCTGATAAGCCTCATTGCAATTGTAGCAAATTAGTATAAGTAAATCAGCAAATTCAAACTGCATTATGACTGTCCCATATAGTGATTTATAATATTGCAAATGGCAATGAAAGTACCCCTAATTTAATCTAATTAACTACTTTCAGAAAACCAAAAATGAGTACTCTAAAATTATGAAGACAATGGGAGAAGGGGAGGGCACTGTGTCTTACGTGTTTTTATTTATCTGGTTTAATGGACAAACAGATCTAGGATGTTTAAAGTACAGGTTGAGACAAGAATGACCAGAAGGTCTGAACTAACTCCAACAACTTCCAAATAGCTGCACTACACCTGTTTTCACTAGTCTGTGATCTGGTCGCTGGTTTTCTGAACTCTTTTTAATTCTTGTGTTACTACTTAAATTGATATGTTGTCCAACTTTGGAAGGAGTTTTATTATACTTAAGAATAAATTAGTCAGTGTTCTTAAAAGGACATCATTATTACCTCTAATTTTTAAACCTGCTAAGAACTTAGAATAAACTAGATCTTTATACACGGAGATTAAGCATGAAACATTTTAAAAATTAGAAAGTCAGATATAAAGAACCTTGCCAAAGGAAATAAAAGCCTAGAATCCAATTCTCACTACAAGAAATTTGTGTGCATTTTGCAGTAAGGAGATATGGAAACAAGTATGCAAACACTGTTGAGGGTTTCAATAATAACATTTCTGCTGTTTCCATAGTACCAGCCTAGAGTTAGCTCCTGATTTCTAGCTTTCTGAAGTTAAGAATTATGCATTTTTCTTCCACAAAAGAAAGCCTTTAACTGCCTTTTTTTCTCCCTTCAATTACATCCCTTGTATACCCACTTTATACTTTGCCTGTTACTCTCATAAAACTGCACATTAAATGTTTGAAACTCCATTAGTGGAAAGAAATAGAGCAGACTGTCCTTTCCCATTGTGGCCATCACCAATTAGGTATGAAATAACTTTGCAAGAGAAAAGAGCAAGCATTATTAAAAGTTTATTGAAAGTATAATTTATTTTACTGAACTAAGCAACAGCAAGATCTTTCGTGTGCTCTGAGAATAATTAGCAGATCAAGACACTCTAAGTCTTGGATGAGAGAATATTTGTCCCATGAACCCTAAGCAACCTTAGATATCATACAGATTCTCCATTTTTAGGCATGCAGAGCAAAAGGAATTGAAAAAGCTAGTAGCAAAACAGATGGCATCTCTAGTTGTGAATATCTAAAGAATTAAGTGGGATTATTGTTGCAGTAACTGTCTCTCCTTCCCATCAACAATGTGAAGGGAGGGAAGATTAATTACCTGTATAGTGACTAATTAATTACCTGTATACCCCATGCTATCCAAAATATATTCTGTTGGTTTTCCATCATACTAAAAGTTCTCAGTAATCATTCAAGTGCAAGAAAAAATTCAGTCTCAATCCAACCCACAAGGAAGAAACACATAAGGAACTCAGAACTCACCATTATGGATTTCAGTTTGAATGGATATATGCAGTTGTGTGCATACAGTTGCACATGTATGCGTAAAATATCAATTATATTAATATGATTTTACATACATAACTATGTATAAAGTATATATATGTGTACATGTATATCAGCATATGCATACAGATATAAAATATACCTCAGAATGAAGTCAGCCACTGAGAGCAGAGCCACTGAGGAAAAGCACCTTAGGACATTGGTTGATGAAACCAAGCTCAAAAAGATCTACTAATGCATGCTTGCAGTCCAGAAATCCAACATCATCTAGAACTGTATCCAAAAAATTGAGTCCAGAAGGACAAGTGAAGTGATTCTTCCCCTCTAGTCTGATTTTGTGAGACTTGAGGTACTGCATCCATCTGTGGGGGTCCTAACACAAGAAGGTTTTGGACATGTTTGAGAGAGTTCAGAGGAGGTAGACAAAGATGATCAGAGCATTGGAGCACTTCTCCTATGAAGAAGGAAGAAGTCAACCAGTCTCCTATGAAGAAGTCTGAAGACAGACTGGTTGAATTGTGGCTGTTCTGCCTGCAGAAGGCTCCAGGGAGAATCTCTAGCACCTTTTCAGTACCTAAAGCAGCATACAAGAGAGCTGGAGAGGGACTTTTACAAGGGCTTGTAGTAAGGGAAGTGGCTTCAAACTGAAAAAGGTTACATCTAGATTAGATATTAAGAATAAATTCTTTAATGTAAGGATGAAGAGACAGTGGAACACATTGCCCAGAAATGTTGTGGACAATCTGGAGAAGTTAAAAGCCAAGTTTGATGGGGCTTTTCCCTGTTCTAGTGGAAGATATCCTTATCCATAGAAGAGGGGCTTGGAACTAGGTGATCTTTAAGGTCCCTTCCAAGCAAACCATTCTATGATTTGAGGAAATATGTCCTTCTCAGAAGGTGAAAATACAGTGTCTTCTTCATTTAGTTACATCTTCATTTAGTTACAGTAGTAAGATTAATCTGAAATTTTAACTCTGAAGATTTCCCAAGCATAGTATCACAATTTTACTCTAAAGTTAGAAGCGAACGTCTTTGCTCTGCAGCCAGGCAACATTCACAGATGACACTATCTATTTGATTCAATTTTGTTTCTTTGTTTTCTGCTGATGCAAGGAATTTTTGCTACAGAAGTGTCAAAGAAGTGAAGAGCATCTGAACAAGGCCTGTTTCATCAAAACATGTTGTAAATTACACTTCAGTAATTTAGTGATATAATTAGTTTGATGCAGTGTTCACACTTAGAAGAAGAGGATTCATGTGTGTCACTGTTGACAACAGTCAGGCCTAGCTGACAGCACACAAACCTTCCTCAACCCTCTGGAAACATACTTTGAGCTTACCCAACCTGCTAGTCAGTAAAAAAGCCCCAAAGCCTCAAGAACTTCCCAAAAGCCAAATTGAGAGTGGCAACAGCCACCAATTTTTCTGCTGGACTCCATCATCTCTCTAATGGGACAAAAGGGTCAGGTAATTATTTAAAAAATGCCGTGACTATATCTGTATATCTATATCTGTGATTACATCCTGTATATCCCTGATTAAAGACCCTCAGCATCCAAGCCCATATAGTATCCAGTGTCATTTTTATCTTAAATTTGTCAAAAGGAAAAATTAAACACCAAGTATTAGAATGTGTAAAATGCACAGAACAGCTTCTTTCTCCTGATATATCTTCCTCTTATATTTTGCTATATTTTTATAATTGCTTTGAATTTTCTGTTATGTCCATTTTATGTTGCTTTTTTGTAAGTAGACATCTGGCTAATAAATGCAAATTTTGCTAACTTAAACCGGGCTGATAAACTTCAATAATCAAATTATCTATTTAAACTTAGCCTTTGAAGTGTTCTAGAAATACTATTAAATGCTAAAGAAAATTCCCAGTCCTGTGAACGTAATTGCAGGAAGGTACAAGTAATGCAGATTTTTTTAAAAAAAGAAGAGGCATAAATTAAAAAAAAAAAAAAAAGTCATAATAATGAAATTTCACATACCTAATAAATGATCACCAGGGAAATATAACCAATAGAAATGCAACATCTTATCAACCAAAGCCCAGAACACTTAAAAAAGTTTTCAAAGAACTGTTAAGTGTAACAAATAAGAGAAATTAATAGAGAATAAAATTAACTTCAAAAACATTTTATCAAGATTGCCTGGGTATATATAAATATATAGGTCTGGAAAAAAAATCATGAAAAACAGGAAGTCATCTGAAGAATTGCTGAGATAATTTAATGGTGCTTGGGGATGATAAGAATCTTATGAGCTGTTACCATGATTAACATTATCATCGACAGACTATGAATGACAAAAGGCTATTTACTTATCTTTTTTCCTGGTCCCTAATTTGTTTTCATTTTTTTTTAACAGGTGAGACAGCACATATGGGGTTGGGGGACAAAGGATATGGACGTGTCAAAGCCAATATTTCAGAATTTGAATCCATGGAACAAGAGATTAAACACTATATTTAAAATTTCTATAAAATTTCTTATCTCTGTCTTCAATCATTAAGAATTAATTCTATGAATTTCACTATGGCGTGTTTCATTACAAGTGCTATTTCTTGCTACCAGGATAAGACTGTGCTGCAATTAATACAAATAGAATCATTGATGATCTCAAAGGTATTTTCTAACCTAGTTAATTCTGTGATTCTGTTATTTGTTTAGAAAATAACTGATAATAAAATACTGCATTTACAGAACATGGACTTGCATATCTACCCAAGGATTTCACTATTGCTGTAACAAAACCACAATATATAATGAAAAATGAACAGATGAAATATACTGCTGCTGTAAATCAGTGAAGTAGGTGAATTTTTTTGATTTATATCTGTTGATTACGTGAGTTCTGCTTAAAGTTATCTTTTACCTACGGAAAGAAATCTAAACTTATATATATTTTTGCCCATGATTTATACTGCTATGAAAATATATGGCACATAATGAGATATTTTATTCAAGGTAATAGCAACAGTGCATAATTATGATGGATGCTATAGGTATAACCACTTGCAGCTATTGTTCAGGGTACTAGTGGTTCTAACACATGTGACTTCCTTTGTGTTTCTTTGACTATCTTTAAAAGAATTTCACATTTATATATCTGACTTGTCCTTTTTTTTGTACCTTGATGACATACTAAAATAATTATTACTAATAAATTATAACTTATAATAATTTATAATTAATAAGTTATAGTAACTATATGTCTTCTAATAAAATTATTTTTACTATTACTACTTACACTGATACTAACAACACTAATGTTAAGTAATTTAAAATAAAAAATCAACACATATACTTAAGCATTACATTTTTAATAATATTGAAGAATGATAAAATGATAATATTACAAATAAGGATTGAAGAAAATAATAACAAATCACTATATAGGATGAAAACACTTGAATTACAGCATATAAAAACTTATGATGTTGATTCTTCTGAAAAAAATAATTAAATGTTTTCAAAGATTTGTGTTCTATTTCTTTAAGTTATATTGTTTCTTGTACATTTACTTTCTTTTAGAGACACTTATTCTCACTTAAAAAGTAGTCCTTAACTACATAACTAAGAGGATCACTTTTGAAGGTTGCTTATGGGCAATTAAAGAGAACTCTTAGTATTAGAAATTAAAATTAGCACATCAGGATTCAGAAATCTGATCCATACTGTTAAATACATCTAACAGTGCTAAAGAGGCCTTTAATAGATTTAGGCATTTTTTATATATTCTAAGCATGAATTTGCACTCATTTGATCAAAGGAAGCAATAATATAATTTTTCTGATCTCTGAACTAGTATGGCACTAGATGAATCTGTTCAGGCAAGTAATTTGAGATGTGATGACCATACCTGAGCTAGGCAGGTGACTGCCTCTATAGACTGTGACAAGAATTAGCATTTGTAGTCTGTGATTCACCTTATCCCAAAATGACTATCCAAATGATGTCAGATAATTTACTAAGAGTATCTGTTTCACACTATTGCTTGTAAGTCAAATTCAGATTTAAATTATAAACATTCAAATACAGGAAACAAATCTCATCCTTTAAACAAAACACCAGACCTCTATTTGTTTAGTTTTACATTTCTGTGAGGAAAAGATGGAAACACACAGCACATGAAAAAATATATTTTTATTTTTTTTTATTTTTTTTTTTTTCTGATTGACAGTAATCAGCTGATTATTAAAAGAAAAATCTTGCTTCTCATGGAGTACAACTGGTTGACCCTTGAACACCTATGTTCCATAACTACTGTAAGAAAATATTGTGGTGTATCTTTTCTCATCATCTCATTAGGTGTTCTGGCCTCCATGCCAAATCATTCCTTGACCATGAGTTACCATTTCTGAGTATTTACAGTTTGAATTTCCCCTTCAGCCTATAAGTATTCATAACACAGAATTTTTCAGCTTGATCTAAACAGGTTTAAAGCCATACAGTAATCATAGAATAAGTTTCAAGTGTGAAAAAAGTTTAACTACTTCAATAGCATCCTCTTCAACAAGAACTGATGGTAAAATGTTTACAAAGTTATTTTTAAAGGCAAATAAAAACTAGCCAAGGTAATTGAGTCTCATTATGGTATAATTGATATTCTCTTTAGATGTGTGGGTTTGACTATTTCATTTATCAGGTCTGGCTGCTCCAAAAATTCCACAGTGATATCCATTCTGGATTATGGCATAGTTGTTTGACAAGCACAGTGGTTACTTTTTATAGTACTATTTAAACTGTGCTCCTAATATTTTACTTGTGTTGGTCCAGTCACACAGTCAACACAGAACAGCTCAGGGTCTCCAACTATGTCTTTTATAACTGCCTTTTTTCCACAAAAGGATACCTGCTGTTTAACAAGGACCTTTAAAGATACCCTAAGATACCTAAAGATACCTTAAAACTAAATCTGTCCTTTATATGTTCTTAGATCAAAAGCTTTATGGAAAAAACTGTCATATCAAGACATCTCGAAGCAAATCATTTATGATGTGGAAAAGTCTCTGCAGTGAAGCTGAGAGAGGTGAAGGCCAAAAAAAAAAGAAAAAGCAAAAGTTCAAAGAGAATTAACTATTATTCCCAGCTATAACAAATTCATATTCCAAAGATGAAACCGTACATGTTCCTTGTGGATCTTTTGTTCTCATTGCATTCAGCTCAGAATTAGTGAGATAGATAGATAGATAGATAGATAGATAGATAGATAGATAGATAGATAGCTGAATCACCCAATAAAAATAATCATCAACATTTATGTAGAACAGGCATGCATATGAGAAATAAGGCCAAAATTAAAATGAGGAGTGAGAGATGCAATGTGAAAGATAAAATGGTAAACTGAAGGTGTAAACATTTTATATCAGTTTTAAATAAATTGATTACTTTAAAATTTCTGTTCCTTTTACACTGACAATATATCTTGCAATTAATAGATAGGTAAAAATATTCACAAGTTGCCAATGGAATTTTCCATTTTAAATATAGGGGAGTGGGGTTGTCTGGTTGGTTGAGGTTTTTTTACAGGAACCATTTGTAAGTGAGCAGTTATTGTTCTGTAGACAGTTTAGAAAGAGGTAGCTAAGTAGAGGAAACAAAGGGTTAATACCTGAACTCTTGCTTTATCACAGAGAATTTTGTAGAAGTATGTCAAATATGTTCTAGTGAGAAGGTATATTCATCTATTTGGATATTTCTTCACAAGAATAAAGACTGAATTCCTCTTGGTATTATGCATCATCTCTGACTCATGCTCTGTAACAGTTCAAATCAGAGCAAAAGTGTGGAATTTCTTCATATTCTGTTTTGAATAGGAAAAGGTAGACTTCCTTGTCCCAGATCAACTTAATCTAATATATATGTATATTCTCTAAGAGACATATTCTATTAAACAGATTAATTAGGACTACCCATTTACAAGTAGTCATTTCTAATGAGGAAATAGCTAGTTGATACAAGTCACTAAATACTCCAAAATTTCAAGTATACTTCCACTAGCTAATACAGTCAATAAAATACAGATGTTCCAGTGCTCTTCAAATTTTTTATTATAGATTGTTGACAATCTCTAAAATGGTGGGCTTGTAAAATTTCTGGAGTGCAATGAAAGACTTCTATCATTTTCCTTAGATGGGAAAGAAATCTGTGGAAACCAAACATTTAGTCACTGCACAATCATTTTCTATCTGATAAACAGATCTTGCCAATACAGTCATGACTTTAAAAATGATCCAATTGAATTTAATAATTTTTTTTAGGATTTGTTTTCCTACTCTTATGTTAGCATATGTTACTCTTCTGTTACTCTTATGCTAATTTCCTACTATGTTAGCATGATTATTCAGACTAACAAAATATTATTAATAGTAAGCCTTTTAATTTCATACAGTTACTACTTATTTTATTCTCACTTGTATGTTGCTTATCCTGATTCTTAAATTCTTTTTGTTATGCTACTTGCTATACTGTTAAGGGATTTAAGAAATATTGATCTTTATTAAAATAGTTCATGATAGAAATTTTTTTCATTTATAAGACTCTTCCACTGAGGAGACTAGAGATATAAAAGACAGAAATAATTTTATGGCATCTTAAAGAATTGCAATTTTTTATCTAAAGCACCATAGATGACCAGAGTTCATATCAATCATTACATATATTACTTGTGCATTATCTGTGAAGGATTTATAGGATTTCTGGTGTTCCCTGTGCATTTGATTTGACTTTTTTTTTTAAGGGCAGATAGGAACATATATAACTCTAAATAAATTATATCAAAAAAGATTTGCAGTTTGGTGGTTTGTTTTTGTTAGTGCTTTTTGGCCTGTTTCTTACTTTCTTTTGTTAACCAATTATTTTAACTGCACTAATTTATTTACTTAGATGCATAGTGCTGAGAGAAATACATAAATATGGCATTACATTTATAAAGTTTTGTATTTTCATCTTCACTGTCTCTTAGGATACCCCTTCTATTTTTCCTTATTTGCCAAAAATAAGTAGCCAAGATTACATTAACTGATATAGTATAGAAAAAAAACAAGAGCTATTTCACAATAGCTGAATGGTTGGTAAAGGAAAAAAAATAAAAGAAAAAGAAGAAAAACTTTATTAATTCTTTTCTTACTGAAGTGCTTATTGCAGGGTGGCAAATATTCCAGCAATATTTTAAATTTTGAATTATTTTATTTTACTTTCAAAAAACCTATTTTCTTTCCATCACAAAAATGACTTACAGAATTACTGATGAATTTGAAGCTTATTCTTTAAACAATAAGGTTGGGTTGTTTGGGGTAATTTTTGTTTTGCTTTGTTTTGGTTTTTGTTTGTTTTTTGTTGTTTGTTTGTTTGTCTTGGGGTTGGGGAGGGTGTTTGTTTTCTTTGAGAAAAATATGTCCAAAATTCAGCTTAACCTAGCTGATGAAGGTCTGAAATTAATCAAAGGTGTTTCTTGTTCAGATCCAAGGCTAAAAATCTAAGACTGTTTTAAATTCTGAATAAGTCTTATTTAACTAAAGTAGGAAGAAAAGCAGTCACCTTATGAATTAATAGTGACAGAAAGAAGTAATCAGAAAATCAATCCAATTTGCCTGATTTAAGCATTTTATTTTCCTCAATCAGTCCATCCAAAAAAAGGTGCCTCTGCCTTTCATGGAGACAGTGGTGTCTAAATTCTTAATGCCTTAACTAGATCTGCAGGTTCCCCTTAGAATTTATGACCACCTAACCAAAATAAAAACACTCTGTTCTTTTGCCTAAATGTTTATATCTGATATTACCTAAGATATCTCAGACGAGCTGTATTTTCCATGCAGTGCTGGCAGATCTGATGATGGAAGGCTGATGGAGAATTCATATCGCTACAGTGGGCACCAGAGACCAGGACACCGTGCTATGCATCAGCCAGCCAATTAATCTATGTTTGTCTCGTTAACACCCAGCAGTGTCTGGGGAACATACAGGCTAGCTAAAGATAGTAATAATCTTTATTTTAGGGTTATTTGATCATCTGACAAGTTCTCTGAAGATTGATTTTGCTTTTTCTGGAAAGATAGAAACTCCTCCTCATAGCTGCACAAGATTTAAAGTGTCTGAAGTTCATGCATTCTGGGCCTAACAAGTCTTAACATTAGCAGATGCATGCCATTTAGTCTTTCACACTGTTAGAGTGTAAATATAGATAGGAAGTCAGATAGTGTAGTCTTTTCAGTTTTAAAACTTGTGTGGTCTATTTGAGAATCAAGTAAAATTTTAGAAATCCTTTTAAACTTTGTTTTTACTTAGGTGAAAAGATTGCTTAAATTTAGGGTAGAAGTAAGTTATAAATTAAACAAAAACAAATCAAGAAAATACAAAAGACCACCACTGACCATTAAGGAATCTGTAAAGTAATCTTCAAAATTAGTCATACAAAACTAAAAAAATGCTTTAGATCCATCTGGTTTATTTTAAGTGTTTAACTTTGGGTTCCTCTTAAAAACTTAATCACTCTTGATCTTAATAAGGGCAATGACCAGCCTTTATTCAATGATTGAAAAAGGTATACCCCTCTGTGACTGCCATCACCAGCCCTGTTTTGTGATCTTATAAACTTCTGATAAAGCTTGACCAAGCTGGCTGAGTGGTAAACCTCCCTCAACTGCACCAGTTAGGCACCAAAGAGCTCCCTTGATGGTACCAGAAGCTCTTGCATGGTCCAAATGAGAAAACCAGAAACATCAGCTGCCTGCCCAAGATGGGAAGGAAAGGATAGACAAACATCCTTTGAAGCCTTGGCAAACCACGCACCCAAATCACAGCCCAGGTGAAGAGGCACCACTGTGAATTGTACCCCCAGTAAACTGATACCATTTTTACTGCATTTGAGGGAAAAAGCCTAACATTTAGAAACCTGGATTATGGCCAGGATGGAAACTTAGTGATAACTGAAGTCAATCATCTTGCAAACCTATAAACAGTCATCCTAAATGAGGCCCTCGGAGCTCTCATGACTGCAGCAGGCTATGCCAGCACATTCCTTTGAATTTGATATCCTTCAGAGCTAGCAAACCTTAACGTTTGTAATACTCAATGGGCCATTGCTGATAATGAAGCCTAGACTGATATCTCCCCCCATACACCCATCTCCATACTCCCTGAGGTACTTATAAGAAACATAAAAGGATTTAATGTATTTCACTGAACTTGAGAGGAACTTTTGATATTTACCTTTGCACACAGTGCAAGAGGGGTGCACATGATCTTACCTGTGTGAATTGATTATGGTATGAATGTCACTATTTCAAATCTACAGCTGTCACCCCGAGAATCAGGCCTTTCGATATTGTTTTTCACAAGTTCTAGCCCAGGAAAGTAACTATAAATATAGCTGTTTATACATTCCATTAAAGATACGCCTTTTGATGGACGTCTCTCATGGCCAGTGCGGTTGGGATGTCAACCTGACTATCCAATCCCTGGTGGTGGTCAGAAACCTATAAATACTGAAAGAACAAATAAACGAGAATTCTTCTTTCACCACACCTCAAACTGCACCCGTGTGAATCATTTCGTGTCCAACAGTGACAGCTAAGTAATTTTTATAACTGTAGTAAACCCAATCAAATTGCTTTGTAAGTGTCAAAGTACTCAATGATTAAGTGTTGCGAAACACTTTTGCACTCTTATCTTTGCATCCATATACTTTGCACCTTTACTCTCTATTTCATTCAGTATTTTTGTGTAAATCATTCAAAATTGCTTCTAAATTGATCTTCCTTTATATGCTTTAATGTGTGTAATAAGTAGAGTGAACATTGCAATAGAACTCTGTAAAGTTGCATTTCCACAAATTCATGTTAAAACTCCTTTTAGCAATATCTTTTATGGTATTTCTTTAAGCAGAAAAACCACTCATTTTTGACACAAATGCTCTTTCTATTCTGAAAATATCAGATCCAGTCAGGCAAAAGAGGGGTTCTAAAAATTGAACAGACTGAGGTCTATATAGGTCTTAAAAGGCACTGATTCTTTCAGTTGTCTTTTCAGTGAATCTTATCAAGTTACATTGTTTTCTCCACTAGATGTAAAATATTGACATGAAAATTCTTAAGGAGGGCCCCCCAGTAAAAGCTGGATTAACCCTTTAGAAGATACACATATTTACAGTAAATGTTTACATTTGGTCTCTTCATTATTACCTTTGAAGCACATCTATGAAACAGGTCTATTACAGATGCAAGCAACCACAAAGTTCATTTAAGCCTTCCAATTTTTATTCCAGCTATTATTTTGATATGTTACATATTCTAAGATTTCCCTGAAAAATAATTATTTCAGTCATACTTCCAAAAATGAGTGCACAGAATATGCATTTTAGCAAATTAAATATTTATCTATTAATGCTAACAAATAACAGTTGAACCAAGGTTGTTAATGTTTTTATCTCATGTTTAATATCTCATAAATATTAATGGCTTTTGATTAGTTGGGGTTTTTCCCCCCTCTGTTTATGCAATTGACACAACCATAACATAAATGTATTCGTGCTAAACTTTTATGAAGATATTAATAACACTCTTTTGGACCAAATGTTTGGGCTACTATATACTAAGAAGCAAATTTAGGCTTGCACTAATATAGACTAACCCCAAACCATTTTTTTTCACAGGCAAATATTTTTGTAAATTATTTTCAGTAGTGTTGCAAAGTAATTTGAAATAACTCAGTGCCTTTTATAAAACATCATTTTGAGGACACACTTCAGGCTATTAAAAAAAAGACTGGAAAGAGGTATGCTACTTAGAGACTGTCTAACTCTGTGGTGACACACTGCATTGTAGAGTTTTCTGTTGAAGAAGAAAGAGAGAATTTCAGGGGAATCATATTAAAAATGCGTGTTTGATTTTTTAAAAATTGTTATTTGTTTTTTTATTGTGGGTTACCTATAGTTACAAACAACCTTTCAGATTTTGACAACTTTTATAATTTTGCAGTTCTATGAATCAGAATTGGCCCATAGGCTAAAAATCCAATGCAATGGTTTAGGACTTTTTTTCTTCTGGTATTTTAATGCAAAGCATAATTACAATTTTCTTAGGCTGCTGCAGTGTTTTCTGTCAGTCAGCATTACTCTCGTTGTTGCTTTATCTGACAGCAGAACCCTGGCCTGTCACAGCAGAGAAAATAAGGAGGAAAATCTCTTCATCGCTAAGTCAACGTGAAGGCGCAGTTGGAAACAAATGTAACTTTAAATCATCATTGCTAGCCTGCCTTTTTTATTTAGAGGCATGAACAATATAGGAGAATATTTTTGAGTACTAAGAAAATTACATTGTTATTTATTGTTAGACTTATCTGTTTGAAATTATTAGCTTCTGTTAAAAATATGCAAAGGAATGTTTCATTCAGATGAATATTTGTAACCAACAGAATCAGTCATGAAAAAATAGAAATGAGAGTTTTGTATTTGTAGAGGAACAGAAAATATACTTTGCTGTAACAGAAATATAATATCCATAGCTCTGTTCTATTTGCTTTCTTTTTATTTTTTTTTTTAATTCATATATTCGCTATTTGTTTAAATCAAAAGATAATTACCTTTATTTGTTTACCTTAAGTGAATAGATGTGACTGTGAGCTTTGGGTTCTCTTTTATTCTTTCTACTATATTTCAAGTTGCATTGCTGATTTTTTATTCAAGCCTTTAATTACTGTCTAAAACTCTAGTTAAAAATGCTTCTTATGTTCTTAAAAACAGAAGTTCTGAGAAATTCCCTACCATTCCCAGGAACTCTGAAATAAAACTTTATAACATACATTAGAGAGAGATATTGTAGTTCTTAACAAACTCAAATTCTGATAATGCTAGCCATCTCACAGGTAATGGTAATGACTGTAATACATAGCATTTCGCTTCCGCTACCAGTCTATAGTCTATAACAAAACACTTTCCATATTCCATGTGTAAATGATGGTTTTAAAGATAAGGTTAGATATATCCTGCTTTATGTTTGCTGTTTTGAAGGTCTGGGTGGCACTGCTTTTCAGAGCAATGTTTGCACTTAGGACTCTGCAATAAAATCAAATATCACCTTCAGGTCTCTTCATACTCTACCCACCTGCTGATGGAGAGGGCAACCCCTCCTCCCTCTTCCCCTATCCCTTCTAAGCATTCTGTAGACATGGATAACCACACTCCAGTTATGAAATTCATCCCACCAAATTTCAGTAATAGCACCTACATCTTAAGTACATCTAATTAAATCTAACCCAAATTCATACAGTGTAATTTTTGTTATGAAGGGGTACATCATCTGGTTTCCAGAAGCCCCTTGCTTTCCCTCAGCCACCAAAGCAAAAGGCCTATGCTGTCTAACATATCTGGTGATCTTCTGCAGAAATCTGTAATACCTTCATGCATGTCAAGTGATACCAGACACAGATATTCAGGCAGCTCAGCCCCATGTTGCAAGATCTGTAAAACCAGTGCAGAAGGGAAAAGTTGGCAGCAAGTTATTAATTCTGTGTATATTTTGTATCTCTGGTGTGTTATGCCCTCGGCTGTTAAAGGATGATTGGTATTTCCCCAAGAATACATACTGAATTTACTTATTACTGAAATTAGCATATATTAATCCCACTCCCAGGTTGATGTGGAGAGGGATGTTTGACTTTTTGTGTTGCTTTTTTTGTTTTGTGTTTGCTTTGTTTTTTTGTAGCAAACTGTTATATTCATATCTCCACTGGATTTTGAAGCCACATAAAAGTGATACCTAAAAAGTACAAAACCCTTTGCTGGATTATATTATTTCTTTTCCCTGACTTTGGAATTAGAGTTTTATACATAGAGGCTGTGTGAAAATGCGTTCCTCAAAACTGAAAAGAAAGAAAAACTGTATTTATACCTGCCAATAAAATTGAATTGATTGTGAAAAAATTATTAAACTGATGATAATACTAAGAGTAGACTGGAAGAAAATGCTGGTTTTGGCATTCTGCAAGATGATAATAATAGAAAAAAATTAATGGATAATGTAAATGTGTTCAATGGAGTAAATCCCCTATCCATATTGGACCTCTTTAAAAAGAGTAATGGGTACAACAAAGTTTAAAACATTTTCCTAAGAAATCAGCAACTGGCTATTATATCCTTTCTGAAGGGTAAGAGAATTGGACACTATTTAGCCTCTGCTAAGGAATAATTATTAACAGAATCAGTTTTTCTCCAGTATATAACTAACCCATAATTTTAAGGAAACAGCAATACTATTGGCAAACTTAAAAAAGTCATTTAAGTTACATACCTGAAATATTCCCCTTTAATAAGTGAAAAGAGAAAATGCTGCTAATAATTTAATATCATTATTTATTAATATTCATGCAGCAATCTATAATTTAAGGATTAGGATTCAGGAAACAGCTAGGTAGATTGTTTAAATGGGCAACTACCTTTATAGAGAAAATGTGATGCAAAACTGACTGTAGATATTACCCTAGAGGATTGATTTTGTGTATGTTTATAGAGATAATTTTGATATTATGTACATGTATGTGATTTTTCTGTATCTATATATTTATATATAGATATTTTATATCTATATTTTACTATTAATTTCTATAGTAAAAACACTATATAATTATATATTTAAAATATTTATAATACTTATAACAGAAAAATAATCATTACAACTGCTACAATTATTCCTTAGTTTCCTTGTTAGTCACAAAACTGGAGAATGCTTTTCTGATCTCTCAAAAGATTTTTGCTAAAGCCCAGTGCTGATGACATTCAATTCTACTCCTAAAAGCATGTACTACTCTCTGTTTATGCCAAATATAATTTTAAAATAGCATAACAGGAACTAGATTGTCGCTGTTGGACATGAAATGATTCACACAGACACACCTCACAGGAAAAAGAGTGTGATTTATTCTGTGGTTTCAGTATTTATAGATTCTCAACAATGACCAGGGATTGAATAGTTAGGTTACCACCTTCGCAACCACGCTGGTCGTGAGAAACTTCCATCAAAAGACATTTTTTTAATGGAATGTATAAACATCTATGTTTATAGTTACTTTCCTGGGAAAGTGGCTAGAAACTATGAAAACAAGATCAGAAGGTTTAATTCTCAGGGTGACACTAGATTTTCTTTTGATTAATAGAATTTGTGTCTTACTTAGACACAGGACCTTCATCTATAGAGTAGTGTAGATGTATTTGGTTTACAACAAAATAAGCAGCAAAAGGAAAGGATATCCATGTCATCCAAGGTTATGTGGTTCAGTCTATCCCTTACTTTTTGACTCAAACTAATATGGTGAGTTCTGACACAAAAAGAATTATTTATTTATATTTCTGAATAACACACCATTATTTGTAATGGAGATTTTTCTCCTTTTTTTTCCTTTTTTTTTGCCTGTAATCATTACTGTATTTTTTCAGCATAATGTGAATGCTTTAAATAAACTCCAAATGCCCATCTTCATGGGCATTTTTGTTTGTTTGTTTTCTTCATTTTTTTTCCTTAATAAACTATGTAATAGCCAGTTGGTTTGTGTCACATAAATGAACACTAGGAAAACACATGTCATGACATCAAGGCTATTATTCATTGCATGCTTGAATGCACCACACATAGTTCCAAATGCCTAACTGGTCTCAGAGGTGATCTGCAGGGAATAAGAAGCAAAGACATGTTAAGCACAACAAAGAAATAGTGCATAGGTCTTCTTCACTTGATAAATAATAATAGCTATGATTTTGATAGATATTGCACATAATTATTACACTCTATTAATGTGGCAGATAAACATTTTAATTAAGTGGGGAGAATTAACATTTGACTTGATAGTTTCAATTTCTAAACCATGAAAAAAATTAAATGGCTAGAGATACATTTTAAAATATGTATTAAAACACATATATATTCAAATAAAACCATTAAATCTTTTCCTCTCTTTTTTTTTTTTTAATTTTACTTTTTCATTTGTTTAATTTTACACAGTGCACCAAACTATCCCTGACAGACTCTCCCCTTATTCTCCCTGATGGAGATTATAGGGCACTCCATAAGAAGGACCATTTAGGTTTTTTAGGTTTGATTTCACTTAGTTTAATTATGAAAACTGAAAAATTCCATGTATGTATATAAGTTATAAAAAATGTGATGACATTAACTGCATAGAATCAAACAGTAACTAGAGCAATAATATTATTATAATAAATTTGTATGCTACTGTTAATTCATAGATTAAATTAGTTGTAAATTAAATCATTAAAATCGGTCATTTTGCATTTCATATATTGAGTATTAAGCAAGAATTCACAATATATTAAAACAAATTTTCTTTTAGTTAACACTTTGGCATAGTTTTTACAGATTAGAAAATTTAAACAGCAAAATTTATTCATTGTTAAAAAAATTGTGTAGTGTAGAGAACGGAACAAATTGGTATACGGAAATAAAATAAGAAAAAAATTCAGAAGAAAGGTAGAACACTCCAAAGTTTTTTAAAAATATTGCTTGTTTTTGATATTATGATCATGTTGAGTAAAAAGTCTTAGAAAAAGCTGGTTTGGCTCCTTTGGCACACTATGATTAACTTTTAATAGTGTAATGAAAGAAGATAGCCGATTGTATTTACAGATCAAGATAAGTCTTCAGGCCAAACACACTTTCTCTCTGCTTTGTGTTTTTTTTAATACAAGATTCCCCAAAATACTTCCAAGACTATCTGGTAGTGCCTGACATTCATTTAAGCTATATTTACCTCAGCAGAATTCACTATGAAAATAACACACTTGAAGGTGTCTGCTGCAGAAACAAGAATCTTCTTCATTCAAAATGTCTAACCTGAATAAGCTAAGACAGTGGGTGTTTTTCAGGGATATTCTTATTTTTTTTTTCTTTACTTAAAATTAGGAAGCTTTATTTTAGATATTTTGCACTTATAATTGAAACAAGTTTAATAGTTGCCAAATTGCTTACTCCTGCTGTGCAAGCACAAGCACATTGCCCAAATTATTGTTGGGAAAAAAAAGAAAAAATGAAAACACCAAGTTTTATTTCTACACTAGGGACTAGAGTGAATTTTCATCAATATTTTCAGTTTCCTTGTCAAATCTGTTGTTAGATCTATGACTATGTAATTGTGCTCAGCAATTTATTTCATTATTATTACACCAGAAAAGGACTCAATACAAGACAAGGACTCAGTGACATTAGGGAAAAAAGTCTGTGTCCAACTATTACTTGAAACAAAGATTTAAAGCAAAGTATGGAGTCTTTTTTTATACACTAGTGGATGACCTCCATGCCTGAAAACTTGCATTTTATCACTGGTTTCTTCAGGAAGTGAGACATGTTTATTTAAAAAAAAATACATATAATACAATCCATATAAATAAATTAAGGCAGTAGTGCACTGAATCATGGTTTAGGATATAAGCACATCTTCAGCAACATAATGAAAAGACAGAAAGTGAAAGGCAACAGTCAGCCATTTATTAAATTTCAATTACATATATAGCTCACAGTTGAACATCAGAAGGAAGATATGATGAAAGATCCATGACTTTGGGTAACTGAGCTGACATCAGAGGGAATGTTTAACTATAAGCCAAATAAACTCAGGAAAAGGAAAATAGAGTGTTTCATAATTAAGAATGTAAAAAGAATGATCCTCGTGGACTTGTACTCCAGACCCTTTACCAGCTTTGTTGTTGTTCTCTGGACACAGTCCTGCATGTCAATGTCTTTCTTGCAGTGAGAAGCCCAAAACTGAATGAAAATGAACATGAATGAAAATTAATTATTTTTGTTATCTTTAACTTTTTCTCATTATTAAATAATTTAAATTAAATCCTTTAGTTTGCCTTTGTTCCTTTTAATATTGCTTTCCCCACATTATTTGAATTTTATTATCTATAGACAAAATAAAATAATTTGCTACCAGGTTATCACATGCCTCTAGCATTTCCTTTCCTTCTCCTTGATTTTCTATCTCACATTTCTACTCTTAATGATATTTCTGAGGCAATTTATTTCTCTGATTGTTGTTTTCTCAACATGATGAAATGATGTAATTGAGAGAACCTACCTTTTTTACAGTATAAAACACATAGTAGACAAGAATTCAAGGTATGATTCATTTTTCATGGAATGGTACTCAAACTGCTTACTAGGGAATCTGCAGACACCCTTTCCTATGCCATTAGAGGATTTTAGCCTAGCACTTGCATAACACAACTGCCCATGATATCTGAGTCACATGATGGTTTGTCAAGATTACATCGCTAGAAATTTTACTGCCACATTTATTGCCACAGTTAGAATGTAATATTTCCATCTCCAGAATCTGTAGCCAAGTGGAAAGGAGAGCCATTGCAAATTTTCTTAATCTTCCTTAATGCTTAAACAAATAATTCTTTTATTCATTGGAATTTCAAATGTCTTCCCTGCATGAGAAAAATGATTTGACCTGTTGCTGACACTTGTGAGGATTTATACAGTAACAAGTGCCCAGTGGTTGAACTTGAACAGGAGCCACTGAACCAATTAGGCTGGGAAAGACCTCTGAGATCATCAAGTCCAACCTATGACCAAACACCACTTTGTCAATTAGACCATGGCACTGAGTGCCACATACAGTCTTTTCTTAAACATCTCCAGGGACAGTGACTCCACCACCTCCCTGGGCACCCCATTGCAATATCTAATCATCATTTCTGTGAAGAAATGCTTCCTAATATCCAACCTAAACCTCTCCTGTCACAGATTAAGACTATGTCCTCCTGTCCTGTTGCTGGTTGTCTAAAGGAAGAGGTCAAACCCCACCAGGCTGCAACCTCCTTTCAGGCAGTTATAGAAAGCAATAAGGTTCCCACTGAGCCTCATTTTTTCCAGACTAAACAACCCCAGCTCCTTCAGCTGCTCCTCATGGGCCACGTGCTCTGGACTGTATGCACTTCTCTAGACGTGCTCCAGTACCTCAATGTGCTTCCTGAATTGAGGGGCCCAGAACTGGACACAGTGTTTGAGGTGTGACCTGCTGAGAACAGGGGAAGATTCCCTTCCCTGGGCCTGGTAGCCACAGTGTTTCTGGTACAAGCCAGAATGTGTGGTTAAAACCAACCTCAGAAAGAATATTAGTCACAAAAAGGCCAAAATCCTCTTGGCAAGCTGAAGTTATGACAGTGAATTGTTTCATTCTATTCAGTCTCATGTAGGCCCTGTGTTTGAGGAATGTTAGAGAATAATCTCAGATGGCTCAGAGAAGAATACAGAGCGTGATCAGCAGGACAAAAAAGCATTGGGCAACGTGAGACCAATGAGGCAAAGCTAAGGTTTATGTTGTTAACTTTAGAGCAGTGGTTTAAACATATGAATTGCTGACATAAGAGAGTGAGTTTTTTTCTCAGCACTTAAAAACAAAATGTGAAGACATTAATAAGCAAGTCTAGTGTTGATAGGCTAATGCTGTCTGTATGAAGACCTTAATTTTCATTGGAAACTAAAGACAACTGAAAATATTTGAAAGCTTTTATTTGGGGCAGCAGAAATTTAGCATAGTTTTTATGTCCACAAAGCTTTTGTGGTAAAGGTCTACTCTTTCAATTGTCATGGTGATACCAGAAATAGGAAATCTGAAGCCTATACCTTTAACCAGCTTTGATCCTAATCCTCCTGCCTTACAGAAAAATGTAGGATGTTTCTGAAAAAGCAGTCACCTTTTAGAAGAAGAAGAAGAGAATAGAAGAAGAAAACTTCTATTTCAGAAACACTTTCAAGTAGTCTCATTCTTTAATATTCCTCTGTTAGTCAACCTAACATCACTTCAAGAGGAATCAGCAGGTTGTCAGAAATACTGATTTATTACAATGTAGGACTCCCAAATGAGCTGCTTTAAAACTGCACTAGTGAGATCAAAAGTTTACCTCACATTCCTCATTCATCAATGTTCCTGAAGTCTTAGGTTTGTATGGGGATACTTCTCATTGAAAGTGTGCAATAGATAATCAAGCATATGATTTCTTAACACACCACATCTGTTTCTACTGCATGTGGGGAAGCTCAGCACACCTGAGGAAACTCAGTTACAGAGGATTTTTAGAGTCATGTTTACAAAGCTTACTGTGCCTCAGAGGAAGTTTGGAGAATTGTCTTGTTCCTTCATTTGTCCTGAGTTTTCTGAGAATCTGACATGGATTGATTTACATTGTCTCTTTTTGAAGAATTTGGTGTTTTTTCAAGTGACAAGGCATGCAGTTCATCAAAAGAGCTCTGACACCCTTAAGTCCAAACTTCCAGCACATCTTTCAAGTCTATCTACTCCTGCCCTCAAGATTAACTGTAAAGAGAGATATGAAGGAAGAGCCTGACAGCAACAATTGAATTATGTTTATTTTAAAAATTGAAAAAAATTATATATAATTTCACAACTAGCACCAAACTAAATCTATTTGTTGCACTTATTTTGATACATGCATATGGTTATGCACTAGCACCATTCTTTACAAAATGTGTTATTTAAATATTATTTTCTATAGAATAATGATTTCTCATCTTCAATATTTCAAAATGCAGCATTTAATCACTCTCTGCTATAGGCATGGTAATTGTGAAGTTAATATGAGGATTGGTATTGCTGCTTCAGTGAGAGAATACTGAAAGTAGTTATCTATTTATTGTATGAGTTGAGAACATTATGTAACAGAACTGCTGCAGCAAAATCTCCATAGGCTAAAGAAATCAGATAGATAACACAAGTATTCTAATGCTACATTAGATCACTGCACATGCAAATAGCTTCACCATCATCTAATAAAGTATGACTTAATGTGATTCTGTATTACTTGAATTTAATTTTTTCCACATTTCTGTTTAATGCAAAACTTTCAGATTTCTATGAAATTATTTAATATCTGCTGGAGAATTTATTTCTGTCAAATAATTTACAAAAATGTTGGAGTTGACAAAAAACTGCACTCTGGTGGGGAATAGAAAATAGTAAAGTCTTGAGAAATACTTTCTGATTGGTATCAAAAAATTCATTGTCATTATAAGTGTACACACTGTGCTAAAAAGAAATTCAATTTCTTACAATACAGATTTCTTACATAATACAGATTTGTGTCTGAATAGGGTATACACTACTTTAAATTCTGTGAGCTTTTGTGTACTTCAGAGACTCTAAGGGTTTGATCACACTATTTAGCTTGAGAAGAGCTGTGCTATTTTGAATGAAAAAGAGCCAGCACTTGAATGTCTAGAACTCTTTGGGACTATTCCCCCAGCTAACACTCTTCAGAGTCAATATTTACACTATACTTGAATTACTATAACTGTTGGCTTTAACCATTAGTTTTCCCATCTGGTACTATCTTCTGACAGGAAACAGTGAAATATAATATTTACAAGTATTTATCTGGAGAAATGAGCTTTTATGTAACTATATAAACACTTGAAAATTAATCTACTATTACCTTGATGAAACATTATAACATTTGTAATATCATGACATATTTTCTTCAGTTAGAATGGAAATCTTATGGTTTTTCCCTTCTTTTTTGGTCTCTTTTTATTCAACTTCATCTCCCAACATAAATGGATGCATTCAAATACTGCAGAAATGATGGATCTGCTTTGTTGGATTATAGGCTATTTTTTTCACAAGATTTAGCTTATTTTTATCATATTATAACATTTATATAGAGTCTGGCTACTACCAGAATGTGAGTCAAATACCATTCTTTTTGATGTTTAATCTTTGCTAGCATGCAGCCCAAACGAGGAGGTGGGATAGTTTTTGTTATGGCCTAAAAAAGAATTGATTCTTTCTTTTATCTATATTATCTCTGTAGTTTCTAGCAAAGATCTACGAGATCCAACGTGACCTCTCCACTTACATCCTCCTTCCATCTTTTGGCCCTTGCTCCTGCCTGCAACTCCATTTCTTTCCACTTCAACACCATGACTTCTAGAGACCTGCTGTCCTTTCTCCTGTTTCTTCTCCTAACAATATAATCATACTGTAATATCCAGCAGCTTCTGAAAGTCAACCCTTCCATTCCCCTTTTCTTTTCTGTATCACTTCTTCCCTTCATCGGTGAACTCCTTGAACTCATAGATTATAGCAATTGCCTCAAGTTCCTTTCCTCTCAATCCAACATAGATCCTCTCTAATTTTACTTTTATTGTGCACCAAGGATATGCTAACATCAAGGCCTACAATGACCTCTCCATGTCAAGTCTCAGGGCCTTTGCTCCATACTTGAACTCTGCTGTTTTTATCATGACTGATCATACATTCCTTTTCAAAATCATGGCTTGCCTTTGCAACTCTGGCCTCTCCTCACCATTTAACTAGTCTGAGTTGAATTTGTAACTGATGGGTCACAAGCGGGAAAGAGAGGATACTGTATTAGACTTCTAAAGCTGTGTTAAATAAAAATATAGATCTTTTCTGAAAAATATCCTTTCATTTTGCAATGTGAATTTCTTAATGTAAGCAACAAATGCCTGATTATCTGTGGCTTCTATATTTCTGTCATCATCAGAAATTTTGTGTTCCACTTCTCTTTTCATATTACTTTTTGAGTTGTGAAGGAATGGGAAAGGCAGGCAGAAGTATACTAACCCCCTGTTCAGAAGTTTTGGGGGTTTTGTTACATATACAAATAGCTCTAAATTATCATGTCATGACACAATATAAAAGTGTTTCAATATCACAACCTCTATATCAGACTTATGAATGAAATAGAATTGTTGGTACAGCTGAAAGAAAAATTGCTTACTTGCAGCTAAGCGCATATATATATAATAAACTTTATTCCCCTGAATGATAATGAGTTCATAATTTGGATCTGAGTGATTAGTGAGGTCCTATAACTTCAGTGTTTTAATTTGTTAAATGATAGCTGATTCCCAGTTTTGAGGTATCTATCCCCTCATACATCTATAAGTATTCTAGGATGCTGTCAAGACAGTTAAAGATTTTCTGAACTTAAAAGCATTGCTAAGACTGTCACTGTGAAATTAAACATAAATAGTTCTGTGAACAATAAAGAACTATTAGAACAGTAAACATTAACAATTCTGTGAAGTCAGAAATAGCACGGAATTGATTTTCAAATACTTTTTCCAACATTATTTTGGTATTTCTTTGATATTTTAAAGATTATCATGCTGCAGTTAGGGAGATAATATGACACTTCAAAAAGAAGAAAACTTTATTTGAGTTAATTATTTTACCTGTAATCCAGGAAACACATTTAGGTCTCTAGGTGAAGAAATAAATCTGTGTTTATCTTTTGTACCCTAAAACAGAAGATTTACTTATGCCACTGACCAAAATGGACTAATTCTAACTATTATGTAGACGTATTTAATAATTTCCATAAAGTTATGAAATTAACTTTAATTAATTTAACTAATTAATTTCAGCTGCCAGAAAAAGTGAGGCATAATATAGAACAGTACTTTAAAGATTTGCAACATTTGTCATCATAATCAACATTTCCACTTGCAAAAATCACAAAGTGGCTTTATAGTCTATAAGTAAGATATTTAGCATAAATATTGTTTGAGTTCTGATTTGGTGAGGTGACTATATAATATGCCATAAAATAAAATATAAGGAAAAGGAAGGAAGAATGGCACAGGAAGTAGGATAACAAACAAAACACAGTGTCTGACAAGATTATTTTGCATGATAGGACAAAGTCTGATTTTCAGTTTAATATATTCAGTAAGTATCACAGATTGTGATATTGTCAAAATATTGTCAAAACACTAATGCTTACCTAGATCTTTCTTAGCCACTGATTGTCATAATACATAGGCACAAGAATAAGAAATCTTGAAATAACATAAAGCCACATCCTTCTTGAGTCCTATTTGTACCTCTCTCATCACTAGTTTTGCAAATAGAAGGAAATACTCTCATTCTTGGCAACTCTGTAAGCCTCTTCCACTCCTCTTGCGTTTCTGTCCATAGCACTCCTTAAATTGTATTCTCTCTTTTACTCCCAACAGCTAAGCTACCTGTCAAATTGGCTGCACATAGGAATAAAAAAAAAAACAATCAAAACCAAACAAAATCAAACACAAAACAAAGAAACAAAAAAACACCATCCTACAAAACAAACATCAAACAAAATCCCCTCTCTCCCAAAAAAAGTAGACCTACCTTCAGTGATAGACTACTAACTTTAGAGGTATATCGTTACTATAAAGCAGAAACATCACATCATCAGGAGCCAACTAGAAGCAGCTGTGTTTTCTTATTTGCCAGTTCCAAGAGGTCAGCACAGCAAAAGAGAAAGAAAAGATAAACATAAAAGATAAAGACTGATTCCTTAAAATGAATGTGACTTTCATAATAAGGTTAAAAATAGAGACATCACAACTATCAAGCTGATGTCTGAAAAATATTTGAAATATAGTAACACAGAAGAAACAGCACAAATTTAAACAAATGGGTTCTATTTCAGCTCTTCAAAAGGGTTATGTAGCACATCTTAAGGAATTTTGTTTCTTGCGTGACTCTGTACTAGTTTGTAGGAGTAGATTTTATTCATGTTTTCCTCAGAAAATATATTTTTGAAGTTCTGGTTTCTTTTGATGCTAATAAGCTAAATTGTGCTAGGGACATTCCTCTGACTCAGATGCTAAATGATAAGGCTTAGCCAATGTATTCTACTTTGGGACAGAGTAGCTGTGGTCAGGACTATTGCTCCTGGTCTCTGATAACTGCTCCATTATACCTGGGAATTATTGAAGACAGTAAATTGCGCAGGACTAAAATCATCCCAGGAACCATACTAACAATTTAACTGCAGAGACAGTTATATCCCACTGCCTCATAGCACATGCTAGTATAGTTGAAAAACACACACCATCATCTTGACTTTATTAACCTGAGGAACAGAGAAATGCATTTCAGTGTTGATCAGTGCACCTAGAGCATGCATTGATTCAATGTATGACTGAAGCCTAGCAGCTGTGCTGATGGTACTTCCCTGACAGATTCTGAAATATTTGTGGGTTTTTTCTGTCAAGTCTCAACCACTGTTCTTTTGCTTGTTGCTCTTGTGGCTGCAACCATTCTGGAATCTGGCCGAGACAGACCTGGCTTGATGCAACCCTTCATTTTCATATACAATTATTTCCCTTTCATACATCTTATAGTCAAATATACAATATATTTCTGGACATTAACTTTTGATTCTTTTGCCCGTTAGTAGTAGAAATAAGATCGGGGGGGAAAAGGTGTAATTAAACAACAATAAAGAAATAAAATTCCAGATTTAACGTGAAAAACTCCATAAAGTTAATTAATTTAAAATTATAAGGGATAAGTCAAATGTTCTATGTTTAGAAGCTCAGTTACTTCTCTTTTTAAACTCTGGTTATGGAAGTAAACAAATTCTGATAGGATCTCTCACATCAAAAATAATTTAAAAGTGTGAATACCTATTAAAATGCATTTGGAAGTAAAACTACCAAGTGAGCAGTAGAGAAATGTATTCTTTGTTCAGTAATATATCTAAGGTATCTGTTACTTGTTAATTCATAAGACAAAAGATTAAAAGTGAAGTACAGGGAAGTTTTAAAAAGTAAGGTATTTTTCTATCATAATAGCAAAAAAATACACCACAAATTAATTAATTTTGATTAACTTCAATTTGTTATTAATTTAAATGTGTAAGCTTAATTTCCTAATGCTTGCACTTCAGGTAACATCAAATATACCTGATTTATAGAAGTGAATTTGTGACCTTGATGTCAATGTTCCCTCAAATTAAATACATGAAATTGGGAATATGATGAAATGGAGGCATGGTTTATGTGTGTAAGTGTATAAACATTTGATTTAGGGCTATTTAGAGTATTTTACCAGAATTAATATTTTTGTGTCAAAGTGATTATACTGAGTTTAAATGTGAACTGTCCCATAAGTGATGTACTTGGGAGATTTATTAACAGATGAGGATGTTTTAATGGGCTGCTTCGGGGATGATACTTTGATCTGATGTACTTCGAAGTACTTCACTTCCTGAAATTGGGAGTGAAAGTCATCTAAGACAGTCACACTCCAGCCCTTTAATTGCACTTGTTAGGATGCAGAAAAAAATAAAATTATTCCAGAATGAATGCAGCAATGAAGAGCCCAAAATATAGTCAGGATCAGTTGGCGAGGTTGAGTCGATTCATTAGCTCTGGCTTTTCTGCTTGTGTGTATGGTTTATTTCTTTCCAGTATCTACCTCATAGTCTTAGATATTCTACCTCATAGTCTTAGATATTCTATGTCTGCTCTAATATTCTATGTATAATCTAATATTCTAGATATTCGATGGCTAATCTAACATGTTAGCGGGAGTATACCTCAGCATTGTCATACTACTTTGCCAGAAAGCACTAAAATAAAGAGACAATAATGGAAAAGACAGATTAACATCTTTATGTTGCCTTTAATGCTGTTACATAGACACTGAAGACAGCAGGTGTTAGTTGTTATACAAAGTTCATCCCAATACACTTTCCTCCCTTCCCCTCACCTCCAAAAAACAAAAAAAACAAAACGAAAGAAAAAAGCTGTGTCTCTTCTCCCTCTTATTTCGCTGGCCTGTGGATAACTTCTTGTTTCCTTTGTGATCTTTCCTGATTACATCACTTTATGGATCTTGTTCAGATCTTGAGAATATATACCAGTTATTTCAGCTTGTTTAGTTCTTCATTTGTCTTCTAAACTCCTTTTTTTAATTGTTGTTTTGTTTTGCTCTTCTAACTTTTTTCAATTCCTCTAAACATAGAAATCAACCTGTGTTAAAAGTCTACTTCTGCATAATGCCTGTGCAGATAACTCATCTATCTCTTACCCCTTGTCTCTCTTAGCTTGATAAGGCTAAGTTCTGATTATAAGTGAGATATATCTGATCATCTCACTTATAAAAGCCTGATAATGTCACTTGAGCCCAAAGAAAACTGGATATTCAATTACCTGGAATATTTTGTCAAAACTTATTTTCTATCAGGTTAAGTTCATTATACTGCAAAACTTAATAGATAAAATCACAGATCTACTTATCAGTATGTTCCTATTGATCAAAATCTGTCTTCAGTAAATTCAATTGTGTTTTCAAAGTGCCAGGATTCCATATAAACATTAACATAATCTTGACACTTTGTTTTTCAAGTTAGTAAATTTTAATGTGAATTTTATTGCAGGGAAAATTCTTTATCTGTATTATTAATTGTCAATATAATTGAAACTTCATGTGTAGTAGAAAGATACAGTTCCAAGGCAAGGGAATTGGTTCCTAAAACAAATGCAAAAATCTTAATAATTTATGTATTACCACACATGTTTAAGAAAATTTTATATTAGAAACACACATAAAAAAAGCAAGTCAGGATTTTAACTTTCTTTAAAATATCTCCATTTGCTATAGAAAATGCAGATGAGTAAATAAAACAGATTATTTCTTCTTCAAATTACATATTGATTTATTATGGCACATTTTCATAAAGAACTGCAAATAAAGGCATTACAGTATTTATTTCAACACCAAAGAGACAAATATATATATATACCATTACTGAGAGGGACACAGCAAAGTTCTAAAGAATAGTACTAGCAGGTTCCAAATATTCCTTCTGTTGTCTGTTGATAAGACAACTTTTAGGTCACAAAGCTCTAGTAGTGCTTTTTTACCTTTCAATAAAGTGAAAAAAGAACTTCCAGAATAGAGGAACGAAGACACAAAGATCTATAGAGACATTAGAAATATAGCATTTTAAAATGAGATTTTATGCCCAGTAAAACCCTTCATTTTTGATTCTTTTCTTGGAAGACTTTTTTTTTTTTTTGTCTAAATGAGGTATGTAAGAATGAAAGAAAAATATGGAATGTATTTATTTGTTTTCTACCACAAGCTCTAAATAAACTATTATCACAAGCAGTATAAGGCCATGTAAAGGTAACCTAATCTGTTTGAAATGAGATTGAATAGAAGCAAATAAAGCAATCTCCACTAATGTGTTTGCAGCAATTGTTTGAGATGGAAGATAACGACAAAGACAAGAGGAAGTCTCTAAAAAACCTCATGCACAAAATATGAGGCTCAGTCTTTAGAACCCCATTGATGGACTGAATTGCATTTTTCAGATCAGCATTCCTATCCCATGCCACAGGCACACAGGATATGTCCGTGACCTTTTCAAACATCTCACCTGGCACACAGTCCAAGAAGCAGGAGAGAGTAATTAGGCAACAGTTTGACTATGTTACCCTTATAAACAATTGTGTCACAGCCATGTGGAACAAGCACACATTCATTATGGAACTGGGTTCTCCTCACCATCACCTGTCCTGATGCCTATATCAGGACTTCCAATCTTTTGAAAGCATCCAGTGTACATTTTATTACACGTGTTGGATCATGCATATGGATACTTGGACGTAGTTAAATGTAGTGATAATCTGCATCAATCTGCAGCCAGATACCATTAAAAATTCTTCAGAAGTTCTCATCCTGCTATCTTTTTCTCTTATTTTCTAATGGAATTTTCCTTTTGTGAACTTCAAATTATTCAGATATTTATTTCTTGGAGTGGAGCTGGGAGAAACTGAAATATATGCTATGACTGGTTTTAATATGCTGTGATTCTATACTTTTCCTATGTATCTAGACATTTTAAACATATTTGTATAAAAACCCTATGTCCATGTTGCTGAATCGTCTCTCTACATTCACTAAAACCTAAGGCAATATTTTGAAATATGAGTACTATTGCTCCACGTGCGAATGTAGAAAGAACTAGCACAAGAAAATTCTCAGAAACAAGGATTTGGCCTTATAGGTAGCTTTTCTTAAGTAAACTTAAAAAAAGAACTGAAAAATAAGGATTTTGTCTCTAAACACTGGATTTTGAAACTGTTTTGCTGTCATGACTTTCTATGATTTATCTAGAAATTATGCTAAACATTTACACATTTTGAAGTGTATGGTGAATTTTTAATAGATAATATTCTGTTCTATAATTTGAATTGTCATGTTAAAAAAATAGAAAAATGTCATCTCTAAAGCAGTTAACTTAAACAACAGATTTTAAGGATTCATGGGAAGTTTACAGAAACTCAATGGAATGAAAAAAAAAGCAGCCAACCATGTTAAGATAACTATTTTATGCCAGTAAAGAGTGTTACATAACATTAGCCTGGAGCTATGTTAACTTCAAAGTATAGATGTATGCATTTAACTTTCCAAGACTTTTCTAGACAAGTTGAAGTTTTGCAAATATAAAACTTCTACTTTTGCCTGAGAGTGAAGATGTTGAAATTTTTGTTTGTTTGTTAGTTGGGGTTTTTTCCCAAGACAAGTTTGATATAAATTTTGTTTGGTTTATTGAACTAATGACTTCTAATAAAACTTTACTTCTACTTTCCTACAAATGTCTATGGACTACAAAATAACTTGCTCATTTGAAGGTGTTTTATGTCCTGGGGGAAAAAAAAGATGCAATCATACAATTATTTTTAACTGTAGTTCTTGATAATTAGTATACAGGTGAATGTAGAAAAGAGAAGGAATGGAAAGGTATTTTTAACATGACTTTTAACAAATGTGAAAGAGGAACATGGGGAGTTCACAGTGTTTGTGATTAACAAAGGCACAAGGGAAGGAAAAAGGTATGGGTGGTCTACTATTGTTGTGGGCTTTTTTCTCATAAATATAATTTTTTGTCATACCTTATCATTTTTCTGATGACAAACTGAAAATTGTATATGTATATTTGAAAATAATGTTAGAGGTAATATATACAAAGGTAAAATGTTGCTTGTCTATTTTCCTCACACTGGTAACTTCAGAAATACAAGTTTAACTCTGCCTCAATGGTTCTTAATTCTATCATTAAAACTAGATACTACACAATAAAAATGTTTTTAGAAATGGAAGAAATACTTCCACTGTACTTCATTGTTGTCTTTCAGAGGTAATGTATAATACTAAATGTTCTGCTGAGTCTAATCTCTTAAGGTCCTCTTTTAAAATATTTTATCCTTTTTAAATCAACCTCATTTGTGTAATAAGAGAAACTAAATTTGATTGCAATGAGTACTGTGTAAGCTATAATAAAGCTATAATAAAACTATGTGGTAAAAATCTAGCCAATCAGTTACACAAACATAAGGAATAAAATTCTAACTGTGATAACAGTAAAATAATTTTACAGGTTTTCAGAATTGTTCATCCAGAAGAAGCAGCAAAGACCTATGGCTTGCTTCAAACTCATGATATAAGAATCCCTCATATACTCTGAGTCTTACTGTCTATTCTTCTATCACCACAGTTTTCCTACCAATCTTTATAAAGCACATATTCATGCCAAATTACTACTTCATATACTTCAGGTTTCTATTAAACATAGACTAATGTTTATTTATTTATGACCAAACATGCCTTGGTCTGTTAGCAACTGGTCTTTTAAATTTGATTTTCTTGTTTTTCTTCTTTCATCCTCAGGCTCCCAAGGAAGTTCCATTTCACTCCTTTTAAGGACAAGGGTTAAGTGATTCATTTTTAATTAGCTGAAACTTTATGATGCTTCAGATGTAGAATTTGTTTTTACTGATATATTTGTATTCCCCTTATGATTTTTCCTACAAGTTACTTCAGGATCTTGATGTATTACTGACTTATGATAGTGGCTGGTACAATACAGAATGTTCACATATTTTCAAAAGACCAAAATTTAGGGCTCAGATCCTAAATAAAGATATTACATACAACTTCCATATACACTGATATCTTCTTTCCCCTTCATTAGAGAATCTAATAAACTGCATTGTAGTGTTAAGATTGAGGCTTCTGCTATGTATAATAAAATATTTTTTTGAAAAGCAAATTTATTGGCCTGTAACATTAAGTAGCTATTAAGAACAAAATCACCATTCATGAAAAAAACAAGTATTTTTTCATTCCTTTTCTTTCTGTAACTTGTAATATAAAACATTTTAATAATAATTTTTCAAAACATATGGGAAAATTTTCCTTGTCTATGTGGCAGGATGTGTCCCCTCCCCTCTCTACTATAGATAGTCGGTGCATATGAAAGATCCAGCAAAGGGTGTTAAGTGTTTGGGACAATGCCCAAAAAAATGGGCATCAGATGCACAAAAAAACTTGTGAAAATGGTTTTTATGCCTTAATTTTGTCTGGTTTTACAAAACAAAGCAGATGTTTTTGTAAAGTTTTAGTTCCATAGGAATTAAGTCATTTGTTCAGCACGTGCTTTTTAATTAATTGCTAAATAGGAGAACACCAATGTATTCTTACTAATGGAATGGATCTACAGCTTCTGAATTGGTGCCTCTTAAAAGTAATACATAAATTGACACACTTTCCTTCTTGTACTTAGTTTAATTGTAAGAAATCCTTGAATACATAGAATATATATACCTAGCTTTACATTTATGATTTGAAATAACATTTACCAAATAATAGAATGTTGCCTTGACAATTCAATGCTATATATGCTATAAAAAGCAAAAGAACACAAATTACCATCTGAGACAAACGTACGATATTAAAATAAGAATTCTTGAACTATTCATTCAAAAACACTGTAAATCAAAATTATACCCAACTATAATGTAATTTAAAAATAACATAGTTTAAGGAGAAAAATACAGAGCATGTCCTATAGATCATAAAGAAAAAAAAAATTGAATTTATATTATAAACAATGTAAAAAGAAGTTTGTCTTAAGCGTATAGCAGTCCCTGAATCATTCTTGAAAACTTTAAATTACCAAATTTAAAAGGAGCAACTGGTGTAATTGCGACAAAGTCCAGAGACCCAAACTCAGGACTGCTACAAGAGGCAGGCCAATGGAATGCAGGACTAAGGCAACATAGCTCCTTCCAGGAGTTTCAGATTCACAGTACCCTAACCACCAGGAGGTTTTTACTGTTCCACCCAGGGTTAGGGTCACACCCAGGGTTAGGGTGTAGGCAACGAAAAAGCCCAGAGTTCCATGCACCGGGCAGCTATGATACCTGAAAAACACACAAAAAGGAATACAAGATAGCCACAAAGTATCTCTCTTCATATAATATGCTTAACACCAGACTAAGACACAGTGACTTTTCACTGCTCCACTTTGGGTTAGGCTTACACCTAGGGCTACGGTTACACCTAGGGTTATGGTTCAGAAAACAACAAAGCCCAAAGTTCCAAGCACACCGCAGCTACAAAAGGCATTCCAAGGCAAACAAAAGACTGCCATAGGGCTGGTCCAAAAATGCCTTTCTTCTTAACACCAATATCAGGGAAAGGATCTCACACAAACTAGGGTGAGAGTTATGCTGAGGATTTGGGTTATGCCTAGGGTAAGGGTAATGCCTAGGGTTTGGGGGCAGAGAACCACAAAGACGACAGGTCCAGGGATGATGCAGCAACAAAAGACCTGCCAAAGGGAATACAAGACAACCACAAAATAGCTCTCTCTATAACATTTTACTCAACACACGAATCAGCCCAAATCTCCTTCAACTGCACCACCAAGGTTACTGGCACACCAAAGGTTAGGGTTAAGCCTACGATTAAGGTTCAGAAAACTACAAAGCCCAGAGCTCCAGAAACTGTGCAGCTACAATAGATCTGCCAAATTAAACACAAAACAGCCACAAAACAGATCTCTCTATAAATTTTTCCTTATCACCTGTGTCAGCCAAAGGCCCTTTTCAATGCTCCACCTACGGCTAGGGTTATGCCTAGGGTTAGGGTTCAGAAAACTAAAAATCCCAGAACTCCAGGGACTGTGCAGTTAAAATAAACCTGCCAAAATGAATAAAAAATTGCCACAAAACACCTCTGTCTGTAAATTTTTGTTTGACATCTGCCTTGATCCCGTGGTCTTCGCACTGCTTCACCTAGGGTTAGGGTTACGCCTAGGGTTAGGGTTACGCCTAGGGTTAAGGTTCAGAAAACTACAAAGCCCAGCGCTCCAGGGAATGTGCAGCTGCAATAGACCTGCCAAATTAAATAGAAAACTGCCACAGAACAGCTCTCTCTGTAACTTTTTGTTTGACATGTCCCTTGGTCCCATGGTCTTTGCACTGCTACACCTAGGATTAGGGTTACACCTAGGGTTATGCCTAGGGTTAGGGTTCAGAAAACTACAAAGCCCAGAGATCCAGGGACTGTGTAGCTGCAATAGACTTGCCAAACTAAATAGAAAACTGCCACAAAACAGATATCTCTATAAATTTTTCCTTATCAGCAGTATCATCCAAAGGCTCTTTTTGCAGCTCCACCTAGTGTTAGGGTTACGCCTAGGGTTAGGGTTCACAAAACTACAAAGCCCAGAGCTCCAAGGACTGTGCAGCTACAATAGAGCTGCCAATGTAAAGAGAAAACTGCCATAAAACAGATCTCTCTATCAATTTTTCCTTCACCTGTATCAAAGGCCCTTTTTACTGCTCCACCTAGGGTTAGGGTTACGCCTAGGGTTAGGGTTACGCCTAGGGTTAGGGTTCAGAAAACTACAAAGCCCAGAGCTCCAGGGACTGTACAGCTGCAGTACACCTGCCAAAGTAAAGAGAAAACCACCACAAAACAGCTCTCCCTGTAACTTTTTTTTTAACGTCTTCCTTGATCTCATAGTGTTGTGGTTTTAAAGAAGTAACTAAAAATTACTAGAAAACTTACTTATTTCTTGCTGTGAGATATGGATTAGAACAAGAACAAAACAGGCTTAAAACTTAAAAGGAATAAAGAAAGTTTATTAACAAAAACCATAAGAATAAGAAAAGTAGAATAAAACTTCCAGAAAACCCTTTTCTCCCCCACTATCCAACCATTATTTTGTTCACATGACAACATAGAAACAAAAAAACTTTGGTATTTAAAACAGTCCCAATTCTTGCTAGTCTTCTCATCAGTCTTTGTAGAGAAAAAGAAGTCATTTTCTGCTAATCTATGGAGTTTCTCACAAGAAAACTAATTTTCTCCATAGCTTTTATTTCTCTGATGCCAGCTGCCCGAAAATCTGCCATCAGTTGTCTCCTCCCATTTCACAGCACTCTGAGGTGTGTTATGGGTCAAATGAGTCTAAGGATGTCATTTTTAAGGATGAGTTATTCAAAGGCAAAAGTTCTCTTCATTTGTCTCTGTGAGCCTCCCGGGAAACAGAAGTTTTCTCTTTGCCTCTACAAAGCTACAAATCTTCAACTATTACTTCTCCCCCTCTGTTCCAGCACCTACTGTATCACAACCACTTCATTTTTTGCTCAAAATCCAAACTTTGAACTACTCTTCCTCCCAATATACTCTGTCACGAATTAAAGGAGTTTTTTCAGGACACTATTGTCCATCTCCATAGCTTTAACAGAAAGATATTTCAGCTTTTTAAAGCATCTCCTTATTCTCTTTCTTTTCTGAAGCTTAATTCCTTTCTTTACTGTCTCTGATAGTTTATAAAGTCTCTTTACATGTTGATTACTCTTTCTCTCTCTGGAAAGAAAGTATTAATCTGCAAGTCTCATCTGGGTAATGAAAAGGTTAAAATCTTGCCCAGGCTTTGTAGATGGTTCTGTGATCTCTGCTGGAGCAGCAGCTGGAGTTGTCTGTGATGGAAGATTCTTCATGGCTGCTCTGGAGAGTGTGGTCACTGTCTCAGCCCGATGCAGGTCAAGAGCTTTTTTCCTTTCTGTACTCGGTAGTCTCTGGTGAATTCAGTCACAGCAAAAACTGCAGCCAAGACAGGGACCAGCCTGGCCCGGCCAGAGCCCGGGGTAACCCCCGCAGGCCCCATCTCCCGGCCGGGAGCCACTGGGCCCAGCCCAGCCCCCGCTCGGGCCGCATGGCCTGGGCAGGGAACAGGAAGCCAGCTGGAGCTCTGTTACCTTTCACAGCCAGGAAACAAAGACAAAGAAATTCCCAGGCTTAGGTCTTAAGGTGGTGTTCACAGGTTGATCTCACTTTTCAATGGTTAAAACTGCTGTCAGTTTTTAGAAATGGCCAGATGTTGGCCGGGAGAAAAACTCCTACCAGCCTGCAGCAGTTTCAACTTCTTTAGGTGTTTCTCTTTGTTTTCTTAAATGCCAATCTATCACAACAGAATAGAAACAAACAAGTCCATGGGTGAGGCAATGATAGGTTAGATTTGAACTCAAACAGGTACTCCCAGCCAATCCCATGCAATCCTGATTGCAGACTTATCATTGGCCAGGGGGCTGGGTGGTGTGGAGACCCTGACCAATCAGATGTGTAAGTGTGGGAATTTTGAACCCTCTAAGAAAAGGGCGGCCATAATAAATCTGGGCTGTTTGTCACATGATCTTCTGTGTACTGAAGTTGTTCCTGTCTCCAATGTACAACTATATCGTAATATGGTTTAAAAAAAAAAAATTATGAAATATCTTAGTTTTACTAGCACAAGCTGGAGAAGGATTGCCATTATGAACGAAAGAAGAATTAAGAACTGTATAAACATGCAATTCTTCTATTCAGTAATCATGGTGGCGGCAGGATTCCTCTAATCTACTTTTGATCTGCTTGATGTTATTGTCCAGTTTGGATAAGTCGTACAGTTAGGCTTGATACTGCTTAATAAAGAGGATCTCTCATCCTGAAGCAGAGCTGTACTAAGTGGTTTACTTATTTTCTGATTAGTTTGGAAAAAAAGTAATTGAAAAAACCAAACACAGAGACAGAGTTACCTCTTCAGCAGTGTGGATGATAGGGGTCCAGTATTATAAATAATGCTCTAACCTATGTATGCCCTAAATGATTCCAGAGAAAATTCACAGGTTTCTTTAACATTCAGTAACAGGGCAAGGTATTTTCAAAATGTCTCCCCTCCTCTCTCCTAGTAGATAGCAGAGTTTAGGAGATCTTAGGAAAGTCTGGGCAAGATGAATAAGACCTCAGGGTTCTGGCACTGCTGCTTCATAACTAATGCCCAGAAGTTCTAAGGACCTTACACACATGTGCACACAGCTACAAGCTCACCCTCCTCCACAGCCTTGAGGTCTCCCTTAGGTGCATATCCTTCCTGCAGGAGACACACTGCCCAAGGTTTTTATGGTCCCTTCCTGCTCCTGATGTGCTGTTGATACACCCAACAGTGAAGAAGTGCCCCAGATGTGCCTGCTCCCCAGACTGGGATCCATGCAGACTCCCTCTACGCTGTCAGCCTGTTGCTGGGTAGCAGTTCAACCTGGGCAAGGTTCAAGGTGCCCAATGGCACTGCTGGTGGGGATGGAATCTCTCAGACAGCTGCAGCTGATCAGTTGAAATTTCTTCACATTATGATGACATCCTTATTTAAAATGTCTTCAGGTAATTCCCTCACTGATGTTTAATTCTGCTAATATCTGTTTAAAACTGATACTATCTATTTTCCTAGTTTTGCCAGTTTTTGATGAACAAGCAGAATAGGCAGGTTTGGGTATTCCATTCACATATGGTATCTGAATTTAGTTTCTATTGTATCAGTTATTTTTACTCAAAAATATATTACGAATGTAACTTTTCTCTAAAAAGTCCTTTTTCTGTTTCTGCTGCATCTCTTCTGTATTTTTCTTTTTATTCTTGGATTTCTCAGCCTCCTTTGGACTGAATTCTTTTGGGATCCTCCCTCATGGGGAGCCCTGCTTATCTCAGTTCTTATTATTCGAAGAAAACTCCCGAGCTCGTTAGAATCTTGTTTCTCGTGTTTATTAACAGGTCATCACAAAACTTAACAGGTCTCTCCAGGCTGGTTACACAAGGTTAATCTTTGCAATTTGGCACATTTCTTTCTTCTGATGGTACAAACAAGGCCTTGTGGCACACTTCGTGTCTGATGCACAAAATGGCCCCGAACTACGCAGTTCTTTTATCTTTATACCTATTTTTACCCAATTAACAATAAACATGTATATTATTTTTCTTAGTGACCCAATGACCCGTCACCTCTGTGATGCACTGCGGCATTTTATATCCAATCACTTACTATTACCCAAAAACCTCTAGGAAAAGAACATGAAGAAGAAAGAAGAAGGGACAAGGGACAACACCCTAAGTCCTCCATCTTGTCTCCTGTTCTCTAAACTAACTTTTTCACCCAGTGATTTAAAAAAAAAACTTTCTAATCTACACACTGACACTTTTAGCTTTTTTCATCTAACTTTAACATTTGTTTTCATGTATCGCCATGAAAACATGCCCATGAATTTCATATAATATGAAATTCAGTGTTTTTCTAGATCTTATTGTTATCGCTGAAGATGAATAGATCACACGGACACAGGTCGAGGTGTGGTGAAGAGAAGAGAAAGTTTATTTTTCCTCCCAGGATTTATAGGTTTCTGACCACAGCCAGGGATTGGATGGTCAGGATAACACTTTCTCACTGCACTGGCTATGAGAGATGTCCATCACAAGAAGTGTAACAGAAAGAATGTACACATATCTGTGTTTATAGTTACTGTCCTGGGAAAGTCTTTAGAAAACAATGTCAGCAAGCTCAGAAGCTGAGTTTTCAGGGTGACATCTTATAACTAAGTATCAGAAACAAGGGCACACACTCTGTATTCTAGACTCCAACATTGAAGAGGAGGTAGTGCAATTTCCACCACAATTTGTAGGCAGATATAAAAATCTGTTGAAAGTTGCAGAAATAAATTGTTTGGATTTCCTCTGTATTCATTGTAGGGACAAGTTTTTTACAACTACTAAACGTTTATTTTTGAGTTAGTTTTTTTTTGAGGCACTGTTGCAGTCCACAACCTCAGGATCTCATCCAGGGAAGTAGTAGGATTCTGGGAACCAGCATGGAGCACCAACAAGACAGGCCTTTGTTCATGAAACCATTTATTCAGCATGAGAACAAACTCAGATACAGAACAGAGAGCTCCGAACAGAGGCAGAGCAGGCGTTTTTGAGGGACAGAACTCTTGAGGGTCTCCACCCTTGAGGGTGGAGTTCAGTGTCAGGGACCATTAGAAACACAGCAAGGGAGAAATCCCCCAGGGACTCAAACCCAATCAGAACTCCTGGGCCGCCCTTCACAAGGGGTTTGGGGTGGGACAATGTAACTCTTTGTCTCCCCCGAGCCACCTTGCAACAAGGCACCATGGTAAGAACAGCAACATTCATGAGAGATTTTAATTTACTTAAAAAACAAACAAACAAAATTATTAAAACTATCCAGTTTCCCATTGAAGTATATTCCTAATTCTCTCTCTCTTCCTTACATTTATTTTGGTTTTGTCTAGATTGTTAGATAGGTGTTGTTAGACAGTGTATTGTAGTTTCTTGCTATTGCTGAGGTCTTGACTTGGTGAAATCCATTATAATCCAGTATGTAATCATTTATATACAGACGTAGTTTATTTTCCCTTTTTCATATCTATCTTCTCTTGCACTTTATGGACAGTACCTTATTTGGCCCCCTTTTATTTCTTTTCATTTGAACTAAGAAATATTACGGGAAAAAATAAGAAAAAAGGGGGGAAAAAAATAATTGTTCCTAACATTTATCTCCTTGGCTTCTGTTCATTAATGGAAGTTACAAATCCATATTACCTGACCTGGTAATCAGGATTTTTTTCTCAGATGTCTTAATCAGTTAAGAGCATGAACACTGGTAACAACATACTTTGTTTTATCACAGATGTAAATAACATCTATAAACTTTAGATTCTAATTTCCTCAAAAGCCTATTAAAAAAAAAAAATTAGATAATTTTCTAATGGTCACTCTCTAAAGATGTTTCAGATAATGGAAATTCCACATTTAAAAATTAACTGCAGAATTTCTTTAACACTACTCTTTCTTTTTAAACTGAGGAAGACATAGCTCTAATTTTCAACAAAAGCCGTATTTCCAGTGAAAATGCTATCAATCTTTTAAGTCTATCAGTCAAAATCTACATCACTATGATGATAATTAAGGACAGAGGTTTTAATTTAGAATATAGCTCTTCAGATTTTACACTTTAATGTTTTGATGCCATATTGTAATGTTGTTTTTCATAGAGCTACTAAGAGAGTGAAATAAGTTTTTTTAGTTTCAAGGACAGAACACAATGTAATCCTTAACAAAACAATTTTCTTCAAATACTTTCCTACTTACTGGGGTTTTTCCCCTATATTTCTCATCTCATTTGTTTTGAGCAGGTTTTTGCAATGTTTCAATGAAACTAAAAACAAACAGAATATATGTGTATTTTAAAAATCCAGCATAAAGACAAATATTTCCCTGTGCTTTTAACTGAAATGCAATATGCTTGGTTTTGTTTTTATTTCTCACTGTTCACAGTTTTACTGCTATTTAAAACTGACTGCCTCCTGTTCTGCTTGTTTCTTCTTGTTCTACTAGTTTCTACTTGTTCTACTAGTTATTTCACTAGAGTGGCATCCTATCCCATACTAAAATCATAAGCTATGCTGGGGGTGCCTTCCTGGTTAATATACACCCATGAATATGGAGAATAGAAAGCAGTGAAGGTTATTGGGGCTTTAAATTTTCTGCTGGTCTAAATTAGGAACTAATTATTATTCTCCTGAAGCAAGGAGAAGTAGGATAAAAACTGACTATGAAAATGCAAAAAAACCCACCAAAACAAATCCAAACAAGCCTCCCTTCTGTTGTTTGACTTAGAATTATATGATGTCTTATAGGGGTGCTGTTAAGACCATTGTTTCTACTTGAATGATTCTTGACTGTTAGAGTAAATCTAACCAGATCTAGCTTAAAATTTTAATTACAACAAACATACATTGATGGATTTTCATAACATTTATTTTGTGAAAGCAAGAAGTGCTTCAAAATACAACAAACTATTATTATTAACAAGAACCTCAGTTTTCTATAAATATTAAACTATCATAGTAAGTTCATGCAAAGGGAACAAGTAAATAAGCAAGAACTTGTGCTAAAGGAAGTTTAAGAATTCCCATAGGGTTGAATTCCAGGTTATTATTATAAGAACAAAAGCTATTTTTTTTCCTGTGATTGGAAATCAGAAGGCATTTCCAGCAAGATTTCTGTAAATCCTTTGGTATAGCTATCTTTATGTCTTCTTGTTTACAAGCTGGGGATTTTCTCCCCCAGAAGAGAAAATTAAAATCCACTCTATTTGAAAGAAAGGCAATTAAAGTTGTGTCGTCACAAAAAAATTCAGGTTGGGTGGAATCTTGAGAGGTCTCCAGTCTCCTCCTGCTCAGAGCAAGGTAAGCTCTAAGGATGCCTGGGTATTTTTCCCGTTGAATCTTAAACTCCAAAGGATGACACATACTTCTGTGGGCACCTGTATGATTACAGTTGCCCATCTCAAAACACTGCTAAAGTTAAAATAAACCACCACAGAGGGAACTTGAGAGGGAACAGAAGGGAGGGATTTGAATCAGGAAGGCTCTAATTCCAGGCCTAATGGAGGTAAGATCTGTTTAGCACATCCTGGTTAACATCCAGACAAAAAATCCGTCTGTGGCAAACAGTGAGAAAAGAAGCAACTGCTCATATATGTATCACCTTAAGTTATTTGAATGTCATCTGTGCCCTGTGGATACCAGGAACTTGGACTGTATAAAGGTGGTACCACCAGAAGAACGACACAAGAACCCTCACCACCAAAATGCCCAGGGTGATGAGGGACCAACAGGATGCTGCTGGATCCATTGCTGGTGACTATCTTCTCCTTGATCTGTCTCTCTCTCTCCACTCTCCCCCACTTTTCTATCTATCTATCTATCTTATCTTTACTATTAAATAACATCAATGTTACTGACTTCAGCATATGGTCTCATTTGCACTTTAATTCAGTCAGAGGCATCTCCCACTAATCAGATCATATTAGCACCTTGATTACCTTCATGACTTATTTCCAGTCAGAACCTCTCCTCTTTCAACTTTGCCCTTGTCCTGCCACCAAGCAGGTCTGTGAAGACCTTGGCTCCTTCCTGTCAGTAGCCTCCCTCATAGCCCCTGATGGAGCTCAATACTTTTAGGCTGCATTCTGTCCCTGGGAAAACTTGTATGATTTTCCTTGGGGCACATTTCTGGATATATGGACGATAAGACTTTGGGAATAGTCCAAATGGTAAACTAGACCTGGACAATTGAGATTATCTTCTGCAGTAAAATAACTGGGTCTGTGGAGAAAGGGAGAGCACAGAGTGAGAATCATTGACTTTGAGTTCAGCAGTTTTCCTATTCCTGAAGCCTAGCTGGTATATAAGAATGTGGGTGAGAGGACAAAGCAGAGGGGTAAAACATGGCATGAATGAAGGTAGCAGTTAAGGGGTTCAGCTGTTTGTGAATGTGTTAATATTTGGAGAGGATGTGTAATATATGAAAAAATTGAAAGAAAATGCAGTGAATACACAGATATGCTGTGGGCCTGCAGCAGCCCTACCTAGTAGGAACAGCACAGGGCAGGGCTTCCTTGGGGTCAGGGCTGGCATTGGCTGCCTGGATCTGGCAGGAGATGGTTAAAGCCAGTCAGAGATGGCTGGATTTTCCCTCTTCTCATGTTGTTTCCCAATGGGAACTGGCCTGGGGACTGCCTCTGACTGGCTGGGGCCAAAGGCTTGACAGAAATGGGGTGGACGAATATCGGCACTTTGTGTCATGAGGTAGGGGGCACCAACACCTCCCCACAGAAGTTCGAGATGAGCTGACAACAGTCCAGGGAAGAAGAAATGCCATCCCAAAGCCTTGAGCAGGGCTCTGAGATGGATGATGGAGGGTGGTCATACCCATGATTTCTGTGATTGCCTTCTACTTCACCTTAGATCTGCTGGCACAGCATTTTGAAGACATTCAGAAGAAAAGCACAATGCCAAAGGAAGAGAATAATTCTCACTCTTGGGTTTTGGCTTTTTAAAAATAATTAAAAAATTACCAATAAACTTTATCTCCACTCATATACCCTATGTTCCCTTTTGCCCATGATGGAATTTAACAAAAAGATTTAAATTTGAATTTCTGGATTTTTTTTTTGAGAGTGATATTTCCATTAAAGCTTCCAGCTAGTATTTCCCCAGTTTTAATTTTGCCTGCCATAGCATCATTCCCTTTAAATAGCTATTATAGGCTTGATGTTAACAAGTGGCACTCCATTCCTAAATTGAAAGATCATAAAACCCCTGCCAGATTAAAAAACTATGGTATTGAATCAGAAGAGAAGAAACTTCTCAGATAAGTGTTCCCCAAAGTAAAACAACTTCAGCTTTTTCTTGAATTCTTTCATCGAGTCATAATTTTTTTGAAACCACATTAGCTGTGAGACATTATAAGGAATGGAGAACACAGTTATGGGATCCTCAGGTGGCCTCAACTACCTCATATAGTACTTAGACAACTTTTCTCAGCTATGGGAGGCACAGGTTCAATCAATTTTGGCTAAGAAAGGACCAAGATTTACCTTTTTTATTTCTTTTGCTGCTCTAACCATCAGATTTGTACAACATGAAAGTACTAAGAATAACTTTTTGTTATGGCTTTACACTAAGGATAATTTATCTTTTCTCAGATCAAGAGACTGATGTATCAATCAATGCAAGAAGTATAATTTCAGATGATGGAATACAGCTCTGGGCCTAGGAGCACATCTTTTGTGAATTAGAGTCTCAATAAGATACTTAAATTAGATGTACTAGATGATACAAAAATTTTTTCTGGTTCAATTTTATTTTATCTCTTTTTTTCTAGACTTTTCTCTAGATGGTATTTTGAATTATTTTAAAGTGTTCGATTTTATTAAATCTGTTCTATATGTAATGACTGCTAACAGGCAGCTGGGGACAACTGTTAACATGATATGTGCCAAAATTATACAGAATGAGATAGAATAGATATAATTCACTGTATTCCTGAGTATATTCTGTTTCCAATTCAAGATATTTAATGGATAGTTCCCTTTATCATCCTTAAAATTAATTATCATAATATTCAAGGAATTTGAATCTCATATGATTTGCACAGCCACGCTGAAACAATATTCTTCTATAGGAAATCTTATGTGCAAAGCTCTTGCAGAAGCAGAATATAAGGAATGATAAACCTTTTATTGATCAACCCATTTTTTTGAGAAACAAAACTCTCCTTATATGGCAGGTATCACCCAATAAAAAAAACCCAAACAACTAAGCACCCCAATATTTCTAGAAGGTAAACATTACTTAGAATTAACTTAAGCTTCATTACTTATGCAAGCTCACTTTCTACCTGAACCCATACAAACCATTGCCATAAGGACTCAGTCTAATATCATTAATTCGTCTAGTCTCATTCAGTTCAAAAAATTAGTATTTTTTCCCCTTTGTAGGATTCATATTTCTGATTCATATTAGAGTATTTTGCCATAATTCAAAGAACAAGCTGAATTTATGGCATGTACTAACATTTTATTCATGAACACATGGTAGCCATGGCCATTTTCTTCATCTTCCAGCTTCAGTGACCTCTTTCCGTTATGGAACCCAGTATAAGCTTCACCTGCTGCAAACACTCAGAGGGAGTATTTTTAAATATATTATGATCTCATACTGCAGTAATTTTAAAAAAGCAAATAATTCTAAAAATATCAGACTATTAGACAATTTCCTAAAATATTTATTATGAAGGCAATAACAAATAGTGGCCACCGATATTATTTATTTGAAAAAATACACGATTTGAAATTTATGATGCAAAAATTGATACAATGTGAATTAAAAAGAAAATACCCAAGTATGTAAACAATATTAAGAAATCAGTATTCTAGGTAAGATAGGTCCTGAAACAAAGAATTAACTGTATAGTATCTAGTTCTGTTACAGACCTCTGGTTTTAAGGAAAAAAAAGCAGATACTGCTGCAATACATTGTTGCAGGGAATTAATCTACTGGAAAAGAAATAGAAAGAGACATATGCTGTGTTCCCTTTACCACTTCTAAGAATTCCTCTCATAACAATATGGATATTTGTAACATTCTGATTGCAATTACAGTCTGAATATTCTTAAATGCTTTCAAATGAAAATGAATAACATGTCCATGTAATATGTTCCATTCTACATTCTTTTTTGATTACTTTAGGCATGTACCTAATAAAGCAACCACATACCATTTTTCAACATCTTTTGAATGAAAGAATGACTTCTTTATTTTTTTTAGTCCTACATATAAAAAGATCTATTATATACTTTATAAATATATACCTTATAAATTTATGAAAAGTGTAATCTAGTAGATTACACCTTCATGAAAAATCAACACATCTGTCTCTAGAGAACTAAAAATACAAGAATAATTGTATTTAATTTCTACGTCTTTTTTTCCCCTTATAATTTTACTATTGGGATTTAATGTGTAAAATTAAAGCAGCTAGTTATGACTTCCTTAAAGGTAATATATTGAACATGCATTGCTGTTATCAAACACCGTATTTAATCTTTAATTTCTCCTTCAGATTGCCATTGAATTTTATCTATTGAAAGCTCATTGAGAGGCTCTTTTTTTCTTCTTTTTTTTTTCCCTTTTATTTCTAATAAACATTAGAATTGCATATATTGCTTCAATAATTACAGAAGGCAGTAAACTATTTTGTTCTGGATTTTGTCCACCTAATTTTAGACTCATAAATGAGGTACTTATATTGTGACTATATTTTATGCTGGAAAGTGGTAAATTGTGGAGGATAATTCAGATAAATAAAAATGAATTCTTTCCATTTACCCAATAGTGAGAGTATGACAACCACACTCTTATCTCAAATATTCCATTATAGTAGTAAAAGTTAGATGAAACATGTCCAAACCAGTTTAACAGACTGTAGAAGGGTTGAGTCCAATTGCATTCCTTTGAGAAAAAGTTTCTATTCAGTAAGGATAAGGATGGCAGGTTCAGGATATGAAGTATTTAAAATTTCATTCTGACAAATAATTTTATTTACTATCATTATTATTTTTTAAGAATAAAAAAAATTCACATGTCTTTTTGAGAGACTCATAGATAAAATAATTGAGAAATACTTAACTATAAAATCCCTTCTTTCCTAAGGAGAAACAGAAACACTAAGCCCTAAGTTGCATTACTTAAAATATTTCAGTGCATTTCTCACACACAGAATTTTTGCACAGTGTCTTATACATCATTTAAATAACCCTGTACATAAAATTGCTTTCATAGACAACAGGGAAAAACCTGCTTTAAAACTAGCAGACAGGACAAAAAAAGTTGCATCCATTTTTTTTCTGTTTGATTATATCAGATGAAAGAAAATTTACTTGTAGGGATGATATATTTTGTCAAGGTTACATTCTAAAATTTCAGACACCCGTTAGCTAGCAACTGAATTAGAGACATTACATTCTTTTAGTAGAAACCAAGAATCAGTAGTGATCTACAATTTATAGAAGTGAACTCTGAGCTGACTAACAGCATTTCTATTAGTTTTGCAGTACTACAGGGCATGATGGAATAAAGTCATATTCTCAGGGCTAGAGGTTACTTACTTATTGTTGTTTATATCTGTGTTTTATTAGTGTGTTTAACAGTTTGAAGTTAATTTCAAAAGTCAAGGGGTTGTTTTGTTAGTGCTTTTTTGTCCTTTTTTTTTTTTTTAATGGCTGTCTCTTTAATTTCATATATAAACACATGTACAGTGCATGAACAGTAACTTGTTGTTATGTTCCACTCTAGTGTCTAGTCTCTAAAACTTGTGGCAATCTAGTAGAATTGCCTATTAGTCCATGAAACAGGCCTTGGTTCTCTGTGTCTTAATGTTGTGGCAGGAGTCTCATTGAAAATCTCACAACAGACAAGTGAAAAGACCCTTAAATATTCTCTTGGTTTTAGGTCCTCATCCAGAAAGTTTCAAACACATGAAACCCCCATTCAGTGACACATTTCACTTAAAAATGCTGTGAACATTTTTCCAATCTCAGATCTCAGAGAAACTTGCATGGCATAGGTATCTCAAGTGGAGGGAAGGATACCTGAAGAGAGAGCATATCTTATTTGGTCTGGAGAATCTCAGAAAGGAGTACAGACTGGGAGAAGAGCTAATTGAGAGCAGCAGAGAAAGACTTGGGGGTTCTTGTGGATGAAGAGCTGGACTTCAGCCAACAGTGTGCACTCACAGCCCAGAAGTCAAATCATATCCTAGGTGGCATTAAAAGCAGCATGGCCAGAAAGGCAAGAGATGTGATTCTCCTCCTCTACCTTCATGAGACACCACGTGGAGTGCTGCATCTCCAGCTCTGGAGTCCTCAGCCCAAGAGAAGCATGGACCTGTTAGAGTGAGTCCAGACAAGGGACATGAAGAAGATCAGATGACTGGAACATCTCTCCTATGAAGACAGGCTGAGAGACATAGGTCTGTCCAGCATGAAGACTCCTGGAATGATTAATTGTATCTTTCCAGTGCTTAAAGGAGGTATATAAAAAGGAAAAAACAAAAAGAAGAAAAAAGGAGTGTTATAAAAAGGAGACAAGCAAAAGAGTGTGATTGGCTTGTGAGATTTTCTTTCCAAAGTAATTGTGATATAAATATATGAAAGCACACAGAGATAACTTTATATGGACTTTCTTGCTCTTTCTTTCCATTCTTTTCTTGGTTTAGTACTCTTTTTTTTTTCACTGAATATTTTACTTTTAAGTAGCTTTCTGGTTGTATTTTATGTTCATATTACAATTTTTGCAAGCCAGTTCTACATAAGATAGGCCGCAAAATGTCACTAGTGTTTCTTTTATCGAACAGCTTTCTACTCTACAAACTTTCATAAAGATGCTTACCTTTAACAAATGTTACTTGGGCATTTTTTCAATTCTCTTTTCTGAGTCAAAAAGATTTATATTTTCATGTAAATTCTTTTAGAATGACTTGCCATTGGTAGTTACTTTATTTTAGAATTTTAGTGGTTTTTACCACCATGACATCCAAGCACTTGAAAAATGCATGTGGATTTAATCCCAGATCAAGACTTCCATTCTTCAGATGGAAGCTTGGGACTCATTTACTACTTCCTGAATGGTCCAACTTGAAGTTTACTAGCTGTTCTACACATACACTCAGATCAAGTTGCTCAGACATACAGAAAAAGCAAGTCTGAAATATGATTAAGAAGGACAGAGTGTATCAATAAACCCAGGAGTCTGCTAAAGTTTAGACCTGTTTGGTCAGACCCTACTTGCAGTCAACCCATTCCTTTTAACAGTTTTCCTTATGTTTTCCCATGGTTGTTCTTCCCTGTTTCACCTTAATATATACTTTTCCCTGCCTTTTGCCCTTATCTGAGATTCTCCATTTTAAGGTTTGTATAGTACCAGAATTAATTTCCTCACTGAATTTAATAAAAAAATTGAAGAGCTGTTTAGGCAGTAATCCCATTTGATTTGCATGGTGTTTCAAAGGGAGGCTTTCTTTCCTTGACCCTTTGGAGAGTTTCACACCAGGGATAATGGCCATTGTTCTTTGATGGTTTAAGGAACATCAGATCTAGGGTTCATGATCCATCATTGTTCAACAGATTCTAGCTAGGTCTCTGCATTTAACTGGATTGGCTTTTATTCACAAAACCTAATATTGCATATAGTGAGCCAATTTGGAGTGAAGTGACACAAACATTTACTTCATATTAGAGCAATACCTCACCTTAACATATTGTGGAGATGTGCCTCTGTAAAATTATTTGTGGTTGCCATGCCTTCCATCATTAATTGAAATTTTAAGCAGACAAGAAACTGTTTTTCTTCATGAAATGCATTTAATTCTGGAAGATAGCACAGCGATCCAAGATTAACACATTTTGTGCTGATCAGTCATACCAGGAAAGGCTTGTAGCAGCAGTCATCCTTGATAAATCCAAACAGATCACAGGAATGAGTCTATGTGATTCTATGAAAGAAAGAAGGTGTTAGAAACTACTGTACCTCAATATAAGGAAATTCCCTCTTGGTGTGTAGGACTCTCCATCAGATGTGGATGTGTTGTGTGCAGTTTTGGACACCACAGTGTAAAAAATATGTTAAGCTATGAGTGTCCAGAGGAGGGCCAAGAGGATGGGGAAGGGTCTGGAGGGAAGCTTTATGAGGGGCATCTGACGTCAGTTGGATTGTTCAATCTAGAGAAGACACTGAGGGGAGACCTCATTGGGATCAGCATCTTCATGAGGAGAAGCAGACAGGCAGGTACAGATCTCTTTACTCTCATGACCAGTGACAGGACTCAAGGAAACAATATGAAACTGATAAGGAAAGGTTTAGGTAGATACCAGGAAAAGATTTTTCACCCAGAGTGTGGTTAAGCACTGGAACAGGCTCCTCAGGCGAGTGGTCACATCACGAGCCTGTCTGGGTTCAAGATACATTTGGACAATGCTCTCACAAACATGGTGTGACTCTTGGGCTGTCCTGTGCAGAGCCAGGAGTTGAACTTGATGATCCTGATCGGCCCCTTCCAGCTAAGCAGATTTAATGATTCCATGCATCCATGATTCTATTCTATGGGTCTATAATTAAAATCCATAACTAGAGGATAGAACTGAGTTAATTTTGAATTGGATCATTCTGCAAAGAGAGAGGGAGCAATATATTTAACCATATGTGGGAGGGAAGAGGAATTGTCCACTGTTTAGAATATATTTCATATGTTATATATTTTCATATATAAACCATAACATGTTTTTTATGAAAGGCAGCACTGTTTACCAAGAACTGTTTTTGAAAGCTGTCGAAGAAAACTTCTGTGACTTTGATAGAATTCTGTATTGTAGTAGCTAACAGTAAACTTAGAGCATATAAAGTCAAATAAGATTTCCTGTGTCTTTACTCTTCTTTCCTGTGAGGGATGTGGTTTTATACAGCTGCATCTGATTGAGGCTAATCAGGATAAACACAAAGACCAGAAAGGATCAAGGGAACAGTGACAGTCAAGAAACCATATTAACCCAATCAGTGCAAACCCAGGTCCTGGAATTGGCTACTCCTTCAGATGATTAAAGAAGAGGATTAGATCCTTGTCCTTGATATGAAACCTGTCAAGCTGATGCAACTAAACAAATTTTCTGAGACACCACAAAAAATAAAGGGCACTATTGCCTCAAGATAGAACCATTGTGGTTTTAGATTAAATTGATAGTGTGGAGACTAAATGGATTTGTTCCCCAAACACATTAGTGACAGATACGTGCAATTTTTATGAATTATGCAGTTTCCCTGTTCCCTAAGGAGATGTCAGGGTTCAGAACAAAACTCAGGAGCATCAGTGAGGTGATTTCAGCTGTGGAATGCACTGTCCTTGGACTGTGCCAAGGATCTCTGTGGTGTGTCTTGGGTGTTTTTGGAATCTCAGATCTTGCTCCTGATAACTTTCCTGGAGTCATACTGGGAACCGCAAGGGTAAAGATCATCAGGGAATACCTGGTTCGTCACAGGCCACTTCTCTGTCACCCAGAACCAAAGAACTGGCTGTCACTGACACTTGTAGTCACCATCTGCCCATCTGGGAAGCCCTTTGTCTTGTCTACAACTTCACAGTGATTGACAGGCTGTGGTCAAGATACTCCATCCTGCTGAACAGGTTAGTCCCTTGTCTGATAAGGTTAGGCAAAGTTCATGTGCTAACCTTGTAGCCAGCAAGGCCCAGCTGCCATGCCACTTGCACATACCACGAGATGTAGGGGGTGCACGTAAGTTTGAAATTGTCAAAATTTTTCATGGAGATTTTAGGGATGTTTGTATAATTATTTTATATAATAGCTTCTTTAACTATATGCAATGCATACATTTACATGCACAACATACAATATATGGACAGCTATAATTTAATAAATTTTACGTGGTTCTTTTCAGATAGTTGTATAATAAATATAATGCATTTTTATGATTAGGCATTACAGTTTTGATATATTCATCTCTTTATATGAAGTTAGTTGCCTTAAGCAGCTGCATGCATGTGAGGTAAAGGCTGCATAATTAGTGCATCCCAATATATTTTCTAGTTACACAAGTTCCTTAGGATTTATCTTGCATCCTGATGAACAGGAAATCAGTCAAGGGGAAGGAGACCAATATGGATGAACAAGGAACTCATGTCACTACTCAAGCATAAGCAGAAAATACACAGAATATGAAAGGAAGGTCAGGACACTTGTAATGAAGGTAAAGAAGTTATCAGAGTAAGTAGAAATGAGACAAAAAAGGTCAAGGCCCATCTGGAATTAAATTTGGCCAACGATGTGAGACAACAGGAAGGGTTTCTTCAAATACATTAATAACAAAAAGAAAATGAAGAATAGTGGGAGCTCATTAATAAATGGAGAGGGGAGCCTGGTAACAGAGAAGGCAGGGTTACTCAATGCCTTCTTTGTATTGGTCTTCACTGAAGATCAGCTGTCAGGGATCTTTGACCCATGTGACCAGGGTAAAGGAAAATTGGTAGGAAAACTTTCCCCTGAGGCAGGAGAATTTGTTTAGATAAAACCTAGGTAAACTTGACTTCCACAGGTCCATGGACCCTAACAGGATATATCCATGAGTGCAGAAAGACCTGGGAGAGGTCTTTAGCTGGGCTGCTCACAATCATTTTTGAAGGGTCCTGGTAATCAGGGGAGGTACCTGAGTGTAGGAAAAGGGATTGTGGGTGACCTCACCCTTGATGAGTCACAGCTATATCCATAGGATATGTAAGGATATATCCATAGGATATATAAGGATGAGTGTGATAAAAGGATGTCTTGGCTAATCAGGAGAAGATCCTGAAGAAGGAGGAACTGAAGGAACTATTCAGAAGGGTGAGCTAAATGGGAGAGATAATTTCTTCTGTGAAGGATCTGCTGTGAGGTCAGTCTGGGTCTGTAGTTAGAGTCTGCTGTTGGAGCTTGTAGTCAGAGTCTGTAACGAAATACCTGCAGTGGGAGTTTGCTAGAGTCAGTGAGTAGTTGGAGTCAGGATGGCTGAGTTGTGAAGAAAAATAAACTGGGACCCTTTTCACACTGATAAACAAGACTGTGTGTCTCAGCTCATTTTTATCTCAAAGGCAAGGTCTGCTGCAACACCTGTGGACAGGAAGGAAGCAAATGTCACTGCAGTCTTTAAAAAGCGGAAAAAGAAGGACCTAGGGAACTACTATCCAGTCAGCCTCACTTCAATCCTTGGAAAGGTGATGGAGCACCTTATTCTGGAGGCTATCTCAATGGACAAGGATGACAAGAAGGTGGTCAGTAGCAGCACAGATAAATCATGCTTGACCATGCCTTCTGTGATCAAGACAGATGCATAGGTGGATGGATGAGGGGAGAACTGAGTGTTATCTAACTTGACTTTAGCAAAGTCTTTGACAGTGTCTCTCACGGTATCCTCACAGGTAACTCGTAAGTGTGGACTGGATGAGCAGACAGTGAGGTGGGTTGAGAACTGACTAAATGTCAGATCCCAGAGTGTCATAATCAGTGGCACAGGGTCTAGTTGATGGCCTTCCACTAATGATGTCTCCCAAGTTTCAGTACTGGGCCCAGTAGGGTTTCACTTGTGTATCAATGACTTGGATGAAGGAACAGAGGCCCCCTCAGGAAGTTCATTAACAACACAAACGTGGGAGTAGTAGCTGATACCCCAGAGATCTGTGCAGCCCCTTCAGAAGGGCTGTGACAGGTTGGAGAGATGGGTAGAGAAGAACTGTCTGAAATTCAACAAAAGCAAACGTGCAGTTCTGCAGCTGGGGAGGAAAAATCCTCTGCACCAGCACGGCCTGGGAGCTGAGTTGCTGAGAAGGAGCTCTGTGGAGAAGGATCTAGGGGTCCTGGTAGACAATAAGCTGTTCATGAGCCAGCAGTGCCCTTGTGGCCAAGAAGGCCAATGGTATCTCGGGTGCTTTAGGAAGAGCATTGCCAGCAGATTAAGGGAAGTGACTCTAGCTCTACCTGGTGAGGCCACATCTGGAGTGTTTTGTCTGGTTCTGGGCTCCTTGGTACAAGAGGGAGTAAGAACTCCTGGAGCAAGTCCATCACAATGCAACAAAAGTGTTTAAAGGACTGAAGCATCTCTTTTTGGCTGAAAGGCTGAGGGAGATAGGCCTGTTCAATCTTGAGAAGAGACATCTGAAAGAGGACCTCATCAGTGTCTATATGTGAAAGGAGGGTGTCAAGAGGATGTTTCCAAGCTCCTCTTGATGGTGCTGAGCAATAAGACAAGAAGCACTGGGCCAAAACAAGCTCAACCTGAATAAGACGTGACACCCTTTGCTTTGAGGGTGACCGTGCACTGTAACAGATTGCCCAGACAGGTTATGGAGTTTCTCTCACGGGAGAGATTCAAGAACCATCTTGAAAAAATCACCTGCCATGTGATCTGGAATGATCCTGCTTGAGCAGGAAGTTGGACCAGATGTCTCAGTCTGGTGCCTGCTAATATCTGATTAATGAGAGATGTCTCTGCCTGAATTAGGGTGCAAACAAGACCTTATGCCAAAGTCAGTAACACAGATTTCATTTGACAATATGTGTGAAGTAGAGAGAGAAAAGAGGAGGGAGAGAAAGAAAGCCCAAGCAAAATGTAGTCAACAACCATAGGTTCAGCAACATCCTTCTTCACGCTGAGCTTTTAGTGGTAGGGATCCTGAGGTAATTCAAAACTTCTAACTTTACCCATCTTGTGCTTCTATGGATTTCCTATGAAAATATCAGCATTAAGAAGGATTAAGTACAGCTTTAAGCTTTGTGAAGCATCAGAGTGAGACTCAAGTAAACGATCCTTGTGTGCTTTTGTGAATTATTCCTTCTGAAGGCAACACCTAGATTCCTGCATGTGCAGAGAAGTATATGTATGTATATATATGTATTAATGGACTCATTGGGAAGTTCCATATACATAGTTTGGTACTAAGTAAGCAGAAGCCTCCTGGCTCCCATAATCAACATGATTTGTTTCTATTCCATCAACAATATAAAACAGCTAATTTAGGAGGAATGCTTTAATAGCTGTCTAAAACATTATCATGAATTCCCTAAATTAAAGACCTCATTCTGGAAAATAGAATTTGCAAATGTTATACAGATCCCCATAAGAGTCTCCTTTGTGGCTTGGGAATGCTGAGAATCAAGGATTCCCTATAATTAATCTATTCCATAATGTATGGAGGTTATTAATACACAGGAAACACAGAATTATTTTGCCTGTCTCTGTCACTACCACCTCTCTGAAATGAGGGTTGAAAATTGTATAACCTACTGTGAAATTGAAAAAAAAATATTTACAGACTGATCAGACTAACAGCTATTAGGAGAAGGATTAAACTTCCTGAATAGGTATTGACATTTTGAGGTGCCCTGGAGTATCTGAGAAATGTCTCCTGTTCTGGTGGATATGCTTTAGAAAATCATCATGCTCCTGAAGCCTCAGCTGACTGGAAGTTGCCGAAGGGTATCTTAAACTTCATCCTATATAGAAACAACTGAGTCAAGCCTTAAACTTTTAGATGTAATTACTTTTCTCCTCCAATAACTCTGTTTACTAAATTTACAGTGACTACAATAAGAATTTATTGACTTAGTGTGCATGTAAATTAATGTAAATGCATGCAATACATGTAAAGTGTAAGTAAGTACTGATTGTAAGTGCCCTATTCTAAAACAAATCTCATCACTGGATTACAATTTGCTTTCAAAATAATAAAGGCAGCACTGACCTTACCTTTACAGCCCAAGTACTTGGGCACGTTGGATTATTGTCAGAGGATGACATATATACCAGAATAATTAGTGATAATTTGGGTTTAAGCCAATTATTGTGTAGGCACTCTGAAAGTGGGATTTAGATCTCAAATGCTCTTCATGCTCTTAAAGTTTTACATCAATTTTCATGTGAAGAAAGTGCTCACAAAACACCTAGGCGTATTGTGATGGCAGTGCAGTAGAACAGTACCAATAGCAGCACTGTTATAAAGAGTAAGCAATAAATAATTTTAAAGTGAAGCCATATTAAATTATCTGGGAAATAATATAGGCATTTTTAAAATATATGCTTTTAAATCATTCAGCAGTTGATTTCTCAACTTTAATGCTCTTTTCATCTGGCATGTAGAGAAACTACATATGATTGTTATTCCCAAGCAATTATATTTGTGTCAGGATGATGTAAACATTTAGTTTCTAAATTTTTGTTTAAATAAAGACATTATTTACTTGACTACTACTGGACTTTAAATAAACAAGAAAAGAAACAACAGACAGTTTGAATGGTCAGGTGCCAAGACCATCTCAGAACAGCAAGTTCATAAATAATTTCAACATGAAAGACAGCTTAATAACAAAAGCAAAATTTCAAGTATCAGAAAACAATAGGAAAGAAATTTAAGGAATTAGGACTGCAAGCCTAAAATAATTTGTGTGATCTGTATATAAAAAAATAACATCTTGCTGTGCATAGTTGTTATACATTTTTTAATGTGTTCTACATATTTATAAATGTATTCATATGTTGTACTTAAAACACAGAGGTGTTGAATGGAAAATAAATTCATAACTTAGATCAGCTGTAGATATTTGTAGCTGCTGTGAGATGTGATAAATTACAGTCTCTGAATAAACTCTCAATTCCAGCTTTTAAGATTTTTCCTACATTCAGCAGTTATTCAACTTTAAAAGTATTCAGCTTGCTTTAGCCTCTGTCCTATGTCTGCAGACAGATAGGAATGTACCTGTGTCTGAACCAGAGACCAGCAATTTATGAAAACTGTTGCAATCTAGAAAGATGAAGTTTTCCTCCATGATAAAGATATAAAATTTTCTTCCTTTAAAGAGAAGAACCCCTATGTATAAGAACATGCTGTAGGAAGTATAGGGAGAGAGAGGGAATATGAAATATTTGGAAATGACAGTGATATGTAAGCTATGAGCTTAAGAGAGAGAGGGGAATATGAAATATTTGGGAATGATTGTGGTATGTAAGTGATGAGCTAAAGGCAAAAAGAAGGAATGCATCATAGTGATTTAGAGAAATGAGGAAGGCCATCTTTAAAAGATGATAGGTCCTGAAGGCTGATAGAATTTGATATATTAGACAAATAGTCTATTTGTATTGAATTGCCATGAACATTGAGGATGAGTCAACCTAATTATTTGCCAGGGAGAATTAATGTTTATAGGAGAGTACACACAGAATTAAAGTTTCTCATGACTAATGAACTTGAGGCTGCTGTAGCCCTATTCATTTGAGGAATTTTGAATTCATGGTACTTCAGTTTTGATTTCTACAGTATTACAAAAACAAATTGCCTTTCTTATGAAAATGTCAGGTTTCCCTACCCTTTCTTCAATTTGAAAAGTGAATTGGAGAAAAATAAACAGAGACAAACTCTGAATGCCTGAGTAGCATGTCCTTATCTAAATAAAAGAAAAATGGTAAGGGGAAGAGAGATGTCCTGAATCATTGTTTGTCATTAAAACAACCTAAAAAGTTAAAGCTATCATTGCTCCCACCACTGAAAAATTTTCCCCCCATTTAATCTCTTGTCTCTGACTATTGTACATATTTGTTTCTAGAAAATTCCTTTTTCATGTAGATTGAAGTGTTGTATCCTGCTCTTGTAGGAAAAAAATCACACAGCTAAAGCATGAAGTAAGGCTTATGCTTTATTTAGTCTCTCAATGCTCTACTTGCTGGAACATGAAGGTGGGATTGACCCGTGAAGCAATTACAAAAATTACTCCTTAGCTTCTAAGGCTAATGAGACCAAGATTCTTCCCTAAGAATAAATGTACCTGAATTATGCTGAAGTTGCCTGTTTTCCTTAATAGGGCATAACTGACAACTGCTCTTCAATCTGCCCTTGTTTTACCTCACTTTTTCTGGGATCTAGAGAATTTGTTTCAAAAATTAATACAATAGCAAATTAACAAAATTTATCTAAACAATAAAATAAAATTAAATAGTAAATTATCAGAAACCATGTAGTTACAGATCTAGTTCATGAAGCAGCTGCACAAATGCTAAGAGTAGCAGAAGGAAACTAGCAGGTTAAAGAGGAAGTTCCCTTTACTTGCACTTTTGTAATGTTAATGTGGGAATGGAATCACCAATATTAGATCCAGATTCATATGAATACGAATCAGTAAAGGGTTTATGTGCTTTAACGATGGTCTATGTATTAAAATTTTTAAATGTTTTCTATAAAATTTTAGGCTCTTGTTTTTTAAAGTTTATTTTATATTAATCATATCTTCTGGTATTTCTATGAAATGTGAAATTATTATACCATTTTTGAATTGTGTAAGAGGTCTTCATGAGAAATAAGTGCCTTATGATTTCATCCCCTGACCTGATAATAAAACTTGCTAGCATAAAACCAGTAGGAAAAACTACAGTGAATACTACAGCAGTTTCCCAGGAAATTTGGAAATCCTTTTCCCAGGGAAAGTTGGAAAATAGTGAGATGTGGTCAAGAAAAGCTGTTGTTCCCAATGTGTTTTTCTGGGGGTTGGCCCCAGCATTATTTATTTATACACATTGCATCAAGATAACTAAACTGAGATACGGGAAGGATACAGGTTCAAACAAACAGAAAAAAAATACTGTATTTTAAGCAATGCATACATAGTTCAGTTTGAGATTTAAAGAAGAGAAAAAGAAGCAGCAAAGGGTTTTAAGAAAATTATTTATAACACAAGAAGAGTTAGGGCAGAAATTTCAAAATCCCATATGTCAAGTATTTGCATTTAGCTAATAAAATTACTATGTAGTATAATTAAGAAGCATAGGCATATGGCAACAATAAGATAACTAAACCAGAAAATAATAAAGTACTAAAAACATTTTATTCTAATAATTTTTAATAGATTTTAGGTTAGATAAACTGATTACTCTGTGTGGTGTATGAATTGTTTTGTCAAAATACCTGTGACCATAGGAACTAATTCAATTTCATGTGCATAATCTTTTTTCATCTATGGGGACAATGATGTTTAGGATGAGTACTTATGAGGAATTAAAAAAGATTGAAACTGTCTATGAGGTTTTGTGTCTGTAAACATTTTTTTGGGAGGGGGCAGAAATGTACTTTGCACATGGTTTTGCTGCAACTTAAGTTTAAAAACACTACCATCTCAGGAAACTTGGAAATACCTTGACTGCAACTCACAGACTCCTTTAAACAGAAAGATACCCATTTCATCTACTCTCCCTGAGAGACTCAATGCAGTATACACATCCAATCATGCTGACATCATTGAATTTTAAATAAACAGTCAAGCAGGATTTTCCTTGCAGATCTGGAAAGTTTAGTTAAGACAAAGTGGAATGAATGGTAGCGTACACTTTCTCAGTAGCTTAATGTTTAAACTATTTACTCAAGGAGAGTAATTCCTGATTACTAAATCTGTCTCAGTTTGATGGTTCAGAACAACAGTTCCCACATTCTGAGGGGACATTCCTGAGAACTATTTTTGGGGTTTCACCTCAGGGGAAGAACCTGGAGCCTTGCTCTCCATTTTTCAACTAATCATGAAACAATACAAAAACTTGGAATGGTTCTAAAGGGAAAGACAGGTGTAAATGAGCAAAATAACGTATTTAGGTAAAAAATCTCACTTTTGTACATACTATTCTAATTGCCAGAATTATAATTATTCGACACTGGACTGCCATTTTCTGTGTGACATCTGATGAATTAATAAGATAATTCACTTTCCATAGTTTAAAAAGAAACTGAACATGTACTTCCATTTTGTGAAATATTGACTTTACAGTGATTACTACAAATCTCTAAGCTTGAATAGTTCTATATCTTCTATTATTCTTTCAGCCTTTTCAGTCTACCAACTCATCTAACCATGACTGTAAAGTACATTCTTTCTGATATTAAAGGATGTTCCAGCATCTTTTTGACAAGAGTATCTTTCCTCAATCTGTCAAGTTCATGCTATTTTATATTAATTTCTGGTGTTTCTGTAAATACATAGTCTGTTATGTCTTATAAACCAGCAACTGTTTCCATAGAAACTAAAGAGTTTAGTACTAAACTTAAAATGTTTCACATACTGGAGGAGTCCTAGTAGCTTTGATATTGCCCACATTAGTTCATGGCCTAAGAGAATAATACAAAATAATAGTAATTATAATATTAATAACATAGACAGTTGCTCTCATTGAATGGGACAAATAAAAAAAACACAATCAAAAGTGATAAAAAAGTGAGACTTAAAATTAATAACCTTGTTAATGAATTGAAAATATTTAATTCTGTGACTTTTTTTGATTAAATCTTTATTGGTTTACTTTGGAGCAATTTTTTTCTGGAGGGACTATACATACTGATTTGGATGAGACAGGAAGAAGGAACTTAGACTAACCATGTAAATGTTATACATTTTAAAATAAAAATTTAGTTTTACAAGGAATAGGAACGCCTCAATTCCCTTACAAATGGCGATTTTTACATACTCCAGGAAAAATATACATGCTACATATTTTTATAGTGATCACTTTAAAACCAAATCAAATTTATACAATATTTATAGTTAATTAAATTAATAAATTTTATTTCAATGACATATAAAATATAATATATATTTATGAAGATTTTTTTAAGAATGTGGGGTTTTTATTTTTGATTGTATGCGATAATTGCATTGTTCTTTTTCCACAGAGTTGAACTTAGAGATATGTTCCAGCATTGGTTTGCATTAGCATACTTAAGCTACTCATCTGTGAATAAATGTGGAATTAAAAGAAATGTACAAATACCTTATCCTAATGCTTAAATCAGAGGAAACTGCTTTATTTCCAAACTCTTTCAAACTCAAGTCAAATTTGAACACTACTTTTTTCCATTTTACAATTACTTTACTTGTCTGGAAAGTGTTTTTGTTCTGGATTTATTATTTGGCTTAATCTTTAAAAATAAAACCAATTGTGATTTTTCCTGTTTTTCAGGCCAATTGGAACTATTATAGTTGAAGAGCACTTACTTAAAGTAAGCTTTTGGTTGCTAGAAAGTCTAAGATATTTTCCGTTTGCTTTAATTGCTTTCTCTGTCTGAAATGGCTTATTACACTAAGTTGTGTATTTTTCTTGTTGAAACATCTAACACAGTGATCTTTCTTTCCAGCTAGTTACAATTTTTGTGTAATTCAAAATTACTTAGAAGTAATTTCTAACCTGAAGTAAAAAAAAACCCAAAAACTAGGGGGTTGGGTTTGGTTTGTTAGGTTTTTATAATAATCTTTTTGCACTCAAATCAGGAGGGAAAAACTATATATAGAAGAATTTACATGTTTGTAATGTATAAAGGTCCATCTAAGTGAATGTAAGACTTTAAAAAAAAATTAATTTCTCTGTCATACACAAGAAAACATATGGGATGGGACCTTCATAAAATCTGGGCATTCTATCCAAGTTTGTATAAACAATATTTTATTACCTATGAAGTTTAAACATATTTCTGAGATGAGAGAAGGTAATAAAGAAATAAATGAAAATAAATTCTCCTAGAAATTGCTCACACATGTAAAAGATTCAATAGAAGAATCTATTCTGTACCATGAATTTCAAAGCCAAATAAAATTAGAACATTGCTAGACTGTTATGGTTCATTTAATTATGTCGGAGATAGGATTACTTCTGTGCCAACCTATTATCTTATTCATTCATGGGATTAGAGTCCCAGAAAATGGTATTGTAATAAAAATTATGCTGCTTTCTAAGGCAGCAAAGAAGAAACTTACTCTGCTTCAGATCTATACATCCAAATGCCACTTTTCTGGAGTTCAGACATGAACAAGGCACTGAAGTTCCCTTTCAAAATCAGTGGTGCTCTGAACAGCACTGTCAGCAGTCTGGAGACATACTCAGTTGATAGGGTGAATTTTAGACTAAAATGGGGCATTTTAAAGATGGTTCCCTGCCTTTGAGAGTTGAATGCCATGTTGCAAAGAGATGATAAAAATCTCCTGAATTCAAAGCCCAAAAATAACTAAAAAGCATAGATGTGGTGAATAAGGTAAATAATAACATATCTATGCTCTTCAGAACAATAGAAAACATGACTGTATATCTCAGCAACCACTGGAACATGGAACAACATTTGACTTGGAAGCACAAGCTAAAACCAATAAAGCTATCACTACACAACATGGTATGCCCTTAAAATTTGTGCTAGAACACCCTTTGCCTTGCAGAAACATCAGTAAATAGATAGGCATGTAAGTGTATGCCAGAGAGCATAAAAAAATTATTTACATGAACTAGGTTTGTTTCACATGAGGTTTTAAGGCTGAAATAAAAAAATAGTTGAATGTTGTGAAATTCCCAATGCAATACTTTTAAAAGGTTACTGGAAAAATCATTTGAATAGAAAGAATTATTACAAACATTCCAGTGAATAAATATAAATTTAATTTTGTTACGTGACAACCTCTTCTGAATTGTTATCATCATATGATAAGTCTCTTACTGTTTCATTCTCTGAACACTTTGTTGCTTTGCCTAATTATTATCAAGGGCAACCAAGGTCATGGAAATGCAGAGTGGTTATTCAGTAATTTTAGTTCTTCTTGCATCATAGCAATAACTTGATCCTTGGCTTACACCCAAAAAGAAGAAGAGCTGAAGATAACTCAAAAGAGAATACAGTAGATTTTTCTTAGTGGTAAAAAAAGTTAGAAACTGTGATAAGAAACTTTTATGCCACAAACTGCTAACAGTCTTAATATAAAATGTAGTCATAGAAAAATAAAATAGTACTAAATAAATTAATAAATAAATAAAATCAATGTATCAATCAAGCACAAAAAAAGCTTAGAGTTTGAAAGATGAGCTACAACTTATGTAGAATAAAATAAATATAATGTAAGTAGAAAAGAAGATAAACTACAAGTATCTTAATTAACTGTGAGGTACATCTATAAAATAGGTGATACAGAAAAGATGGAAGATTCAGTTGATGTTCTGATCTCTAGAATATAAGGATGGAGTTGTGACTGGCCAGTAAGATAGTGGCATAGACCAAAGCAAGGCTAGAAGAAATTACTACGTCAATTAGATTGTAAGATGCCTTGGGTGAAGCCATGGCATGTAAAGACCTAAGTTAAAATACTTTTTAAAACACCAGTGATGTTTGCTCAGCTTTTCTCTTGTAACAGGTTTAGGAGTAGTATTAGATCTATAAATAAAAGTGAGAAAAAAAGGACTCAGTAATTAATTAATAACAATTTTCTTTTGTTTCAACACTGCAGAAAATGAGAAAAAGCTTATGAATATTCAGTTAAACATCTAGATTTGATAAAAATATTCTGAGAGGATAAAGATAGAGTTGTCAGGAATCATCAAGTAGGGATTTGTCAAGAATTGACTGTGTCAAACTAATTTAATTTAGTCTTTTCATAGAAAACCTGGCAGAGTTCATAAAAGATGTAATAAAACTGACTCACTTTGACTAGTGGAACTTTAGTTTAAATAACATTTTCATAAAAAAGTACTCATGAAGAAGGTAAAATAACCAAGAATGTGCATATATAATCAAGAAAATAACTTTACATTTAGGTTATCAGACTGTCTTTCTAGTGGGGATTCATAAGGACCTATGCAGGAATTTGTTTTGTTCAGTATTTTCAGCTGTAGTTTTGGTAGAAGTGGAGAGCGCACTTAAAATTTCCAAATGACATGAAACAGTAGGGAGTGCAAGCTCTCTGAAGTGTAGTTTTTTGAATTCAAAATTATCTTGGAAATATGAATAAATAGTCTGAAATCAATGGGTGAAATCTAAAAAGGATGACAAGAGGGGAAGGGAGGGGAGGAGAGAATATTTTAGTTGGAAGAGACCTGCAGTGATCATCTAGCCCAACATTCTAAAGACTTCAGGACTGACAAAAAGTTAAATCATGTTACTATGGGTATTGTCCAAATACCTCTTTAACACTGACAGGCTTGAGGTATCGACCACCTCTCTAGAAAGCCTCTTCCAGGATTTGGCTACCCCTCAGTAAAGAAATATTTCCTAACATCTTGCCTGACTCTCCCCGGGTGCAGCTTTAAACTGTCCTTACAACTGGGTCATAGGGAGAAGAGATAAGTACCTCCATCCCCACTTCTCCTCCTCAGGAAACTGCTCAGAGCAAAAAGGTCATGTGTCCGCTTCCTTTTCTCCAAATCAGAAAAACAGAGCCCTCAACCATTCCTTGTGGGACATTTCTTCCAGCCCTCTCATGGTTTGTTACCTTCCTCTTTTGATGGATTTATACTGCATTTCATACACTGCATGATGCAGTTTGCAATATATGTTCCTATTATTCTGTCAGTAGAATATATTTTATATTAAGAGACAAAAGGTCAGTAGGTTTCTGTGAATTATTGTAATTCAAACTTCACAAGTGTTTGAAATTTATTAGAAAAAATATTAAAAAGTAACTGCAATCAGCATGCATTGCAAGATTTTCTAAACCGAATCAAGTTTTCATCTAAATTTACACAGCTCTATTAAAGTGATAATGAGTATAAATATCAATCTATCACCAAACTTAGATTAGTGATATCAAAGAAATATTAAAATGGATGTTGTATGACAGAGGCAAAGAAAACCTACCTGGCTGTCAGTAAGACTGCTGAGGATTTCTCTCTTAATTATACCATTTACTACTCTGTGTTAATTATTCAATGCTCTGCTTACCTTCTGAAATATTTAGAGAATATTTGAATTTCATCAGCATTCCCTATAATGCATCTGAAAGAAATAGTAATGTTCTACTTTACAAATTTCATGCAAATTCACTTTCATAACTTAAACCTGTGAAACTCAGTGGTACATAGGAGGCTTGCCTGTATGTTCTGATTGCCCTTTTCCCAGTAAACTCTGGGAATCTATAAAGTCTATAAAATATAGCTTGCAACCACATTAATTCAAGTCAGCAGCCTCATAACAAATAGACTATGTAAACATTTGAAAAACACTTGTACAAACTTAGCAAGATGATATTATATTCATATGTTCAGTACTAGAAAATTTTTTTTTTTGTGTTAGTAGGTTTCTTTGTTTTTCGAATTTAGTCATGTAGTCATTACTGATAAGAATGATTTTTTTTTGCATAAAATGCTCAGTATCACTGATTTTTCTGTGTCTCAGTATACATATTTTAGTACAGTACACATTCAGAAATGTGGAGTTCCTTCGTTGGATAAAGTTTTGAGTCCTGAGACTTCCTGAGCTACCTAAGATGGTCGTATTCTTGATTTGTTTTTTTTAATTCTCGTATTTACCTCTAGAAAAATACATCCATTTAGATTGAGTTATGATAAGACTTTCATTACACATACTGTTCTACGAAACTCACTGTAGGCCATGATCTCCAAAGAATATGACTGAATCTTACAAAGTACTTTCAAGATTTATCTGTCTGTTTACATGGTTAGATTTCAGTTACATACAGGGTCAGAAACCCAGTTTCAGAATAATGTGCATTTGCTTCTTGCCCAGTTTTGAAGAGTCCATGTGTATAGCTAGGGAAAAAATCGGGAGGTGGGGCAGGATGAAGAGACAAACAAAAAGAAAAAATGGAAGAAATAAACTAGGAGAATAAAAAACTCAGCTGAAATAGGGAAGAAGAAGGGAATGGGTGAGATATCCAGTTCTGAGACTGAAGTATTTTTGTCTTATATTAGACCAACATTATGCTATGGAAGTTACGCATGAGAGCAACCACAGCTGGAGTGAATCTCTAAACTGTTCTAGGTTTCCACTGAATCAACAAGCTGAAAGATAGATTCCTCTGAAAAAAAATACTTTCTAAAAATTCTTCAGTGGCATTACAGCTTTAACTGTGTGCCTCCATAGGGACCTCAGACAAAGAAAGACATCAGCAAGTATACACTTAAATCCAAGTTTCCCACTCACCACATAAGAATTCAGATCAATAGTAATATTGGAGTCAGGGGTCCTTCTTCTCTTCATTTGGTCTTTTCATCATCTCTGCATCATCTTTTCATTTTCTCTTAAAAGGTTGTAGCTTCTGCTGATGATTGTAGCTTCCTTAACTTCTGACTTCAGCTAGCTGTGGGGCCGTCTTCTACTTAACTAAGCAAATGATAACATATCTAGGTGAAAGTTCACCATCTAAGGCTTCAGCAAATTTAACTACCAGTGGTAATCAGGATCTTCAACCATTAAATAAAATAATCAGGGAGTGAACTTCAGGCTCTGTTCCTGCATAAGCACAACATTTAGGCTATCATTATGATTTCCATTGTTTTTCTACAGCTCCTATGGAACATAGACTTACACAAACAGTATTAAAATTTAAAGGTGAATTATGCAGACTAAACCTAGTACTTTTGTGAAACAGATTCTACTCTGAAAACCACTATTGATTTGAAACTCCCACTTCCTAGTCTGAAAATAAATAATTGTTATGCACCTAAATGAGTCTGCTGAAATTTTACTGTAAGGATGGACTCTAACATCATCACCGCAACATCTAAACTAAGAAGAAGGCTGGATTCTGGGTGGGTTTATCTATTGTATTTTATTGGCCACATCCTTGTTGAAGGAGCGAGAACCTTAATGCAACTCATGTACTTCCTCCAACAGGGAGTATTTATATATATCACATTGCGCTACTTTCCAAGTTGAACAAAGCCTTAATCATACTATTTTAATGATCCCCTGCACAGCTTAAGAACATGAACTGACCTGAAGCAGACTAGGCAGAAAATAATGTTTTCATATGTAACATTTTACAGGAAAGATCAGTCTGCTTTCGACTGGGACATTTTCAGATACTGCAACCCTAGCAATCACAAAAGTTCCTAACAAAGATATTTAAATATTTTCATACTTAAAAATGGCAATAATCATGTATAGGAATCTAGATGGCGCTACAGTCTAGCATGTCCATTAAATCTCAGCTAAGTTAAATGGGAAAAAAAAAATAAAAAAATCACCCTACCTTCTTTAATACTGTAGATTCCAAAACATTTTAATGAATATTAGATGCTTCTGGTACTGCTTACCTGGGTAAGATGGATACGTTCTGGATATGTCAGGCCATCACAACAGTTACTGTATGAGATTCCCTACAGCCACAATACAGTTACAGGTTCATTGGAATTTATCCTCTCTAGGATTAGAAATTTATAGAGGTTGATTTGATAATCTTTGAAGTCTAGAGGAGGGATGGTATTTCCTGTGCTTTTTTGATAGGTTTTAATAAGATTTAGGAATCTTTTGTCCATATGACTATAAATACCTGTTCAATTTCCTCACATGGCTTGTAACCTGGTGAAAACAGTCTCCTGAAAAGGAGACCAGAATGTTATATAGGGGCAGAAAATTAAATATAGTCACAGCAATCATGGCACATCAGTGCATGACAAGAATCTTCAAAAATTGCCCATAAATTACCCACTTGCCTAAAAAATATAAATAAATCTTGGACAATTTAAAGGTCCAACTGAATAAAGTCCTGAGCTGCTTTGAGCAGTACATAGGACTTTGGTGTATTTAAACCTGAAATATGGAAAGGAAATGCAGAAATCAAGGATCCCTCTATTTGAAACAAAGTGAAAAGGTGTAACCTTCCACATACTCCTAAATTACAGTGTTGTGAAATACCATCTGTCCCTGACGTTTAAACCTATACATGGAACTAACTACACAAAGAAGTGTCATACCTATAGTCGTGATCCTGAAATACTTCCTCATGGTGTGTTTGCCAGAAGGGATACCAAGGGCACTAGACAGAGCAATTAGGAGTGTTCAAGAAAAAGTAACAGAAATGGTCTTCAGAGATCCTTTCTTCAAAAAAATGCCCAAAAATCTCAAGCTTTCATGAATAAGATTTTTTTTTTTTGTTTTCTTATACATAAAATCCTTCTATGGAAGTAAATAATTCACTACATTAGAATAACTTTTTCCAGATTAATACTCTTTTTATTCATATTTTTACTGCATAAAATGATGCTTCAGTTCTGCTCATAAGCAGAGGTCCAAGGGATGAGTTCAGGAACTTAGACACCTGCTTATCCACATTTATCTCAGTCCTTGCCTGGCTTTGTGAAATCTCCAACTAACTCTCCAGAATGAATCTGCTTTAGAGGCACATCTTAATGGAATGGATGCAAGCCAGACAGCCATTTAGCCTCAGGGTCAGAGTTTTGCTTCTAGACCATCTATTATTTGACATTTTAGACACAGCTTATCAAAGTATTTTAGTATTTCATAATTCATTATAATTTAAACATTTTTCTTTGGTTTTGTTTGTTTTAGGAAAGTTTGACATCATCACTGCAACATGTAGAAAATGGTGTTTCTCATGAAACCATTCTTAAGGATCAATCTGAGCAAATAATTATTGTAAATAGGGCAGGTACATATTAACCTTGACAGAGACACTTTCCCCTAGACCAGGTTTCTCAGAGTCCCATCCAACCTGGCTTTGAATGCTTACAGAGATGGGGCATCCACAGCTTCTCTGGGAAACACGTTCTAGTGCCTCACCACTCTCATGGTAAAAAACATCTTGCAAACATCTAATTTAAGTCTATCCTCTAAAAGTTTGAAACCGTTCCCCCTTGTCCTATCACCTCAAGGCCTTGTAAAAAGCCTTTAATTATTGTTGGAAAAAAAAAACACCCAACCTTAATGAAGTAGTTTAAAAACACACACTCTTAAACACTTATCTCACAAGGAAATAAAAATGATTACTCACAGAATATGCGTACAACAGGTTGAAAGCTAAATACTAGTAATTTCAAACCCAAATGCTAAATTGTTCAACATTTAAAGATACTTCATCATGATAGAAACACAGTCTTCATGATTTTCTCCTATGAAATAGACACACATGCACAAAACCCCCAAACCAAGACAGTTGTGAAAATAAACAATGACATGAAGATGTTTACTTCAATTTGGCCTTTATATGGATTCAATATAAATAATTTTTGGTACCTGAGATTTGAAACTTAACACACAAAATGTATCTGTGCTTATGAAACAGGCTAATGGAAAATTCCACATTTTTGGGATCTACAACCATTTTCCTAGCTGTATTCTCTATGGTGTTACAAATTTACTGAGTTGATAGAAATGCAATGTGTATGTGGCTTGAGAGAATTAAAATATTACCATTTCAACATTAAACAACAAAATAAATATTATTACCACTCTATAATATAAAAACTGCAATCATTCTACCAGTAAAGAGAAGGTGGATATCCATACTAGTTTATACCCATTTATAGGCTATAGGTAGTGAACTGCTGGTTAAATTAAAGGGAAAGAAGTAAATGCCCAAGCAGGGGAAACAAGGACAGGTAATGTGGGAAGAGTATAGAGATGAGGTTTGCTTGCGATGAAGTTTGAAGGAAAGATGGAGAATGCATGCAGTGACTGGACATGGGGTAGTGGTTTTAAACTGCAAGAGGATAGACTTAGGTTAGATGTTAGAAAAAAGTTCTTTAGCGAGAAGTTGATGAGGCACAGGAACAGGTCACCCAGAGAAGCTGTGGATGACCCAGCCCTGGAAGTGTTCGAGGCTGGGTTGGATGGGACTCTGAGCAACCTGCTTTAGTGGAAAGTGATCCTGCCTGTGGCAGAGCAGTTGGAACTACATGGTCTTTTAAGTCCCTCCCACCCCCAGCCATTCTTGTGGTTATTGTTGTTGTTTGTTTTGTTTTGTTTTTCCCTTTTTCTTTTTCTTTTAAAAATAACTATAGTAATATTTACATATACTGATATTTTCCTTAGTGAAGATTCATGTACACTGTGTTGTTCAGCAGGAGTAATCTGAGTTCAGGATCATAAAGCGTTCAACAATTTTATTTATGCACAGTAGCTTGTACCTTCTCTAAGAGCTACTGACTATGACTCCTGAAAAGCTAATCCTTTCAGACAGTCTTGGCTCACTGTTTGTTCTGTTCTGCAATGAGCAAGAGTTTACTGGTGAAGGAAAAAAGATAGATAAAATAATAATTGAACTAATAATTAAAATTTTCTTTCCTTGGGAACACAAATAAACAAAATCCACTATCTTTAAGGTGGTCACGATCAGCACTTGTTAAAATGCTTGTTTTGAATAAACATAAGGCCTGTTAGGGTTTAATTTTATGAGGGGAAAAGTATTCTCAAATAATAGTGTCTTGTAGCCAGTCCCTCTATAATATACTTTTGGGTCTTTTATGACATAAAGATAAGCTTTTAGTAAACAGTCTTAAGCACAAGCATACCATTGGACATTTCTTTAGCCAGTTAAGGTAATGAAAGCTGTAGGTAGTAAGTAATGGATTTGACATCCTGAACAGCTAGCAGAACCCTACTTTGGATTTAATCTATTAGTGATAATTATAATTTAAAAAAATCTTCTAATTAACTGAATATTGACACACACATTTTAGATGATTGAGGGGGTGTATATTTGTTACTATGACTTAGCTTCACACAAAATTAGATCTTGTTTTGGGGTGGGAGAATCAATATAAAAATGTTAAGATTTAAAAAGTGTGTGATGAGAAGCAGTAGAGGCAAATATTTCTATTAGCCATAGTCATTGAATTATTTGAGCTAGAAAAAATTGTGCTGGAACAGATGTTCTCATTCAGAAAATGAGTTCTTGAAGCTCAGAGAAATAAAAAGGCTTAAAATTAGCCTATTCAGTTATTCTATACACTGAAAAATAACCATTTAGCAAAATCTTCCCACCCTTCATCCCTGCCTCCCAATCCAAATACCTACAACAGAAGTTTCAATTTTAATGGATAAATCATAGCTTTCAGTAAGGCCTGAATCACAGTATCAGCCTACTTAAATTTAACACTACTGCTTTTGAGAACCAAGAAGCCTTTACCAAAGTCAGAGACAAGATGGATGGCTGAGGAGAAGCATAATGCATTATGCACTGTAGCAGAAGGTGAACTTCTGAAGATAAGGAGAAAAAGCAGAAGCAGTTGTAGTTTGAAAAAGAAAGAGTGACAGTATTTTTCTCACTGTCAGTATATATCTTCTATATCACCTCTACTGATTAGTTTCATGGAAAATATTTGCTCCTCCAGATGTAGAAATAAATATTAGATAGGAAATGTCTTGATGATTAAAATAAAAATCAAAGCTTGTAATAAAAGCATGCTGAGTAGTCATACACATTCAAGATAGGCTCAGTCATAACAAGAAAGTGTTAGTTATCTCATTAAAGATTCCTACTATTAAAACAAACATTTTTTTTGGGTATATCCTGCTAGCAGACATAAAATTGGTGAAGCTTAGACTACAGTTTTGATGAATCAGTAATTTGCACAGTTACTTTTACGTCCTTTTTGAAGGCCAGTACTAGAGAGTGCCCTAAACAGGATGTGCTAGATATACTCATAGAGAAACAAATACCAACCATAGATCCACATATATAGGAAAGGCCACAAATCATGATTATATCTTATCACAATGCCTAGTATTAGTTATTTGAATTAACAAGAATTATAACCAAGAAATATTGTACATTTCTACTGGTTCCATAGGCTGCTGCCAGTTTGTTTTTCTCTCTCAGAGAGTGATTTCCTCATTGGACATAGCTGTCAAACAATTTTGAAAAAATTTTCAAGCTTGTATTCTAAGCTTTTTTTCTGGTAAACACCATGCCTGTATAATAGCATCCAGATTAGGAATGTCCCTTTCTCTAAGGCTTGTAATTGATTATAGTGACTGGAACTTAAGCAATTTATTTGAAGGTATCTGTTCAATCATGATGGTTTCATTCTGTTTATCCATGTCAGAGAAGATTAATTTATGGGGTCAAAATTGCTTCAGAGGATTTTTTTTATTCAATATTGTTTTGCTGAAATGGGAGCAAAATGAGGAAGGAAGTATAAGATACAGAGGGCACAAAACTAGGAATATTAAACAACATATAACTTATTTCATTTTATATTTGTATGAAACTGTAATAGACAGGCTCTGGTTTTGCATATCAGGGTGCAGATGAATATCAGTGTAGTGAGTAACAGAGATCTAATACACAAACAGCTCAATAGATTGAATTATAAATCAGAATATTTTAATTTAAGCTAAAAATGTCTGCATTTGAGAGTTGAATTTAAATGAAGATTGCAAATCTGTAAATGTATTGCTTTTACATCTATAATACAATAGTATCATTAAAAGTGTTTTTTGTGATTAATGTAATACTGTCTTTTGATAATTACACATTCCTTTAATTTGCTTACATTTCAGAGTATACTTTAAAAGAGACTTGCTACCATTCTGTATCAGTCAAAATCCCCCAAACTCAACAAACAAATAAATAAATAATGTTTTTTTTTTTTACATTTCTTAGGGTCCATACTGTAGAAGTGTCCGTATCAAACAGCATGTTCTTAGCTGTGTTTAAAATAAAGAAAAATTGTACAAGTGTACATATGGAATAATACATGTATTACATTACTGAAAAAAGACAAAAACACACAGAATTACTGTTAGCAAAGTTTGAAATGGCATTTGCAGAGAAAGAAAACTTGACAAAGATAAACAAGTTTAATGGGATAATATTATAAATTCATCAGACATCACTGACAATAGTTCCCATGCTGGAAGCAAAGAAAACCAGTCATCTTTGAGAAAAAGGGGACTGCATTATCATCCTGGGTGACCTTGAATAAAATTTAATGACTTTTATTAGGATGAAGAGGAACATGACTTTTTAGGACACCTCTGTCTGCATAGCAGAATAAAAGTGTGATCAAGAGTTAGCATAATTTTTCTGACTTCTAAGGCTTTCAATATCAACAATAAAGACATTAATATTTATGAATATTTATGAGAAAGCAAATATTTCAGGATTAAGGATTTTTCCTTCAGATTTTTATTTTATTACTGTGTTTTATTGTATGACAGTGGTGATAAACACTTTTTCTGACAAGACTGTGACTATGTGATATCCAAAATACCTGGACAAGAGCAGACTCATACTTAATTTCTCCACAGATGAAGTTGTTTCTGAAGCAATCACCACTCATCACAATTTTTTTCGATTACATTCTTCCCATCACCTAGACATCACCTGTTTTATGCAGTATATACAATATATCTATACACATTGAGTATTTTTAAGGTTCTGTAAGGCTCCTCATGTATTTTATGGTGTGTGCTTTATTGCTACTTCATGACCATCGAAAAAGAAACAAGTTATTTGGATCTTGTGTGTTCCATAACTTATTTCCATATGTATATTCCACATGGTAACATAGATACAGTTCATTATATAAACCTTATATGAAGTTTATGTATAGTCTCTCTCTTTCTCTTTCATATCTATACATATACATACATATATATGTACTTACATGAGAATTGACAAGCAAGGTATACACTAGCCTGTATTTTCATATTTTCTTTCTTTATGAAGAATTACAATTACAATTGAAAAGTCCAAGCATAAAATGAAGATCAACCGGAGACCTTAAAAATTTACTTAACATGCCAGTCAGGTAAACGTCTTAAAAACCTGCTGATGAGACAATTGATCAAATAAATAACATAAAAAAGTATAAATTGCTAACTGGAGGACTGGAATCCATCTCATTGCACTTGCCTTTCTTCTTCCCCAACTTGCTTCTCAAAACTGTATTGCCATTACATGTCTTGAGTAAACTGAGAATGCATTATATTTGGTTATTTCGTACTTTTCATTAAATATATATATATATATAAATTCCAAACATCTTAACATGGTTTGGTTAGAGAGGATGAGATGATTTTTTTTTCCCCAAACTCAGATGTCCTTCAAGCTATTCAACAGTAGGTGTTAGTGGGTTTACATGCCAAGGTTTTGTAGCAGGAGAGCTATAGACCTCAGGCATGGCACCTGTAGGGTAGAGGCTAGAAGCTGTTCTCATGTCCAAAACAGCCAGTTCCAGCCACCTCCAAGCTGGACCCCAGAAAAATGAAACAATGATCTATTTTAGTGGCACCTCTATGATAACATATTTAAGAAACTCTAAAAACTGCCCTAAAATAGCAGATGGGAGAGAAGAATGAGAAAATTTGAGAGAAATAACCCTACAGGTACCAGGGCCATGAAGAAGGTGCCAGATCAGAGATTCCCCAGCAGTCCGTGGAGAAGACCATGCTTATGCAGGTTTTCCCCCTGCCCACCATGGAGGTCCCCAGTGGAGCAGAAAAATTGGTAGTGAGGTTGAGCCCAGGAACAAGGAAAGAGTCAGGGGAAGGTTTTTATATTTTTTTTTCTTATTTCTCATTATCCTATTCTCATTTGGTTGGCAATAAACTAAGTTCTCTAAGCTGAGTTTGGTTTTGTCTGTGATGGTAGTTAGTGAGTGATCTCTCTATCCTTATCCCAACTCATGAACTTTTCACTGTAATTTCTCTTCCCTGTCCAGTTAAGGAAGGGGAGTGAGAGAGCAGCTTGTTGCACACCTGACAGTCAGCCAAGGTCAACCACCATTTTGAATTTCCCTTTTGTGTAACACAAAATGGATATGGACGTGCATGCTTTCCAGGAAAATTCTAATATAATTAACAAAATTAAATATATTAATACCATAAAGAAGCCTTTTGTGCTGTTATAATCTTTAATCTGCGTTTTAAATGAGAAACAATTGTAAGGGAATTCCAAATATATTCTTTCAGTGTTCAAGAGAAATGTGATATGCTACTACTTAATCATGGAGGTTTTAAGGGATTTTACTCAAGAATCATTTTATTGCTAGAACAATAAAAATTTAATACCACAGTAAAAATTTAATACCCCTTCTAGCTATGTACATTTTATTTGCATTTGAAAATAAAATAATTCTTCTGCCATCTTATCAGACTTTTGGAAGAAAATTTTTCTTTTAATCAACGTATTTTTGTTTAATATTTATTACTTTAATTAAGGTCATTAATTCTAAATATTTATAGAAAAATTAAATTTTATTGACTTAGTATTCAACATGACATATGTAGTTAATGTCTGAACAATAGAACAGAGTCAGAGCCTTCAAAAATATCTTGTCTCTTGTCTTCTGTTGATGGTCTGAAGAATTAAATGATGGTATATGAAGTGTTTAATCTTAAACCTCAGAAGAATAAATGGAATTTCTCTGATCAGATGATTTGCATCAAAGAACTCAAAGCCACTGTTAGTATGTTAATCTAAAAGGCTCCACATGGGCAAACCAAACAAGGACACCATTTGTTGCACTATATTAGGAACGGTGAAAGCACAACACAGACTCTCTGGCTGGGTGCACAAGATAGCAAGTTTTATTCTTCCAGATCTTCTTTTATAGACCTGTTGAAGAAGGTCTGGAATGGTAAAACTCGTAAAACTCTCACTGGTCATTAAACTAACACATCACCTTCATTGGACAGTTGGAAACAACACCCCTTGACCTTTTCTTGCAAGAAAACACCAGGGTGACAAACAACACCTCCAAAAGTTGTTTTCCTCCTTTAAGGACTGTTTGTATTCTTCCTTATGATTTTCCAGGCCACACTTCTCAGGCAAGTCTGAGAAAGTTACATGACTTAGTTTCACATAGGTTCAAGCTAATGTCTGAAGCCTAAAATCTCTTATTTGACCATTGTCAGCTCCCACATCTATTCAGGCACAGGAAGATACTTTTCCATAGTGTTTGTCTCTAGCTAGCCCTTTTCTAGACAGGGCTTGGGAACAGTTTAAGAGGTAGCACCAGCACTCACTCTACCAAACAGACAGCATGCATAGAGCCATCCTGCTCTCAAGGGAATAAGTTCAATCACAAAGCTGTAAACCATGGCCTACTTCCTGTCTTTAGGGACAGAGAAAGAGCCTGACTGGGATTCATTTATATCATAGTTATATTCAAGACAATGCAATTTCTACTACATGAACTACTAGTGGCTCTGTGTAATGCTTAGCAATTAATTTGAAACTAGATTCTTAGGAGAATCAGCCCATCAAAGGAGTCTAGAGATGTCTTTAGCTGAGACGCATGAGTTCTTCCAATTGAGGCAACATGAAAAATTGTCTGGACTCCATTGAATGTATTGATTATATTTTCTTACACTATTACAGTTCCTCACTGTATAAAGTGTTTGCATGCTCCTATTTGCCCATACTGAGGAATCTGCATCAGCTGCTGAATTCCACCCAAAGGTCTGAATTGTAAAGGTACATTTCAGGATATATTTCAGTCTGTACTACTGGGATTAGTGTTTAGGATTATTCATCCCACTACAATTTACTCAAACTAATTTCTACTTCTAATCTCCACAGATATTATGTGGAGTCTGTTATAGACCATCCAACCAGGAAGAAGAGAAAGACAAAATATTCTATAATTAGAATGCATCAAACTTTGTGCAGTTATTCAGGAAGATTCTTGAGTAAAGTACATGGAAAACTATTTGTGTGTAAGTTATATATAAAATTATTCACTTACTAACATGGGTTATTTTCTAGAATATTCTGACCTGGAAATGAGTGACTATGGAAGGAAGAGGTATGTCACCAATACAGTCTATGTGAATTGGAGGCTGACTGACAGAAAGGCATTTTGAACTGTAAAGAAAGGTATAGATAATGGATGACACCTTGTAAAATGTTCAGAAATTGGTACAGTTCTGAAGGAAGTTGAAGAAATCAGAGATTGAAATTGCTTCATTCATGTCAAACCCTCTTACTGATGAAAAAAGGATCAGTTTTGAGGCCTATGAGATATACCTGAAATATACTGCTTCCTGGTTGTTCAGAGAACAACCAGGAAAGTGCCACATAAAACCATAAAACTGCACACTTAGGGATAACAGGTGGCTAAAAGGATTTTCATCGCATATTTATACACTAAAGATTTTTCAGTCACATATCTCTGTGTGTCTGAATCTTATCAATTCTGAAAAATTCTGTGTTTCATCTCCCTTTTTTTCATATAGACCAGGAATAAAAACCTTGCCTAATGAACTGCATAAATTACCTACCATGAGAATTGCAAAACCAGTGTAAAGACCTGCTATCCCAAAAGGCAAGGTCATAATAAATAAATACATAGGAGCCAATACCTTAATTTGGTAATGTCTAGAAATATAATTTATGGAAGAATTTTAATTCCACAGGGATGCCAGCTGTAATTGTGGGATTGTGGAGGTTTTGCATTTTGTCTTTTCTTTTTTTTTGGAAACTAATAAACTAATTTGTGTCATGAGAGAATGATCTGACCAACAAAATAAATAAACTTTCCAGTCTCAGATATCATCTGGACTTTGCAGCAATATAGTACTATTACTTTGAGGTCTGTAATTACTAATATATTTGCAAGGGTAGGAAATAAGATCTCTCTAAATGTTTGCACTGTGTGCTGGTTTATGTATTAATTTATTTTTGGTGAGGAGGAAAGATGCAAACCATGGCATGGCAAGAGGGACTCCCCTCCCTAAGTGAACTAAAGAAAGACTATTCTAGAGGTGATAAACTGACTGAAAGTTCCAAGTTTTGTCTATACGTTTTCAGTGGGAAAGAAAAGAAGGTGTGGGGGGAGGAGGAAAGGTGTTCTGAAGGTTTTTTTCTGATTCATATTACGCTTTTACTTCTGTTAATAAAGTTTACTTTATGCCCATTAAAGCTGGAGCCTGGTTTTCTCTTCTAATCCTATCTCACAGCAGAAGAATGAGTAAATAATTCCAGTATTAGTAATAATTCTAGGTGCACTGGCATTTGGTCAGCACGAAACCCACTACATCAATTGGTGCATTGGCTGGGAAATCTCAGATTGGCGAACCAAAACCACTACACACTGGAAGGAAAAACCTATACCGGTAATAAAATATTGATTGAGGAAAATAAAAAGTAAAAAAGGAAACAGAATTTCCTGAGAGACTTCTCAATTATTTCTTAATTTCATGGCATGAAATATGAGGAGTCTTACAAAAAAAATCCAAAAACTTTGTGAAAGACATACAGGTAATTCAATAAAAGAAAGTGTTAAACTGTTTTTTTGACACTCTACTTTCATACTTCAAAGTTGTCACAAGAAGTAGCAGCTCTACATTATATGGAAATGGCTTATTAAAAAGATTTCTAAGACAATTATATCCTGCTACATAAAGTAATTTTACTTTTTATCTAAATGAGAAGGCACAATTGTTTTAAAATACTTTATTAAATTTAAAACATTAATTATAAAGTAAAATGAGACTTCTGCACTTCTGTATATGCTTCTGTTTCTTCATTAAAACTTTTTAACCAATTACATTTTGAATTTTGACAGACTTCTATCTTCTCTGTTCTGCCATGAAACCCTGTAATAGTCAAAGAAGAAAGTCTTTTGCTGTGCCTTTATTCAAGGCATTGTGTTGTCAGGAGATGAGGTAGCAAAGAAATTATCTCAGTTTAAAAAAGTCAAAACAGTAAGACAAAATAGCTATATAAGTGAACCTTCTACATCCAGTATGAGCTGCTTCTGGTTGTCAAGTGCTAATTCCTTCTGCCCCAACACTTGTCCTTCTACCAATATTTGTTCTTTCTTCCTTTCAATGTGTTTGTATTATTATAGCCTGGGTGGTTCTTAGGACACTGTCTCTATCATATTTATTTTCAGAGTTATTTTTATGGAAATCAATGCATATAAATCATCATTCAGTTCACTATTTTATTATAAATACCAACAATGTTATTTCAGCAGATTGGTTTGTTAGCCCCAAAAAATATATAGATTTTTACTTGTTAAAGGTAAGGAACAGTAGGCTTTAAGTACTGAGGTCAAATTCTGCCTCCAGTTAGAAAGGTCTAATAGGATTCAAGCTTGTGGTGTAAAGCCTGTGTACTGTCTATGTGACACAACACTGACGTTAAGTAAAATCGGGTTGCTCATGTTCCCTGAGTGTTTAAACCCTAGGCTTTGAATTTTCAAAATTTTTTCTTTGAATTAACAAACGTGCAAATTAACACCAGGAATGGTGGAAACCTTGGTCTGCTAGAAAGTTGTTTGAAATATTCTGCATAAGTATCATGGTCTATGAGCAAACCAAGACAACACAGGGTCACTGACTTTAACCATATGAAGTAAGCTTTATGTTGGGAAAAGGTTGTTACAAAAATCTCAGAAGCAGCATTTTGACTTCTTTTTTCATCTCTAGTAAATGATAGTTTTTCATCTATCTGATGGTTACTTCTATGCAGATAAAATATAAATGATATGGCAACACAAATCATAGATTTTTTAAACTATTTTTAAATCCTTATCTGAAAATTAAAAGTTATATCTCAATAGTAAGAGTCATATTACAAGTTATTAGCATGTGGAAAATAGAAATCTGTTTGCATGTCAATAAAGTAAGACTATGATTTCAAGAATTGAAAGAGACCCTATAATGAAAATTTTTTCAGGAATTATTCTGGAGTACAAAAATTTGGACTATATGAATAAGATGAGGTTAGAGCCAAACATTTTATTTTAGGGACAATATTGCGAAGACAATCCATATAATGTCTGTAAACCCTGTAATAATTCTGAACTCTTCCAATATATTTTAAAATGTCTTGCGCTCACCTCTAAGCTGAAGTGGAAGGAATAAGCCAGATCTGTTGTCTTGAGTTAGAAAACTCCTTAAAAGATTTAGATGTTTGAACCAATGTTCAACTATTAAATTATGGGTAAACAGGGTAGAAGATCTCACTGGTAAAAATAATAAATGCTGGCATAACTATAGAAAGTGGTTTAAATTATCATGCTTCCACCTTTCCCAGAGTTCTATTACAGCTTTATCCTTATCCTCTGTTACAGCTACATCCTTTAAGCAGGTGTCACTGAAGAAATAGAAAATTAAACCTGCTTACTCTGATTCATAAGTCAGGTAAGGTTACTTTAAGCAATGCCACTGAAGCTTCCAATTCATCTAACACTGCATGGAAGCACATTATCAGTACTCATGCAATCAGTTACAGCTGACACACAGCTGCTTTTTAAAGTTTGTTTCCTATCATGCCTCTTTTATGGCATGCTTACAGCATGTTTACATGTCAAATATTGCTGTATGTTTTGCATAATAATAATACTAGCATGAAAAATTTCTGAACTCTAAAGGATCTTGCCTTTATTAGATTTTCTTTGTCGTCTACAATGTGTGGTACTTCAGTGAGATACTTAAGTTAATAACATGTTGTAGTGTGAAATAGTAAATTGAAGTAAATGAAAGAATTTATTATCACTCTCAAGAATTCAACAGGTGTTACTTGATGTGAGTTAGAAAAAAAATCCACAAAAATACAAGCTCTTAGTCACCATAATAATTTTGATCAGCTAAACTAATCTTCTTACTGAAACTGTTTTCTCTATTTGCTTGATCCAGTGCTTATTTTAGAAAAAGTTCCTGGTGTACTTAAAGATGAAATGTGTCCTTTCCTGGGTCAACACCTATTTAAAATGTCAGTACGTGAAGTAAACTATGTGAAGAAACTGTAATTCTTACTCTGGTGCTTGTTGAAAGGTTAATATAATATTGGCAAAATAATGACTGGGAGATGAAGCCATACTGATCTATCAGCATAAAATGTACCTGAGTACAGAGGGCTGCTGTATCCTCAATATTAACAAAATTATGAAACAGTCATAAGTGGTCACTGTTAAGGGAAGCTAACTTCTGTAAACTTAATGTTCACAGGATTAATTCTCTTCCACTTCCTTGCTGCTGGTCCTGTTTGCAGGTCCATTCAGGAGCAAGGTAGAACAGGTATGCCAGAGATCTGGTTATACACACTCACAGTATACACACAGCACTTGTATAGATTATGTGTGTACAATACCTCCCATCCCTTCCTTCCAGCTGGATGCAAGCTCATGAGTGGATTTAAACATATTCTCCTTTGATTTGCAGTTATTCCCAAATTTTTGTAAGACTCAAAATCTTGTACCAGACTATAGGAATCCAAGACTAGACCCTGTTTATGCAGGCTCCATATTCAACCTCAAGTCTTTTTGGACTATGTCTTCCCCCTGCTTTACCTAGCTGGTGTAGGTCGAGGATAATAACTAGAAAATCAAACACACAGAATGGAGAGCAATATCATACCCCAAATAGGAATATAACTTAATAATAAAACATGACAGACTGCATTGAACAGAGCGTAGCCATACAAGAATATTCATCAGCAGCATATTTACATATATATGGCCCCTTTTAGCCTCTCACCATTTTAACACACTCATTCTCCCCACCCCTGCCAACATCCACCTTGATCCCTCCTTTTGACTTTTTATCTGAACATCCCATGTTGTGTACATTTACACTAATAGAAGAGATAAATTTCCTATATGGAATTTTATCTAATTACATGAGTACTCACAGACTTCCTTAATAATCCAATGAGACCTGTGATCATTTTTTTCCCTGTCTTTCTTACCAGCGACAAAATTCTGGCTCAACACAATAAGGCTACAGTTGAGAGGTTGCCTCAATGGTTCTTCAGTTAGTAAGCTGAGAGCTCTGATTTGAAAATTTATGTATATTGAAAAAAATTTCTCACTGGGTTTCACTTTTCAGGGATTTATTTAAAAAACTGAGTCAAGTGATTTATTACCTACTTATTTCTGAATACAGGGGAATTGATTTTCCAAGTTAGCAGCCAAATTGTCCACTTAAGCTGTTTTATAAGCTTGGAGTCCCTCTTCAATGTTAGCCTTTTATTCACATTTATTGGAATTTCACACAAACAGAGGAATTCTCACAGTGATACCCAAATATAAACAGAAAGAAGTTTTCTCTGTAGCGCTTCAAAAACACAGAGCTACTTGTTTGTAGGACATAGCCAGGATTTTCCTTATTAATTGCTTTATAAAGAACTTGAAGGGTAAGATTCACTTTGAACATGTAGGTGCCTATATCTAGGTTATCTAAAGGTGCACATCTACAAATGTAATTAGAATTAAATATGTTCTGTCCATTTACTATATGGAATCTGTGGAATCCTTGAGCTCCCCTTAGACACCTGCAGTTTATTCAATTAAAGGCCTTGTAAACCCCATTGACAGTGTTCCTATGGTATTAGCCTCACTTGCCAAAGTAGAGGCATTCAAGAAGTCTCTAAGGCATCCCTCCTGATTTCCAGGAATAGAGACAGAAAGGAAAGAATCTCTGTTGTGTCCTAAGGCTTGTCAAATATCCCTGAACAGCAAGCTTGGGTATTCTGTGTCACTTCAGAGACCACTGGGTGCCTAATTGTGGCAACTTCATTAACTTTCTCAGGGACTAAATTAGGCAGCCTGAATCACATACTGTAGTGTGAAATTATTGCTCATCATTAATTGAGAATGAAATACAAGATAATACCATTTAGAATTTCATTTGTGTTGCCCAAAGCACTGACATCACAGAAATAATTGTTAAAATTCAGGGTGAATTATTTAAATACAGGCTGGGGAAGAAGCCCAGAAACAATTACGTTTTTTAAAAGTAATACAATCTAAAGCAGAAACAAGTAATAAAAAAGAAGAATGTGAAATTAGCTGTCTATTGAAATAAACAATTGAAAATTAGCATATATTTCCCAAAAGTGATCATTTTGTGTTTATATAGTCACATTTTTGTGTATGTGGGAGAGAAAAATTTAAAAAATTGATATTGGAAAAGAATTTTTTTTTAATTTTTAAATATTATTTTATTTATTTTTTATTGGTTTTTATTTTAAAAGTATCTTCTTACATGCAAAGATGGATAGTGGTGAAAGAGTAAAGAGTAGACTTTAATTAAATAAATTGTCCCTCAAAAATTTGTCTAAAATAAATTGAACTTTTTATACAGTCAAGTACAAAACTTGAAATGGATGACAAAACACTGTATTGTTTTAAGTGGCATGTTTTCTGAACTTCTTCCTAGCTACTATTTGCTACTGTATCTGAGGTCAGCACTTCATGATCTGCCTCTGAGTCAGTATTCTAGAAATAAAAGCAATCATTTAAAGATAAAAAATTATCATACAAGAGAAAATAAAAAAACAAAACAGCTAATATTTGGGAAATAATAATGCAAATTTTCTTCTAGAGTTTGAAAATGTATTCAACAATGCTTACCTCTATTTTTTTCCTCTTTGCTGTTCTACACATCTTTTCCATCATGTTCAAAATGACTGCTTTTAACTTCCTGTGTCCTTCACAGATTGCAGTGTAGCTATCTATATCTGAGCTTGCAATTTAGATGGCACTTACAGCCAATGCAAAAAAATGGTTCTTGTCAGGAATGATTCACCAAACTTATTTTAGTTGTTTATGCAAATATGAAACCAAAGTCATTCTAGAAGTTCCAATTTCTGCCCTTCAACCACACAGAGAGTTCACACAGTGAACTGAATGGTGACATCTGTTTTTTTAGGCTTCTGAAATCAGACAGAATGAAGTACTTTATCAGGAAGAATTTGGCTCCGCACTGCTGTAAGGTAGGGATTTACTACTCTTTTATGCTGAGGAAAAAGAGTTTTTTGTTTTCTATCGGGGAATGGCTGCATGTTGCACTCCATTCCACAAGACAGGTCTGCATCCAAGGCTTTAACACAGGGGAAGAAATAGAAAAGAGCCTGGATTGGAAAAAGGAATGATATTTAAAAAAGAATATAGTTGAGTTGTAAATTCAAAGAAGGGAGTCAATGCTAAACTGGTAATATTTGATCCACTCTGCTTAAGAAATTATTTGCACATGATTATAATGTGGTTGCTGAGATATTATTTAGAGATGGTTAATGGCTGTAAATGAAAATGAGGTGATAAGTCATTAAAAATATTTAAAACATTATTATTCTTGTATAAAATGGATATATAGGACACCTCTTTTTCCTTTCTTCTATAACACCTGTTTATCTCCTTATGTCATTTGATGTAAATTATGGTTCTTCTGTATCTACATAAAGGCCCTTTTTCCATGTGGGTTTTCTTCAGTTAATGAGTTCTTTGAGTTGCTTTCCACCTTTTGATAAATAGAGCTGCATATACGCATGCACAGAGGTGCATGTGCACACAAAAAAACCCAACCCATATATTTAAATATATTTAAATATAGTGACTCCTATATGGTTCTGAACAAGTATTTTGTATTTTCTAGATGTTTTCAACTCTACTGTTTGAAATTACTTAATGTTGTTCCACATAATATGAATTTACTTCTGGAAAATTACAATCCAATATGTAAAGCATACCTCAATTAGCTTCAATATTCACATTCACTTAGTTACTCAAATGAATTTTATATATATTTTCTATAAAATGGAATATAATTACATGACATCGAGTTTTCAGACTTCATAATAGTAATAAAATATCTTTAAATGATTGGAATTAAAAACTGCAACAACATTGGCAGAAACCAAAACCATTTTTACCAAAAATATGATTTAAACTAAAAAGACCCACCTAAAATAATTGAGAGGAAGAAATCACCCTCAAGAAATTTTCTGTCCTCAGATTTATCAATTACGGTGGACTGAATGTGTATGTGCTAAGGCTTCTTTGTATTCTTCGGCTAAATATAAAGGCAGTTTGGTTAAGGAGTTAAACCAAATACTAAAAAAGCCTTCCTAGAAAGGCAGCTGATGTCCCAAACCTGCCAGTGTTTAAGAGGTTTTAAGTGTTTAAGGACAATGCCCTTAGAACCTTGCTTTACCCTTTTGTCAGCCCTGAGGTGGTCAGGCAGTTGAATGATCATGGCAGATCCCTCCCTGCTGAAATGGTCTATTCTATCTTATTCTTAAGTGATATTTTGTATTGCATTATTCAGAAAATAGAAACATTATCACTACTGACACTATAAATGCTTTGTGTTTTAATTAGAAAAATTTTTCTCGCCTTTGAAAAACAACACAAAATACCCAAAAGAGAAAAACTGAGCAGTCTTACACATTGTTTTTACTGAAGAACTTGAAAGAAAACTGAGATTCAAATAGATGCAAATTTTCAAACCAGGCCTGTCTTTATTTTCTATCAGACATCTCATTGACAATGTAACACGCTACTGCGTGTTACTGAAAAACCTGTTATATTTGACTACCGCAGATGTCTCTGTAGGTGTCTGTGAAGAGCACCCATCAAATTATCTTTGAGTATTGAATAACATTTAAGTTAACTAACACTTTTTATTTTTTTTTTTTTTTAAATATTATGTTTATTAATATTAACACTGGATGATTATAAACTGTTGTTTCAGCATGAAGAATCATTCTTCACACCATCTACCTGAGGAAATAAGTGTCATCAACTGTTTTTCCGATAATGTGTATATCTGGGCTGTAAAACCATTCTGAGAAGGGCTCTGAACTCAACTCACCCTAACTCACTTGTGAATATTTAAATTCAGAGGAACTCCTGACTCTAACACATCCTCTATTGCTGCAGGAATTGAAAGTAATATATTCTCAGGCGACCAAAACTCACATCAATCAAAACTTATAGCTCAAGGCAACTACTTGGAATATGCCACAAAACAAAAGAGAATTCTTATTTTTTCAGTATTTAATAAATATACATACACAGTCAAATTATACCAGACCTGAAGAAAATCACCGCCTCCTAATCATTCAGAAGTGGTTATGATATAAATCAAAATTCGGCAACTTTTTTCCTTTTTTATCTTGCTGTGTACCCTCCTCAGTGTGGTCTCTCTGTGGGCTGCAGTTTCCTTCAGGACAGACCTACCTGCTCCAGCATGGGATATAAGGTGGATACCTTCTCCAACTAGGCTGTCCACGGGCTACAGGGGGACTAAGAGCTTCACCATGGTCTTCTCCAAGAGATGGAGGGGAACATCTGCTCTGATGCCTGGAGCACACCTGCTTTTCCTCCTTCTTTTCCCACCTTGATGTCTTCTGGAGTGTTTATCTCACATCTTTCTTAGCCCTCTCTCTCACACACACCACTCAAATGTGGTCTCATAAAAGTACCACCAGCACTCCTGATGGGCTCAGCTTTTGACAGCAGCTGGTTTATTTTGGAAACTGCTTAAATTGGTTCTGTCAGACATGGGGGCAGCTCCTGGTGTCTTCTCACAGAAGCCACTTCTAGAGCCACTGTCCACTACAAAAACCTTACTACCACAAAAACCTAATGCAATATTATATATTGTTATGCTTATATTCAACATTCTGGCAAAAAAAAAAAAAAAAATACCTACACTTCTAATATTTCATTATGTAATTCCAAACAATTTCTATATAAAATTTTAATTTCTTATTATCTGTGTGAGTGTTGTAGATTGTGATGATGTAGTGTGTTGATCCTGGCTGGATGCCACACATCCACCAAAGCTGCTCTATCACTTCCCTGCACAAGTGGACAGGTAGGAGAAAATATAATGAAAGGCTCATAAGTTGAGGTAAGAACAGGGAGTAATCACTCACTAATTACCATCACAGGCCACAGTCTTGGTTTGGGGATATTAATTGAATTTATTACTTAACAAAATCAGAGTAGGGTAATGAGAAATTAAATAAATCTTAAGAACACTTTCCCACCACCTCTCCCTCCTTCTTAGACACCATCTTCTTCCCTGCTGCAGCTCAGGGACACAGGGTAGGGGTTATGGTGAGTTCATCACACATTGTTCTTGCTGCTGCTCAGAGGGAAGAGTCCTTCCCCTGATCCAGTGTAGGGTCCTTCCCGTGGGAGACATTCTTCATTAACTACTCCAACATGAGTCCATCCCATAGGCAACAGTTATCCTTGAACTGCTCCAATGTGGATCACTATTCCACAGGCTGCAGTACTTCAGGCACAGCCTGTTAGGTGGTTTAGGTATATTATGTGCTATAAATTCTTGGATTACTTTAATTTTGGTTCTTCAGCTTTAAAATCCACTTGAATACTGAAGTTATCTTGACAATTACAGTGTAAGACCTGGGAATATTGGCTTCAGTTTAAGAAAAAGCCTCGTATTTAAGGGAATGCATTCATGTTGGAGCATTTAAAACACATTTTTCTCCATATTAATGAAAAAGAGGAAAAAAGAAGAGCTCTATTATCTCCAGCATTGCTGAAACTGTGGGCAGAGCAGCAAAAAGAAATTCAGCTGCTTGGACAATTTCAGTGGATGCCTCATTGACTGTTTCGCTGGAAAAAGTGATACTTTTGCAAACAAAATGCTGGTGTAAGAATCTAATATGAAAATTGTTTTTCAGGGTCAGAATCCTAATTTTAAAGAGCTGTTAGCATTTTGAAACAAAAGTGAAACTCATTCAGACAACAGAGGTTCATGAAACTCTTTCCATGATATTTATTCTTCCACATTTTAGTCTCAGAACCCTAACAAAAGTAGGTTTTATTGTGTTGGTTCTTATAAATCACCCCGCTTAACACACATAGATCTTTTGTTGCAAAGGTATTTACATACTGCTATTATGAACTCTTGTCCCAGAGCTCAACTTAATTGTTCGTAATTACGAAAACCATGACTTTATAAATACTTATGAAATATATGCAAAATTTTCCAAATATGTTTTTGAAAGTTTTCCATTTTAAGCTAGGCCCACTGCCTTGTTAGCACAATCAAACCATTCCTTTAAGCTAAATTTAAGTGATTTTAAGACAGTTATCATTTAAAGTGTCACTACACATATATATAAATATTAAAAACAAGATGTCCTATGATGGCTTCTGTTGATTCTTTAATATGTCTAAGGAAATAGAATGAGAAAAATAAAAGTGGTAAATTAATTTATCAGAATTTAAATAATGATTATATTACAAAGCCAAATAAGAAATGTTCATTTAAACCAGAAAGAGCTCTGATAGTACATGAATTGTAAAGTATAGACACCATTATGTAAGGAGAAAATAACTCTTTGATTAGAGAGGGGGCAGCCACCTGGAGGTTTTCAGGGTGCTCTGCTGGTACTGACTTGATGTGCATTCTAGTTTGTGATCTTAGTATAGGAAGTAGGAAGGTATGAAGGTAATTTTCTAAGACACAGTCTTGACATGAAGAAATAATCAAATCCACAAAGAACTGGATTACGTAAAGCATCAGGAAAAAGGTGTTTGAAACCTAAGGGTACTTAGACAACCTTGCACTTGTAGAGATGAGTGAAAAGAATCCAAATCAAGGATTCTAGAACTGTAAATAATTGTAAAGAAAAACATGTTAAATTATCACTTCAAAACAGAAACCATCAAAACCTAAAGCTGAAAAAAAAGACATTTAGAAAATGAACAATTAGATATATACTCTCTCAGATCTACAAAATACTGCAGATGCTTCATCTGAAATATTTTATCCCAGGGTTAGAAGATGCTAACTTCATACCAAAGAATAAGAAGACTCCACTGGCCAATCAATGAAATATAAATCCTGCCACATAATAGAAAATGAAGCAGATTTTTTATAACTCAGCATAATATAGATGGAATGAACTGGGTTGTTTGTTTGGGTTTTGGGTATGCAGGTATTTTTCACCTTTTTGGTTTTTTGGGCTTTCCTGGAAAAGCTGAAAAGTGAAATATTAAAAGAAATTCCATAAAAAATTATTCATTAAGAACTCCAATCTTAAGACAATCTTGATTTGATTATGAAGGTTTGTGCAGCTCTGACACACTTTCTTGTGGATGCAGTTTACGGATTTAACAGGTTAGGTAGCTCTTTTCGTGTTTTTCCCTCATTAGCACAACAGACCTCTAGATGACCCATTTTTTTCCCTCTTCTTTTTACACGCAGTTAATATGCAAGCATCTAATTAAGGCTGGTCTAAACTGGCCTATTTTCTTCTGCGTGTTTATAGTCTAGTAATAGTCAAAGTTGCTCTCAAATATGTCATTCTGCCTACTTAATTGTTTGAGACAGTCTTTCCTCATTATCTTCTTGGCCTTAAGATCCAAAAGCAGTGACTGGAAAGTGTTCAAAAACTGTTCATTCCATTTATCCTGCAAGGATAGCACAACCATAAGTTATAGCTGAAAGGCAAAATCTTGTTCAGCAAAAAGACAAATTAGGGTGAAAACAAGAATCAGCAGTGAATGAAACTCCAGTTAAACTTATAAAAGTTTATACAAATCCCTGAGGGTGTTTTAGTTCCCAGGGAAATGTAGGAATCTTATGTTCACTTGTTTACTCTTTGTTATTTTTGCATATCCTTAGCTCACTGGTTATTTTCTACACATATCAAGACTTATTCAACAAGTTTACATGTCTCACTTTTTTTGTTTTCATTTACATAAAAAACTTCTTTTTGTTTGGACTCAGGCCTTAATTAAACAAAGATGATAGATGTATATATCAGGAAAAAAGAAGTGGGTTTTGGGTTTTGAGTTTGTTTGGTTTTGTTTGTTGTGGAGTTTTTTTAATTTTATTTAATTTTAGTTGTAAATTGTATCGATTAAAATATCCAGGATTTTAAAATAAACTTTTTTTGGCATTTTTTTTTTTCATTCTTAATTGTCATTTAATATCAAGCTACTCAATGACTATTTTAGCAGGTTACTCAGTAACATATGAAAACAATGACTCTTTCCTAAAATTTGTTGGGACAATTAAGGAAAAAAAACAGTGTACACAATACTGTATAAGCTAATTAAAAAAAAAAAAAAAAAAAAAAAAAAAAGTAGAAGCTTCACATTTAAAAAGACACTACTTTTTTTAATGGGAGGAGTCTCTCACAACATTCCTAAATTGACTTTTTCTGACTATATAGTGTCCCAACTTTAAGAGAATAGATGGGGTTCATGGATGCACTCAAGCAGTGCACTTCATTCTTCAGGCCCTCTTTTCCCCACTACCTCCTGTCTCTTCCTCCTCCGTGTTTGCAGTAGAGCACTGTGAGAAATGAGGTTTTCTTTAGGGCTTTGAATGAGCGTGTCTATTGGCATCTCTACTGAGTTAAACCCAGGTCCCACTTGACAGATATGAGCATTATATCCACTAGATTGTGTCCCTTAGAACAATTAAGCCTTGATATAACTGACTCAAAAGTACTTATAACATCAAGTCATCCCCGTAACATTCAAATGAAAATGCTGATGAATAGCTAGTTCTCTCCAAAACAAAACCTGGGCGACTTGATATTACATTTCTTTCTGATAAGATAAAAGAGACAAATCTAATCTTGGCTCACATGGTCTGACTCCTGAGGCTGTTCTATGCTGGGCCAGAAGTTTGACTCTGATGATTTTAGGGGTTCCCTTCCAACTCAGTGTAATTTACTATTCCATGAAACTTTGCTCATTTAGGATGATTTCAGGATACCTTACACTTCTGAACAACTTAGATACCCTCATGCCTTGCCTGTCATATAACACATATTCTTGACCTCAACCTATGAAATTATGGTGTATTGCTAAATGTCTGTAGCTCTTTTTCAGACAGCATCAGCTTCTGAATAGATTATCCTTAAGCAGTGGGATCGTGAGACATGTTTGCTTGTGAACAAGCAAGCAGCGCTGTAGATTCAACCTGGATGACAAAGCGCTAGCTGTTTTGAACTTCTTTTTCTTGTATATGCTTCTATTTCTGTGTCGAACAACCTCACACAGCAATGCACATCATCTCCAAGTCTTTCTAAAGGCCAAGTACCTTTTGCATCTAAATATCTCCTAGAGTTTCTGGACTAAGAAATTTTATGTATTTTATGTGTGCATAAAACTGTCCAGGGGAGATACTGATGTAGTAGCTTCGTGACCACAATTTATATTGCATCTCATATCTCATAAAAAAAAGAAAAAAAAAGGAGGGGGGAGATAAGAATGAAAGAAAAGAAAGAAAATACATAATTGTATGGATTTCTCTTCTCTTCCTCATAGACCCAAAGAAATGCCCAGATTTTTATTGATACTGTGGATTTGTGGTAGGGCTTTGCAACTCTTCTGTAGATGATGGAGGAAAATGGAAATTTCCAGAAAAACAAGTGAGTGTGGGAGTAATCAATCTTGCTTAATTCTGTCTTTTGTCTATTTTAGTTCTTCTAAATTCTACCTATGATCAAAAGAAAGAAACATGTAGCTGAATGGAATACTCAGTTCAATCTAAAAAAATCCTGTTTGAGACAGAAAGGATGAATTAACTGAAAGAGGCAATGTATTTTCATTAAATGTGGAGAGAGCTCTGATGACTGTTTATAATACATGGCTGATTTCTGAAATAAATTATCTGAAGCTATGTAAAATGAATCCTATTAAAGGTTAGGGTTTTATCTCTCTCCCTCAGTAATTAAGGGAGAGAGAGATACTTGGATTGAGTCTATCCAAGATAGCTGAACATTTATGTCTTTTGAGTATATATGTACTTACACAACTTCTTTGCATTAGGAGTATAACTTGTTTGCATGCTTAAGGATGAGAGGATCACTCCTACCTAATCTGCATTGCTTTTTATATTAAAGTAGGTGACCAAAATTACCCTTCAGGCAAAAGAAAAACACAAACCAATTATAACCAGTTATAGCACAAGCTATACACAGACTGAGAATGCGGCTTTCCATGTAATCATTGAAATTTTTTCACAGTTTACTGTTCAGAAATTTTTCTTTCATAGACAATTTATTTTTTTCAACACTGACCTTAATTCAGACATTTTGGTTCTTGTCACATGGGGAAAAATGTGTAAATGAGGATCCCAAGAAAGTATTGCCTAAGTAAGCACAAGACTGTTTATGTATTTTTGTGTAAATATGTAGCAATCCTCCCTTTTAAAAACAAAAAATAGACTGTGACCAAAGACATCAGAATGAATAACAGTAAAAATCATACATGCATATAAGATGTCACTCAATGCAGTAAATTTATTTTGAATTGTCAAAGGAAAATGCAACTATTGTTAAAACTTCTCACAAAGAAGAATTTTGCAATGGATTTAAAAGTACTTTCCATCCTAGCTATAGTTAAAAATAAGTTTAAATTCAACTTACAAATGTAGTGCATTCATTCAATATTCATTGGTTACATATAAAAGCAAATATAGACCCTCATTAAATTTTTAATGGATTGTATTTTAACATAGGCATGAATTCTCTACTCTTCTGTATTTTGTGTGGTAATTTAGTATTATGCAGTTAAAATAAAAATGTTTCCAAATGAACTTTTCACTTTCCCCAACATCCATGGCAATATGTTACACCTACACTTCTTTTTTTAATTTGTTGCATAACTATTTATCTTAGTAGAATTGAAAAGAACTACATGTTAGCATGTCAAATGTTTTTTTTCTGTGTTGCACTGTGAAAATATGTGTATTACATGCAAGGAGGCCATATGCTTCAGAGATTTTAGAGTTGGTGCTGACATTTTGTACAGGCACTAACAGCTTCTCCAATATGCTAATGTAACAAGTATTTTAAAGAACTAAACAAAACCCACAAACAAACAAACAAACAAAAAATAAACAATAACCCCTCTCATAAAAAAAAATCTAAAATATAATATCATGTTTTTCTTTATAATATAAAACGTGGACAAAATCACTGAGTATAAACTTGAGAAATACTTTATTTCCCTTTTAACAAAAAAATTGTAAAAGTGACATTTTTGAATGTAATTAATTTTGCAAAAGCCACAATATCCCAAACTACATTTCTCAAAAAACATTTTTATACACTTATGGCTACAGATTTAGGGTTCAAAATTATTTGTCCATTGTGAATACTGCAAAACACTATTAGCTTACCACATGATGGCATTTGTTTCTGAGGCATGAGCACAGCCATTGAAATAGCTAGTTTATCTTTTATTTATAATGAAATATGCCTTTTTTTACCTCAAAGGGTTATGAAAAATAAAGGACATTTTTACCTCTATATCTTTCCATTAATTTTCTCACGCTTCTTGTAGTTACCAACAGAAATTTCAAGAGATGATTAGTATTAGGACGCAACAATTTTTGTCTGCTAAGAAATGAGTTTATAAAAAACAACTTTAATAGCAGAGTCAGATAGAAGAGACTGGTCTTGGAGATATTTATTCCTATAAAGTCTAAATTGTAATTAAAATTACCACTTGCCACAAGTTTTTCAGTACCTAGCTTAATAACATTTATCTAGTAGTATTAGCTTTGGTGTTGATGCTTAATAGTGATGTTTCAGCATCAAACAATATGTTTATAAGGAGCCCTGCCAGTTTATGATAGGATTTAGTCATTCATTATCCTTGATGATCTCAATCAAATCAATAGCACAAACAAAGAATAATAGAAAAAGGAATCTGGAAGCCAAAACAAATCACAGAGGATTTTCTATAAATCAATATCCACTTATCCTCCATATGAAAAAGAATGGTACAGATTTCATTAAAGCTTGTTTTTATTACACAGACAGCTATTTTTTTTAAATTAACTTTACTTTCCTAATTATCTTATGTTTCTCAAACATAAGTAAAAGAGTATGGTGCTAAACTGAAAACTAATGTCATATCAATGCTACTATAACATGTCAATGTTCAAAGAAAATGCCATGAGATATCAGTTTTAGGATTTTAGTCTTTTATCTTTTGAACAAAACACAGTAGGAAGTTTCAACATAAGTGAAATTAGAGATTTGCCATTCATTCTACTGTATGCCCATTATGCTATTTATAAAGTCAAATGAATATGATACAGAAAAAGGGAGACAGAAATGACTATTTGCAAACTGTACCCAACTTGGATTTATAGGTTTATATTTGGTTTGTTTATAGAGGATTGAGGTTTTTTGCATTTGACAAAGACCAACATGAACCATATTGATCTACATGTACAAGGATGTCTTCAGTAATATATTAGTGATAAAATGTTCCTAAGAGTTGCTGTTCTTAGAATAATTTTAGTCTCTTTAAAACCAGTTACTTAAATAGTTTTCTTCCTTCTGTATGCTTGAGACATGTTTGCTCATGTGCTGTCATGTAGAATGATTTCGGTGTGCTCAAAATCTCTGCGTGACTTTGTAATGAAGTACTGTGAAACCTCTGTGCTCGCCCTTTGTATAGGGGCAAAATTTACCTCACATATTTAAACAATTATTAAATGCTGATTGCACAATGGAAATTATTTTCACATCAGGGCTTTTGGTGAAGACACTGATATCAGATGAAGAAGGAATTTTGCTCTGTGAAAATGACCTTTGACACTGCAATATTATATGCACTGGTTCATTATCAGAAAAAAATGAAGCTGCCTCAGGCAACAGTGCAATCAATTACTGCTTTCTTATCCTCAACTGAGCTGTGTTCTTCAATTTATTCTTTGCTTCTTGTTGTGTTTGAAGAGGGAATTATATTCTCTGGGCTGATGTAGGGTGTGTTTTGCTTCTTTCGAAGATGTATAATTTATCCACTCAGAAGACTTCACCTATAAACTATGCATACTCACACATTATATATTTGCATGTGTGAATACATCTTTTTAAATATATCATTATAAAATAGGAATAGTACATACAAAATAAATCCTTAGCTTTTTAATTTAATATTAAGGCTAAATGCATCTTTATAATTGACTTTTTTGTAGAGGAAGAGGGTTTTTTTTCCTTTGAGGCATACATTAATTTTTTGCCTTTCCACTCAGACAAAACCCACTTCAAATTTAACATTGAGATAATTTTATCACTTTTTTCCTCCATTCTTTTTCATTAAAATGTTTGTACTAAGCCCAGAAGTAGTAACTTATGCAAAAAGTAGATTTCTGTAAATATTTGCGTAGAATTCAATATGCTTGTGCAGAAATTAAAATTTACTTCTCTGAGAATACAAAACTATTGGTAATTACATTGTTTCTATGTCCAAGACAGTCTCCAAGCATATCACTTGAAAAACCTCCTACTCTTTCCCCTTTGTATTGTATTTTCAGTAAGTTGAAGTCCTGCACTAGGACAAAGTCTAGCCACTGAGACTTCTCCCAGCTGCTTATAGAATATTTAATTTGACTCTTCTTGGTTGAGTAGTCTATAACAGTCTCCTACCATGATATTTGCCATGTTGGCCTTCCCCTGACTATAGTCCATAAGCACTCAAGCCTCTCATCAATGTCATTGAACTCTAGACACTCAGATGTTAGTAGTTGCATTTGCAGTTATATCATCAGTTATACGTAACCACAGTCTAGGGTGTGTGTATCTCACTAATTTCCTTAAGCTAATAGGAAAATTAAAAAAAATATTCTTGTTGCCAATGCGAAAATGGACACATGTAAATCTCCACCTACTAGTTTCAGCGTTGGATGTGCTGAAAACTAGAGCAAAATAAAATTTGTCAGTGAACGTAGCAGATGCAGTTCTGGTTCAAAACAATGCTTAGTTTGTGTTCTTTTTTCTCATCCTCTGAAACTTGCAGGGCATTACAGGATAGCTCTGATTTTGACAAAGTTTAAACTAATGTCTACTCGCTGAAGATGAGCTTTCCTAAAGATCTATAGCAAAGCATTCATAGCTGAATGTCAAACACTGCAAACAATAAATAGAATGCATTCCAGATGCTTATGAAGAGTGATGACATCGACCAAGTCCTAACCACTATTTCTTTAAAACAGCTTGTGAACATCAAGTAGGATTGCCAAAATCATTCAGCAGTAAAATGTTTCTATTAGTGCTTATAAAATTCCAAATTGCTTCATTTCCTCAGAGAAACAACAACAAAGTTGTATAACATTCTAAGCAATGAAGCATTTTTGTGGATAATAGATAAAACTGAAGATCAGGAAGTGCCATGCACACAACTTTGAATCCATAATTTTATCTCATAGTAACAGATATAAAGGAATAAAATATGACCAATATTAATTTTTTTTAAATTGAAATAATCTATTTGTGCTAGCTGACCAAGAAGTTTTAATTTCATATTTAAAAGACATCAATAAAAACTTGGGAAGGTAACTATTTTTTTTTAAAAAATATTATATAATAGACTTACTATTAGCATATTTAGATTAATGCTGACAAAAGAGTATTATTTGTAGCAGAAAAAAAGTCACAACTTTATAAATTTTGGTTAGGATGTTTAGAAGGCTTAGTAATCTTTCTAATGTTGGGATTTTGTTTTCAGATAATTCTGTTCCTTTTTCTAGAGCTTTTTTTTCTTTTCATAAATCTAAAGGGACTAAATCAAGAGCAGATTTAAATGTTTAAATGTTATGAATCATACTCTCAATTACACAAACAATTTCTACTATGTCTAAAATTCTATTATGCTTTATTAAGGCAGTATTTCTTAGTAATGTGCAAAACTGTGGTTCATAAGACTACAGCATTATGAGGCATTTAGCTTCCTTTAAAAAAAAATCCCAAAATTATTTGCATAAAATATTGAAAACGTCAATATAATTTAAAGCTAACGAATACCTTAAATAAAAATCAGATTCTGACTGATATCATAATTGTTCAGCTTGAGCTGTTTAAATACCCAAAGTTGTCATCTTCTCATGATATTTGCTGTACAAATGCACTCTAATGGATTATTTCTATCTCTAAAATAATGGTAAGTATTGCCAAATACATGTGAATATATCCTTTTTCAAAAATATAAAAATAGAGGCTGACATGAAATATCACTTTTTAGATGTTGAGAATCCGATGACTTTATCTACAACACACTGCCTCCCTTATTAACAAAGCAATTTGGGAACAATTGAGAAATCTCTTAAAGCACGGCTTATTAATTGAAATATGTGGTAAGAAATGTCCCTGTTGCATTGCAATCATACTGTTTTATATTACATAAAAGATTACTTCCAAATAATCTCTTTGTTACAGGCATACATTTAGTATGCAATATCTGCTATAAACTTTTGTTATACATTGGAGAGTTCTATGGAGTGCTGAAATTTTAGGGGAAAATTATAATATTGCCTTTTTTTCCTGAGAGAAATCATTTATTAGTTGCAAATGTTCAGTGGTAAAATAGTCTGATCTGAAAGATAAACTGAGATGGGTACCTAGAGATGAAAATACCCAGAAGTGGAAGCATCAGTGGGTCACTTAAAATGCAAGAGCACAGACATTGCTTCAGGTATGTGTCATGTGGGGGAATATACTTCTTTGTGAAGGTGTTGCAGGACTTCAGTGATATCTATAAAGGATATCTAAAATCATCATTTGAGTTCTGATTTCTTTTAAACTGCACAAAACAAATGAGTTCCAGTATACAGTACCACTGTGGCCAGTAACTGATCATAGACTTGGCACTCGTTTTGAACCCCTCAGGGCTGAAATTGGCTATGTGGAATCTGTGTTCACTTTTTTTTTTACCTGACTGCTGCTTTGTTTTACTTAGTTTAACTAAGTAAAAGTTTAACTAAGTTTAACTCCAACCCTTTTGTTTTTCTGATCATGTGTTTGTGACTAATTTGTTTTCCATATAATTGGGGGCTAAAACCATGTTTTTGTACAGAAAGGAGAAAATGGGCCAGCATTTCACACTAATGACTTAAATAAATGAGACTTAGGCCACATGGATTTTCTTTTGGGCTTGTTTTTTTATTTAAGAAAATGTCACCTGTAGGTAAAGATGCAGAAGTTAAACTTCAGCTGTGGGATATTCTGTACAAAACGAAAGTGATACCTGGATGTTGTGAAAGCAAATCAGAAGAGAAGGTCTCAGAGTCTACAAAGATGATTGGATGAGCAGTAGTGCCATCAGGAAATCAGGTGAGAATATAAATATAGAAAATATAAAACCCAGTAACAACCAACATCCAGAGTTCCTCTTCATAGGCACCCATTTTGACATCTCGCCACTACTGCCTGTTAAGTTACCCTCCCAGTCTCCTCTTCTCCAGGCTGAACAAGGCAAGTGACCTCAGCTGTTCCTTATATGGGTCCTTTCTAGACCCCATACCATCTTCACAGACCTCTTTTGGATGGTCTCTAAAAGCTTTATGTCTTTCTTATATTGTCGCACCCAAAACTGCACACCGGACTCAAGGCGAGGCTACACCAGTGAGTGAAGAGTGGGACAATCACCTCCCTCGCTGGCAATGTTAAGAGTGAGAGCTTGCTTTATATGTAAGGAGTGTTTGCTGTTCATCCATAAAGATCATACTGAGAGTAAAATAATAAACCTAAAAAGTTCTGATGTGCACATACCCCACCCGCACAAACACACACCCTCTTGCCCAACCTTGGGAGATTCCTCCTACAGAAGACATGGCCACTCCACCTTTGTGTGCCTCCAGGTGCTTCTGATCCTGTGCTAACACACCCACACTGAGGATGTGCCCCAGAAGGTGTCTCCACACCCTGTTTGGGGTCCCTGCGGGCTGCCCCTACGCTGCTGGACGCCTGTCAGGTGCAGGCTGCTCCTGGTGCCCCATGTGGGAGCTACATTGCTTTGCTGCAATTGGAGTGTCCTGGCTTTCTCTATGAAAGCAGAACTTTTCCTGATCATACAAGTTTTGACAGATTTTTTTTGTCCAGTTCTAAAGGGGCGTTTCAGCTAAAACCACAAAAAATTGAAACAGTTCTATACAGAACCAGCCCCCTCCCAACACTTCAGCTCTTTTATTCCAAAAACAAGAACTGAAAAGAAATTGCTTGAAGTATATTCTTGATTTCAATTCAGACCTTAAGAAAAATTGCCTGTTACCAACTTCAGTTCAATAATCATCAGGCAGTTTTCTCTGTAAGTAGCAGGCAATAGCAGGCAGATGATGTTTAACTTGCTTTAGTAAAAATATAAGTTGGGTGAAAATAAAAGTACCTTTTTCTTTATTCCTAGCTGCTGTGGCACTAACTATTTAGATCTAGAAATCATCTTCATTTAAGTTGCCAGAGACTTCAGCCGAAAAAAACAGTGAAAAAAAACTTATTAAATTAATTTAGCTTTTTCTTTTTTGCATATTGTCTGCAAATGTAAATTATGTCTTGAAATGTGAGAGACTGGATTGCAATTAGAAAGGTTAATGCTCAAGGGCATGAAATAGTTCTCAGAATTTGAAATCTATTTGCAGTTATTCAAGAGCTAATTTGGGAAAATAATGTCTAGTCTGTGACTAGTCACTGGATGTGTTTAGTGTCACTGGTTTGCTGTTGCGACTATTTAAATGGTCACCTTTCATATAATATTGTCTTTATTTTCTGAAGGAAGCATTTAATCTTTATAAATGAAAAAAAAAATTAATTAAAGAAACCTTGGGACTTGACTGGGATGGACTAGGGAGTAATACCTATGTAAAAAACATAGATTGCAAGAGATTGTGCTCTAAAAAGAAGTTTAGAAAATTTAATAACACTTTTCTCTATTCTCTCCTCTCCTATCACAAATAAAAATATATTCTTTATAGCTACCTAAATTAATATCAAAATTAAATATGATTTTGTTCCTTCCTGATGGAAAAAGATTGAATAAGACAGATTTTGTGACTATTTTATATTTTTTTTTTTTCCTTTTTCATTAATGGAAAAAATTTAAGTTGTTTTGACCTTCAATTTATATTAAAAAAATATATATTCAAGCAAGGCTGTATTTAAAAAAATATATATAAAAACTACAATGGCTGACATAAAAGTCATAGAATCATATAATGACTTGGGTTGGAAAAGACCTTAAAGATCACCTAATTCCAACCTCCCTGCCAGGAGTAGGATACTTTCCACAAGACTAGATTTCTCAGAAATTTATCCAACCTGGTTTTATACACTTTGAGAAAGGGGGCATCCACAACTTCTCTGGGTAACGAGTTCCACTGTCTCACCATCATCACAATAAAGAAGATTTTCCTGATATCTAATCTAAAACTACTCTTTCACTTAAAAGCCATTCCGCTCTGTCCTGTTTCTACATACTCTTGTTAATAGTCTTTCTCCATCTGTCTTGTAGGCTTCTTTATGAACTCAATGTAAAAATGTTAATATAACCCCTACAAGATCAGGATTTCACCCTTTTATATGTCTCATGGGTAGGAATGATACAGGAACACCAATGCCTTTTCACTTTTCACAGTGACATCTTCAAATAAGCAGCATGTTTTTAAAAAATGTGGAGTTAGACACACACAGAACAATAAAATTATGCAAGGGGAATATCTGTGACTAACATTCCAGATTGAGCCTTAGAAAACTGGGTTATTACTTCTAGTTTTGGCATAGATTTCATATCAAATATTACTCAGTCCTCAAAGGCTGTGCTCAAAAGGTCATACAGTTGTAATGTAATTGCTACCATTCTTCTTCTGAAAACGACAACCTCAAGTTAAGTACCTGATCTCTTCAGGTGCTTAAGAATAGACTCCTAAAAATCAGAAAAGCTGCAGAAAATTTTGAGAAAAACACCTTTATTCCAAGACCTCTTTTCTTCCAGGAAAGGACTTGCATGGCTCATTCTAGTGAGGACTGTAGCAGTTGCTGCACTTTATCAGTGATGGAGGTATTTAATTTTAGAATTGATGCAATGGGGATCTGATTCTGATTCGGTACCTTGGCATTATAAAAATCAAAAAAATAATTGTTTAAATATTATAATTTCATTAAATGCTATTTTAAAATCCTGGTTGAAAGTATTTTGGATGCATTAATTAAGTTTTACTTGATAAAGAATTGGAGTACACTCAGAGTTTCAGATTTGTTTGCATGGGCAAGAATTAATTCCTCACCCAAAGAATTAAAAGGAAGATAATATCTTTAAACCTGTTGTACTTTCTTGTCATTGGAGTTGTGTATCATGTAAATTCACTTCTGTCTAGATAATTATTTAAGAATCAGCATGAAATCCATATGTGGTGCAAAAACAAAGGTTTTCCAAATAATGGTGGCAAAGTCTGCACAGGTCTTTGCAAGCAGACAGAGCTGTTAGAATAACTAATCAATGCACACTCTAAAAAATAATCAGCATCTAAAAACAAATCGAATATGCTTTCATAAATCTCCTAGCTAAACATATGTAATTATTTTCCATAAAAAAAACCAAACCGCTGCTAAATTAATTTTAATGAAGGCATTGCAATAGCTAAAATGACATGACTGCATTGGCTGCTTTAGCTAATCTGACATTGAGTCCAAGGCTTACAAAGTTAACATAGCTCTTAGGACATTGTGCTTACTTAACCACATTGTTTGAATGACCTGTTTCAGAAGCAGCTAAGTAAGTCAAGATTTATTAGACAATTTCAACAAAGTATACAGAAATATCTCAAAGTGTTGCTTGCAAGCTTAAATGTGAAGAGAAGAAGCAAACACTTCCACAGACACTACCTTCACCTGACGAAATTTTTAAATAATGGCTTCATGGCACTTTGATATAAATTATGCCCTTGTGTGCTGTCAAACTGTATTGATGATGTCCTTTTTTAACTTATGCTAAACTATTTTTGCTTTCTATAGTGCTGAACTATTTTCTTTTCAGTCTGATTAAATGACTAGGGTATTTTATAAATTCATTTTTGTGTATGAGCTATCATACTTGATATTGAAATACAGTATCATTAATATAGTATAAAGAGACTGGTTTGTCCTTGATTTTCTTGCTGCATATCTGGTTTATGTTAAAAAGAGAAAAGATGTTTCTAAACTCTCTTCCCCTTCAAAATAAAAGAAATATCATTACATAAAAATATTTTCTATTTCTATTGTATTAACATTTTTTATTTCTATCTTTTGAATTATAATATTTTAGGACTTAGGAGAAATGTATGAAAATAACAGAATTAATATAAATGACTTAAAGCAGTATATTAAGAATTTTCATTACAGTTCTTGCTTGATAGTCAGACTCCTTGAAAAGCGTGAAGAACAAAAAGCATTTTAATCCAGTCAGTGGCCTTGTACATTAAATGTATGACACCATAACAGAGTCACCCTGAATCAAGAATAAAAACTGCCTCAAAGCATTAAGGAAAACTCTCCAAAATTTAATGTCATGTTCTTAGTCAAGTAAAACATTTCAGCAGGTGGAGCTAGACTGTTGGTGGAAATACAAAAACTGCTAATACTACAACTACTACCATTATTGCTGCTGCTGCTGCTGTTGAGTAATAAAGTTGTTTTAGGTGCTTTAATACAGGTTCTTTAATACATTGTTCTGGGGAAGTGGTGAATTTATCCAATCTGGGCCACTTGCATGCTATTTACTATATAAATTGTGGACTCTTACTCCAAAGAAAGCACTTTATCTCTTGCTTTCTTTGGAAAGAATTAGATTTGTGTTCATCACTCACAGGACCTCTTTTACTAACACAATATGCCACTTACAAAACATTGTTTTATGTTGCCTCCTCAGGCATTCATACAACCACTGTTATGGCAACTACAGCAGCTGTTCATGTAGAAAAATAAACTGCAGAGTAACTTCAGTGATATTCTGGATTGCATCTGTATGCAGTGAAGAAATCTTCACCACTGGACCAGACAGGTTTTCCCGGAGTGATAACAAATACACCTGGAATCAGCTGTGATCTGATAAATGCTCCACAAAAAAGTCAATTATTGGAACAAAATTTGGAAGGTCAGGATTGGGCAATCATCACAGTAACTTGTTTGTTTATGTCTAACCACAACACTTTATGACATGGGCTCTATTGACAGTCTGACACTGTTGACCAGTACCTTTTAATGCAAAGTATAAGTTTACACAGAATTGAGATGTGCACTTGGATTCAGCGATGACTCTCCTCCAGCCCCATCTGTGCTACTGTTATTTAACTAGACGGAACCCAGGAAAAGAACATAAAGGGATTGAAAGAATCACTCTTAAAGTAGTTGTAAATAACACTCCAGATTTCAGGAAGAATTTTTATTCCAAATCCATGTCTCTGTCCAAAACGTGGTTCTATCTAATATTGTGCACTATAATCTAGACCAAAGTGACAATATGACCACTTGGTAGGTGCAGTGTACTAACCACTTTAGACTATAATCCATTTGAATTAAGTTTTATGTGGCCAAAATTCAAAGCCCATCTCTTTAATAATTTTCTCACAACTAAATTAAAAACCTGAAAACAAATGAGTAAAGAAAATTCCAAGCATCTGCTTGGAAAAGTAGAAAATTCAGCCCTACAGGCCACCTCTAAGACTCCTGTAAGACATGTGTGAGAGTCTTGGAGGTCACTATGAGGCTCACGGAACAAACAAAGTAGGCAAAGCAACCAAAATCAAAAACAAGCTTCTGCCAACATTGTGTCCTTTTTCACTTTGATTTCCAATATTGGCAGTGCATTTTTTTCCTGCTTACATAAAGGGCAAGAACACTCTCCAGCTCTCTTTTGCATCATTAATCTGCCAACTAGATTATATTGTTTATAGTCCTTCCACCTCCTCAAATCCATTCTGATTAATAAAATCTCACAGTTTATTTCACACCTTTTGGACTATCATATATGAACAACACTCAAGCTATTCTTAAGATAAAGGAATTGTAATAACATTAACACAGCATGGCCAAAACTAGGGTAATGAAGGGCATTAAGTTGTAGTTACATATGAGGGAACTTCCCTTTTGTTACAGGCAAGCCAAGCTTCTGACCATTATTTGGAACATGGTCAGATTTGCTACTCAGGTAGGAGACATCTTCTAGAATTTTACTGCTTGTATTAAAATACTTACATGAGTAATGACTTAGTATTGTCTAGCATCACATTCTTAAGGAAGATACCAACTCAGAATGCCATTGTATTACTTCTGGCCATACTTTGTATGTGGTTCTTAGTTTGAAAAATGTTGGTGTCTAATTCTAGATCACATTTACTTATAAATCTTACGTCTTGTGACTATGAAGGTTCTTTCAATATCCAAACCCATTTTAGTCTTGACCTACTGTGAGTAATTATTTCCAGATTTATCCGCATTTATGTCACAATTGTAAAGGTTGTTGTCTTGGAGTCAGTTGCATGGATACCATCAAGTAACAAAAGAATTTCTGAATCGGCATATTAAGTGCTATGTTCATAAGAAGTGACTGTATAGTCATAGTCACAATTTCTTTGCAACAAAAAAAAACACACACACAAAAAAATCTCAACAAACAAACAAACAAACAAAAAAAGTAGTTGAACCAATAGAATCATGTCCCTTTTCCACAATCTCACTGTAAGTTCCTATCCTTTGCTTACTTAGCTTTTGCTCTTACAACTAAGACTAATAGGAGGTTATCACCCAACATCTGCAATTATAGGTGCAAATGCAAACACCAGCTCTCTTTTAATACTATACTTCCCACTTCTCCAATCTGTGTAAACTTCATAGCCAAATTTCCTCCTCCTCTCCCTCCCTTTTATCTCAATCAACTGATTTTCATCCCTAATTTTCCCTTTTTGGCACCAAATACAGGTTTCCTTTTCCCCCATGCCAACATCTCCATCATTCTAGATCTCCTACACTTCACCTTCGACCCTTAACATATTTTCATGTCCTGCCCTATTTTTTTCTGATGTAAGCAACCACAATTTGTTAAAAATAGCCTTAATCTACTTCTCATTTTCCTACCCACTATGAACAATTTTCCATATTTTTTTACTTCCTACACAGTTTTAAACAGCTGCCTCTGCAAAGAAAATTTTTTTTTGTCTCGTTGTTTGTCGTTTTTAATTTTTTTTAATTCAGTGTTTTTGTCTCTTGTTTAAATTCTATCTTCTTGCTGTGGTGTTGTAGATATTGAATAATATGTCAGAATTAATAATCAGTAAAACTTCATAGTCTTCAATGTACATATGAGTCAAATAAATATATAGTCTCTCAGTAGTGTTATAGTAGTGCTATAGTAGGTCCATAGCACATTTTCAATCATTACACTCTGTTTATAGAACTCTGGTTGCTGATTTTTCCACTGAGTTTTGTCTTTCTCTTCTATTTACCTCTTTGTTTCTATTGGCCACATTGGAACGTCTAAAGTACCTCCTAAACAATTAGTACCCAAGGCGGATAATTTGATCACTAGTGATTTAGAAGAGCTATGGGGAAGCTGGCTAGCACAGTCAGAAGTGCTTACCAGGAGAGGTTTTCCTGATCCTCATTTTCCCTGGAAGTAAAAAGTTAATGTAGCATCAGCCAGTTATGATGATAACAGCTGTACACTTGACTGAATGCAGGCTGGCATACTGGGAAGGGCAGAAAATATACACAACACATGGAACACCTCTAATTCCTTAGTAAGCTCTCCCAGTTATCCACCACTACCTCCCCTTGTCCTCCACTACCTGGGTGTATTCAAAAGGTTTGTTTTAGCACTGTTCACAGAACTAAGATGTTGATTTTTTATTAGTCTGGTCTGTGTGAAGTTTACTCTAAGAGATTTTTAATTGACAGCTTGGACTACATGAGAAGAAAGAACTACCTTTGCTAATGCTCAGCATTTTGCTCTGTTGAAAAATCTGCAAGAATAATGACAGATACTTGTAGTAATGTATCTTATTCAATCGCTTTCAGCAGAAAGGATAAAATTTTACATAACTCATAAAATTGGTATTGTTGTTATTTTCTTAGTATTTAGCAATCAGATTTTGAAATGCTGAAGGAATGTTTACCTGTTTTTTTTCTTTCTTCTTTAGAACATGACAAACCCATAATACAAAAAGAAGGTTTTTATAAGTAACATTATGAGAAGTATGTGTAAAATACACTGCAAATGGCAAACTTATCAGACAGGGTGGCATTTTTATATTCACTAAGTCTAGTTTTACTAGACATGCAATCTTTCTAGCATATAAAAGTCTGCAAGGGTATCTGAGAATATATATCAACACTAAGTAGCTCTTACACTTTATGGTACCATAAATGTAAAAGCAGTACTACTGCACTTGAGAGTTACTTGCTTTTGTACAGCACTGACTACATAGGAATTAAATAACACTGAACAAATAAATACAGTGATAATAAAAAAAAAATTCAATAAACTTTATTTATTCTGTGAAAGTAAAAAATTAATGCCTAAGGGCATTATAATTTTTTTCTTCTTCACTTTACTTATATTATGTAGGTCCACATTACTGAGCTTCAACAACATCTTGGCCTCATCTTCTGTTACGTGGACCACATCAGGTCTCCTGTGGTGAGTGGGAAAATCCAAAGTAAAGGTGATAAGATCTTGACATAAGTTTTTTGAGGGTATTTGTTTGACACTACTGAGAGGATCTAGGGTGTATGTGTAATAGTTGCAAATCCACATACACAGTTTGCAACCCTTCTACCATCAACATTTCTGTGATTCTGTGGATGGATAGAGGAAGGAGAGATGTAAGAGAGAATGTAAGAGAAATTATTAAAGTATAGAAATAAGTGACACAGCCTCTTGTCATCATCAAATATGTTCCAAATATGTTCCTTAGTTTTTGATTTCTGAAGCCATTTGGAGGATCCCCTTGATGCATGCGAGATAAATGTGCCTTGATGATAGACTGATGTCCCATTTCTTTGTACTGACTATAGGAGAACAAGAGAAGATAAAATACCTGAAGTTTAGATAGTTGAATTCAAAACAATCAAACCTGATGTATTCAAATTACCTGCCTTTCTTTGCCATGTCAGAAGCAAATAAGATGAAATCCAATGTCTGATTTAGACATAATTGCTCTTGGTTCATAATTTTTTAACTAGACAGATGTTATCACAAGAATTTATAAAAATAAGAAACTTTACAAAGCAGGAATCTTCAGTACAAGGTAAATTTAAAATCTGATAGCTGTCTAACCAAAGTGAGGTATAAGACATAGATCTAGGTTTGAACCAGAGGGATGATCTACATTATCACATGATGCTTTTTAAAGACCTACCTGTGATTTTCTGAAATTTGCAAAGTGTACTTTTATTATTTGGCCAGAAAGTCAAACAAATGAAACCACAGAACCATGAATATTGCAGGAGATATCCAGATGTCATGTTGTCTGATCTCCGGCTCAGTAGGGCCAACTCAATCTGGATGATCAGGTCCATGTCCAGTCAGACTGGAATATCTCTAAGGAAGCTAACTCCAAAATCTCTAAGGGATATTGTGTTTGAGATTGAATACAAGTGTGACCATAAGAAGATAAATACCTATTTCATACTTTGTCCTTAGATCTATATATTTTTTGATGAATCACAGAGTCCTTGTTTAGACAGAAAAGAAAGTTTATTAGGATACGCCAGGCTTTAGGTATTTTTCAAAATACAATGTGAATGCTAATACTTGCAATATTGGTCAAACAGAAGCCAAGGTTTAAAGGAGAAAATTTATTTTAAAGAAAGACACTGTTTGATATATGACTTAAATATCTATCTTAGATTCCAATGGGGATATAATTCATTGTTCAGAGATGACTCTGAAATATCCCCAGACCATCACTGCAGAGAGAAAGGTGATTCTAAATTTCCACAACTCACCCTAATTGAATAATGCACTTCTAATTTCTGTGTCCTCTTTCTGCCTCCCTGCACCACACACAGTTCAAATAGAAGGGTGGAGAATGGCATTATGCAGGGGTTAATGCACAGTTTAATTCAAGGAGTCTGCTACCTGTGTCACTTGCTCCTCAGGGTAATGTAATTGCTAATTTCCTGTGCAATTTATTGTGCATGGACTCTTCAAATTATTTCACTCTTTATTAACACTGGGAACAGTATTGGCATCTCAGAATATTTTAGGACAACCTGAATTCATCCTAATGCTTATCACAGTGGAGCTGTCGGCAGCAGGTAGATGGTCATCACAATTTCAGAACAAGGGTTTCTGAAGACTTGAGAACTTCAGTTTGTATGCCCACTGAATTTGAGATTTGGAGGTGATGTTCCTAATAGGTTAAGGAATCTGCAATGGCTATTCAGCAATAAAGACATAAAAGAGTTTTAGCAATCAAGTTGATGGTGCATTTTTATTTTCTAGTTCTTAGTTTTGGTAGCATCTAGATGGACTGAATCTATTTTAATGAATTTAATAATACTTAAAAGTTTAGCTTTGTTAAGATTTAAATGGTTAAATTCAGGTTAGGTTAAAACCCTGAATCTGTTCTTTGCACCCTAAATTCTACTCTAGTTTGTATATTTACTGTCAGTCTCTATTAGCTCTTGAGGCTTATTGCTCTGTTGTAGTGTGCAGTCTCACTTTCATGTACTCTCACCACTGTAACTTCTTTCAGAGTCACTCAAATCTCCTTGTTAAGAAGAGGAGAAAGGAGGAAACGTGAAAAATAAATTAATTTAATGGAAAATAAGATATCCTGAAAAATAGTGAATTTTTAAAGTTAAAAAGAAAATGCACTCTAGCTGATTTTTAGCTGAAAAGAGACCAAATTTTTCAATCCTCACTTCACATACAAACATTGTGAGTGCTGCTTGCTGTGTTAATATGTGGGAGTATGTGTACTTATGTACACATATGTATTTATGTATACGGATGCATGAGAAATGCCAAGCTGAATCTCCTTGGTGAATAAAATCTGGTTCTGCTAATGAGTAGAGGAACAGGAGGAATATATTCAAAAGGTGGAGAACATGGGAAGATTTCTACTGAGGTCTGAAAATCAAAACATTAAAGAGATTAATTTTTCACTAGAAGAGCAGATGGGAACATACTAGTAAACTTTAAAGGTGTACAGGGTGGTAGCTTAGCTTCTAAAGTGAATTTTTCAGAAAACATTGGAGGTTCTATGCAGAAGTACTTTTCTTTGTTCACTGCAGTAAAAATAATAATGGCATTAAAATTTAGATTTTTTCAGTACATCAAGTTTTAAGTCTCACAAGGGCAGAGATATCAGACTGTCAGTGTAAGGAGGAAAAAAAAAGTTTTAAAATAGAAATTCATAAAATGTTTTGTATATCTAAGAGTGGAAAATACAAGTCTCATCTCATAATGCTGTTGCACAGAGATTTCCATCTTGGAATTTATTCCCCCTTTCAGTGTTGTCTTGGAATGGTATTTTATTTATAAACCATTCATCTGCATTTGCATTATTTTTTGCTGGTAAATTTTCTTCTCTCAGTCCTACTTCATTGCTGTATCTGATTTCACACATAGAAGTAACAGCATCTGGGACATTGGGAGAGAAACCCTGAACATCTTGGACAAGGGGATACCTATCTTTAAGAAAAGGGACATTTACTATGTGACTGTGTGACTGATATAGAAATGTGTAACTCTGAATACTTGACACCTACAAAATTGCTCTTCAGTAACACAGATTTGTATATTTTATTCTTGTGAGATATTTCACAGTAAAGGCAATAATTTTTAATTAAGAAATTCACAGTTTTCTGAAGATGCATAATAGTTTTCAGATGAAGGTATCTATTTGTCATTTGGCTCTACTAGTCTTTTTCGATATAACTCATGTTTACACACAACTCCCAGACTTCATTGTTTTTTAAAAATATTGGCATGTAGTTTTGGAGAAATACCTCAATTTCAACAGAAAATTTAAAAGATCACTGAAAGATCACTTTTTCTTACCTCTGGTTCATGTTCCTTAGGATGAGGTCAGAGTTTTTCCACACAGGCTTGTTGGTGTCATTTCACTCAAAACACCAAAAGATAGTATAAATTGAAGCAATCCATCTGCTGGCTTTATGTTAGCTGGAACACAAAATATGTCCTAGAAATAACAATTTGTTTAAAAAACTTTATGATGTCAAGTTGTAACCATAATATCTATCAACAATTTTTATGAAAATTTTCAGGAAAGAAAATAGCTTATTCTCAGCTTTAATCACATAAATCATATTTTAGCATATCTGAAGCATGCCTCTGTGCATTTTTCCTCTGTTGATGTATTTATGTTTATTATTAGAACTAATATCTAACAGATTTTAACAATGGCTTTTCAGGTTTCATACTTTTATTTGTGTTAAAATTTTAAAAGCAAATCTTAATCTTAAATTTTAAGGCAAATCTTCACATAATTCTCAAAGTACAGCCTACTAGGACTTTACTTGAGCTGCAAGGTCAGTTGTTTATATATGCTATGTAGTTTCCCCATCATGTGATCTTTCTGCAACAAAGGTAGATAATATTTTAAGCACTATTTTGAATTACATTTCAAGTCAAGCTCATACCTTTTTAGGGTTTTCATTTTATCAAAAAACTTAGTTACTTAAGAAAATGAATGAAAAATATGCAATTCTGAAGACCAGTGAGCAACAGATGATGTAGTGCATTTTTACTTTATTACTAATCATTCACAGCAATGAGAAGACTGCAACACATGCCAGTGTTACTCAATCAATTCAGACAAAAAAATAAAATTAATAAATACACTCCTTTTCATTCTTTCAGGTTCTCTTGTACCACGTTATATAAATTTATACTAAGCTGGGAATAATAAAAACAATTTAAATTGATGTTTGTAAGCCTATTTAAGTAGTCCTAAAGTCATACCACTGTTTGCCAAGA